>NW_028123577.1:0-468000 GCF_965194805.1 Balaenoptera borealis
CTGCGTGCCTCGGTTACCATGAGGTCTCCATCGTTGTTGTGATTCAGTGGAACGCGAGGATAGCTTTCAGGACCCCAAGCACTCTGAACTCCGCACCGTTTCCCATGCTACCACACGGATCCCCCCCACGTCTCCCCTCTGCCTGCTGAGCAACAAGCAGCTGTGTAGGCCCTTCGGAACACTTCTTGCATGCAGAGCCCAAGGCGGCACACTGCTCTCTGTCTTCCTTTGGAAACCTAGGTTGCCGCAGCTTGCCCCAGCTCACGAAGACAGTCTGAGCCGGTCTCATGTGCTGAGGAACGTGAACTCCGTGAGGACCAGGGCCCTACCTGCTCTCAGAAAATCATTCTGCTCAGTCTTCCATACAGGAGCTCACACCGACTGGCTCGTTGGTTTAGCAGGACGTCGATGTGAGGTCCATGCTAAGCAAAGATCACAGTACTTCCTTTACCCTGCTAGGCCCCCGGAAGAGGTAGAGCCAATTAGGCCTCGCTCAGGCCAGCCCTCCTTCAGGGATCTTGCCCCACTTCTAAGCCTCCACCGTAAAAGATACTTAGCGAAGTTGCCAGGGTTTCGCCATGCTCTCCCTCGGCAGCTACACTACTGCAGGGACTCATGCTTGCTTTGAACTTGGATAGGTGGCCCTGCTTCCAAAAGCAGTCTTTTCCCCTTTGAAAATGTGGATTCTTGTAGCCTCGGAGCTGTTTGCGAAACCCTAGGAAGGCCCAGCTTCTACACACTGCAGGCACGCCCGGGGAGGAAACGAGAATATTCCCCAAGAGAAACAGGCTGCTTGCAAGTGTCGAGGGGAGCTTCTCAGGTGCCCAGTGTGTCCCATTTGTTTCCCTTCGCAGCTCCCATCTTGCAGGTACTTATACTGGGTACTAACAAGGGTAGGTGGCTCTGCCGACAAAAGCAGCGTTTTCCCTTTGGAAGCTTGGATTCTAGTGTCTCAGGGGCTAATTGACAAACCTTGAAGCTGCCCAGATTAACCTCCGCAGGTACGCTTGCGTAGCAAACGAGCACTTTCTACCGATGAACAGGCTTCCTGTCACGCTGGAGGAGAGTTAATCCCGCAGACCTCGTTCCTCCTGGGAAAGCGCAAGGCCACCCTGAGCCTCCGGGTAGATCCTAAGTTTCCACCGGGCAAGCTCTGCGTGCCTCGGTTTCCATGAGGTCTCCACCGTTGTTGTGCTTCAATGGAACGCGAGGATAGCTTTCAGGACTCCAAGCACTCTGACCTCCGCACCGTTTCCCATGCTACCACACGGATCCCCCCCACGTCTCCTCTCTGCCTGCTGAGCAACAAGCAGCCGTGTAGGCCCTTCGGAACACTTCTTGCATGCAGAGCCCATGGCGGCACTCTGCTCTCTCTCTTCCTTTGGAAACCAAGGTGGTCGCAGCTTGCCCCAGCTCACGAAGACAGTCTGAGCCGGTCTCATGAGCTGGGGAACGTGGACTCAGTGAGGACCAGGGCCCTACCTGCACTCAGAAAAACACTCTGCTCAGCCTTCCATCCAGTTGCTCACACCGACTGGCTCGTTGGTTTAGCAGGACGTCGATGTGAGGTCCAAGCTGAGCAAAGAGCACAATTCCTCCTTTAGCCTGCTAGGCCCCCGGAAGAGGTAGAGCCAACTAGGCCTCGCTCAGGCCAGCCCTCCTTCAGGGATCTTGCCACACTTCGAAGCCTGCACAGTAAAAGATACGTAGCGAAGTTGCCAGGGTTTCGCCATGCTCTCCCTCGGCAGCTCCACTACTGCAGGGACTCATGTTTGCTGTGAACTAGGATAGGTGGCCCTGCTTCCAAAAGCAGTCTTTTCCGCTTTGGAAATGTCGTTTCTTGTAGCCTCGGAGCTGTTTGCGAAACTCTAGGAAGGCCCAGCTTCTACACACTGCAGGCACGCCCGGGGAGGAAACGAGTATGTTCCCCCAGAGAAACAGGCTGCTTGCAAGTGTCGAGGGGAGCTTCTCAGGTGCCCAGTGTGTCCCGTTAGTTTCCCTTCGCAGCTCCCATCCTTCAGGTACTTATGCTGGGTGCTAACTAGGTTAGGTGGCTCTACCAACAAAAGCAGCCTTTTCCCTTTGGAAGCTTGGATTCTAGTGTCTCAGGGGCTGTTTGACAATCCTTGAAGCTGCCCAGATTACTGCCTCCGCAGGTACGCTTGCGTAGCAAACGAGCACTTTCTACCGATGAACAGGGTTCCTGTCACGCTGGAGGACAGTTAATCCCTCAGACCTCGTTCCTCCTGGGAAAGCGCAAGGCCACCCTGAGCCTCAGGGTAGTGCCTAAATTTCCAACGGGCAAGCTCTGCGTGCCTCGGTTTCCATGAGGTCTCCATCGTTGTTGTGCTTCAATGGAACGCGAGGATAGCTTTCAGGACCCCAAGCACTCTGACCTCCGCACCGTTTCCCATGCTACCACACGGATCCCCCCCACGTCTCCTCTCTGCCTGCTGAGCAACAAGCAGCCGTGTAGGCCCTTCGGAACACTTCTTGCATGCAGAGTCGAAGGCGGCACACTGCTCTCTGTCTTCCTTTGGAAACCTAGGTTGCCGCAGCTTGCTCCAACTCACGAAGACAGTCTGAGCCGGTCTCATGAGCTGGGGAATGTGGACTCAGTGAGGACCAGGGCCCTACCTGCACTCAGAAAAACACTCTGCTCAGCCTTCCATCCAGGAGCTCACACCGACTGGCTCGTTGGTTTAGCAGGACGTCAATGTGAGGTCCAAGCTGAGCAAAGAGCACACTTCCTCCATTACCCTGCTAGGCCCACGGAAGAGGTAGAGCCAACTAGGCCACGCTAAGGCCAGCCCTCCTTCAGGGATCTTGCCCCACTTCGAAGCCTGCACAGTAAAAGATAGTTAGCGAAGTTGCCAGGGTTTTGCCATGCTCTCCCTCGGCAGCTCCACTACTGCAGGGACTCATGTTTGCTTTGAACTTGGATAGTTGGCCCTGCTTCCAAAAGCAGTCTTTTCCCCTTTGAAAAGGTGGATTCTTGTAGCCTCGGAGCTGTTTGCGAAACCCTAGGAAGGCCCAGGTTCTACACACTGCAGGCACGCCCGGGGAGGAAACGAGTATGTTCCCCCAGAGAAACAGGCTGCTTGCAAGTGTCGAGGGGAGCTTCTCAGGTGCCCAGTTTGTCCCTTTAGTTTCCCTTCGCAGCTCCCATCCTGCAGGTACTTATGCTGGGTGCTAACAAGGTTAGGTGGCTCTACCGACAAAAGCAGCCTTTTCCCTTTGGAAGCTTGGATTCTAGTGTCTCAGGGGCTGTTTGACAATCCTTGAAGCCGCCCAGATTACAGCCTCCGCAGGTACGCTTGCGTAGCAAACGAGCACTTTCTACCGATGAACAGGGTTCCTGTCACGCTGGAGGAGAGTTAATCCCACAGACCTCGTTCCTCCTGGGAAAGCACAAGGCCACCCTGAGCCTCAGGGTAGTGCCTAAGTTTCCAACGGGCAAGCTCTGCGTGCCTCGGTTACCATGAGGTCTCCATCGTTGTTGTGATTCAGTGGAACGCGAGGATAGCTTTCAGGACCCCAAGCACTCTGAACTCCGCACCGTTTCCCATGCTACCACACGGATCCCCCCCACGTCTCCCCTCTGCCTGCTGAGCAACAAGCAGCTGTGTAGGCCCTTCGGAACACTTCTTGCATGCAGAGCCCAAGGCGGCACACTGCTCTCTGTCTTCCTTTGGAAACCTAGGTTGCCGCAGCTTGCCCCAGCTCACGAAGACAGTCTGAGCCGGTCTCATGTGCTGAGGAACGTGAACTCCGTGAGGACCAGGGCCCTACCTGCTCTCAGAAAATCATTCTGCTCAGTCTTCCATACAGGAGCTCACACCGACTGGCTCGTTGGTTTAGCAGGATGTCGATGTGAGGTCCATGCTAAGCAAAGATCACAGTACTTCCTTTACCCTGCTAGGCCCCCGGAAGAGGTAGAGCCAATTAGGCCTCGCTCAGGCCAGCCCTCCTTCAGGGATCTTGCCCCACTTCTAAGCCTCCACCGTAAAAGATACTTAGCGAAGTTGCCAGGGTTTCGCCATGCTCTCCCTCGGCAGCTCCACTACTGCAGGGACTCATGCTTGCTTTGAACTTGGATAGGTGGCCCTGCTTCCAAAAGCAGTCTTTTCCCCTTTGAAAATGTGGATTCTTGTAGCCTCGGAGCTGTTTGCGAAACCCTAGGAAGGCCCAGCTTCTACACACTGCAGGCACGCCCGGGGAGGAAACGAGAATATTCCCCAAGAGAAACAGGGGGCTTGCAAGTGTCGAGGGGAGCTTCTCAGGTGCCCAGTGTGTCCCATTTGTTTCCCTTCGCAGCTCCCATCTTGCAGGTACTTATACTGGGTACTAACAAGGGTAGGTGGCTCTGCCGACAAAAGCAGCGTTTTCCCTTTGGAAGCTTGGATTCTAGTGTCTCAGGGGCTAATTGACAAACCTTGAAGCTGCCCAGATTAACCTCCGCAGGTACGCTTGCGTAGCAAACGAGCACTTTCTACCGATGAACAGGGTTCCTGTCACGCTGGAGGAGAGTTAATCCCGCAGACCTCGTTCCTCCTGGGAAAGCGCAAGTCCACCCTGAGCCTCAGGGTAGTGCTTAAGTTTCCAACGGGCAAGCTCTGCGTGCCTCGGTTTCCATGAGGTCTCCATCGTTGTTGTGCTTCAATGGAACGCGAGGATAGCTTTCAGGACCCCAAGCACTCTGACCTCCGCACCGTTTCCCATGCTACCACACGGATCCCCCCCACGTCTCCTCTCTGCCTGCTGAGCAACAAGCAGCCGTGTAGGCCCTTCGGAACACTTCTTGCATGCAGAGTCGAAGGCGGCACACTGCTCTCTGTCTTCCTTTGGAAACCTAGGTTGCCGCAGCTTGCTCCAACTCACGAAGACAGTCTGAGCCGGTCTCATGAGCTGGGGAATGTGGACTCAGTGAGGACCAGGGCCCTACCTGCACTCAGAAAAACACTCTGCTCAGCCTTCCATCCAGGAGCTCACACCGACTGGCTCGTTGGTTTAGCAGGACGTCAATGTGAGGTCCAAGCTGAGCAAAGAGCACACTTCCTCCATTACCCTGCTAGGCCCACGGAAGAGGTAGAGCCAACTAGGCCACGCTAAGGCCAGCCCTCCTTCAGGGATCTTGCCCCACTTCGAAGCCTGCACAGTAAAAGATAGTTAGCGAAGTTGCCAGGGTTTTGCCATGCTCTCCCTCGGCAGCTCCACTACTGCAGGGACTCATGTTTGCTTTGAACTTGGATAGTTGGCCCTGCTTCCAAAAGCAGTCTTTTCCCCTTTGAAAAGGTGGATTCTTGTAGCCTCGGAGCTGTTTGCGAAACCCTAGGAAGGCCCAGGTTCTACACACTGCACGCACGCCCGGGGAGGAAACGAGTATGTTCCCCCAGAGAAACAGGCTGCTTGCAAGTGTCGAGGGGAGCTTCTCAGGTGCCCAGTTTGTCCCGTTAGTTTCCCTTCGCAGCTCCCATCCTGCAGGTACTTATGCTGGGTGCTAACAAGGTTAGGTGGCTCTACCGACAAAAGCAGCCTTTTCCCTTTGGAAGCTTGGATTCTAGTGTCTCAGGGGCTGTTTGACAATCCTTGAAGCCGCCCAGATTACAGCCTCCGCAGGTACGCTTGCGTAGCAAACGAGCACTTTCTACCGATGAACAGGGTTCCTGTCACGCTGGAGGAGAGTTAATCCCACAGACCTCGTTCCTCCTGGGAAAGCACAAGGCCACCCTGAGCCTCAGGGTAGTGCCTAAGTTTCCAACGGGCAAGCTCTGCGTGCCTCGGTTACCATGAGGTCTCCATCGTTGTTGTGATTCAGTGGAACGCGAGGATAGCTTTCAGGACCCCAAGCACTCTGACCTCCGCACCGTTTCCCATGCTACCACACGGATCCCCCCCACGTCTCCTCTCTGCCTGCTGAGCAACAAGCAGCTGTGTAGGCCCTTCGGAACACTTCTTGCATGCAGAGCCCAAGGTGGCACACTGCTCTCTGTCTTCCTTTGGAAACCTAGGTTGCCGCAGCTTGCCCCAGCTCACGAAGACAGTCTGAGCCGGTCTCATGTGCTGAGGAACGTGAACTCCGTGAGGACCAGGGCCCTACCTGCTCTCAGAAAATCATTCTGCTCAGTCTTCCATACAGGAGCTCACACCGACTGGCTCGTTGGTTTAGCAGGACGTCGATGTGAGGTCCATGCTAAGCAAAGATCACAGTACTTCCTTTACCCTGCTAGGCCCCCGGAAGAGGTAGAGCCAATTAGGCCTCGCTCAGGCCAGCCCTCCTTCAGGGATCTTGCCCCACTTCTAAGCCTCCACCGTAAAAGATACTTAGCGAAGTTGCCAGGGTTTCGCCATGCTCTCCCTCGGCAGCTCCACTACTGCAGGGACTCATGCTTGCTTTGAACTTGGATAGGTGGCCCTGCTTCCAAAAGCAGTCTTTTCCCCTTTGAAAATGTGGATTCTTGTAGCCTCGGAGCTGTTTGCGAAACCCTAGGAAGGCCCAGCTTCTACACACTGCAGGCACGCCCGGGGAGGAAACGAGAATATTCCCCAAGAGAAACAGGGGGCTTGCAAGTGTCGAGGGGAGCTTCTCAGGTGCCCAGTGTGTCCCATTTGTTTCCCTTCGCAGCTCCCATCTTGCAGGTACTTATACTGGGTACTAACAAGGGTAGGTGGCTCTGCCGACAAAAGCAGCGTTTTCCCTTTGGAAGCTTGGATTCTAGTGTCTCAGGGGCTAATTGACAAACCTTGAAGCTGCCCAGATTAACCTCCGCAGGTACGCTTGCGTAGCAAACGAGCACTTTCTACCGATGAACAGGGTTCCTGTCACGCTGGAGGAGAGTTAATCCCGCAGACCTCGTTCCTCCTGGGAAAGCGCAAGTCCACCCTGAGCCTCAGGGTAGTGCCTAAGTTTCCAACGGGCAAGCTCTGCGTGCCTCGGTTTCCATGAGGTCTCCACCGTTGTTGTGCTTCAATGGAACGCGAGGATACCTTTCAGGACTCCAAGCACTCTCACCTCCGCACCGTTTCCCATGCTACCACACGGATCCCCCCCACGTCTCCTCTCTGCCTGCTGAGCAACAAGCAGCCATGTAGGCCCTTCGGAACACTTCTTGCATGCAGAGCCCATGGCGGCACTCTGCTCTCTCTCTTCCTTTGGAAACCAAGGTGGTCGCAGCTTGCACCAGCTCACGAAGACAGTCTGAGCCGGTCTCATGAGCTGGGGAACGTGGACTCAGTGAGGACCAGGGCCCTACCTGCACTCAGAAAAACACTCTGCTCAGCCTTCCATCCAGTTGCTCACACCGACTGGCTCGTTGGTTTAGCAGGACGTCGATGTGAGGTCCAAGCTGAGCAAAGAGCACAATTCCTCCTTTAGCCTGCTAGGCCCCCGGAAGAGGTAGAGCCAACTAGGCCTCGCTCAGGCCAGTCCTCTTTCAGGGATCTTGCCACACTTCGAAGCCTGCACAGTAAAAGATACTAGCGAAGTTGCCAGGGTTTCGCCATGCTCTCCCTCGGCAGCTCCACTACTGCAGGGACTCATGTTTGCTGTGAACGAGGATAGGTGGCCCTGCTTCCAAAAGCAGTCTTTTCCGCTTTGGAAATGTCGTTTCTTGTAGCCTCGGAGCTGTTTGCGAAACTCTAAGAAGGCCCAGCTTCTTCACACTGCAGGCACGCCCGGGGAGGAAACGAGTATGTTCCCCCAGAGAAACAGGCTGCTTGCAAGTGTCGAGGGGAGTTTCTCAGGTGCCCAGTGTGTCCCGTTTGTTTCCCTTCGCAGCTCCCGTCCTGCAGGTACTTATGCTGGGTGCTAACAAGGGTAGGTGGCTCTGCCGACAAAAGCAGCCTTTTCCCTTTGGAAGCTTGGATTCTAGTGATTCACGGGCTGCTTTCCAAACCTTGGAGTTTCCCAGCTTATAGCCTTCGCAGGTACGCTTGAGTAGCAAACGAGCACTTTCACCCGAGGAAGAGTGTTCCTGTCCCGCTAGAGGAGAGTTAATCCTGCAGACCTCGTTCCTCCTGGGAAAGCGCAAGGCCACCCTGAGCCTCAGGGTAGTGCCTAATTTTCCACCGGGCAAGCTCTGCGTGCCTCGGTTTCCATGCGGTCTCCACCGTTGTTGTGCTTCAATGGAATGCGAGGATAGCTTTCAGGATTCCAAGCACTCTGGCCTCCGCACCTTTTCCCATGGTACCACACGGATCCCCCCCAAGTCTCCTCTCTGCCTGCTGAGCAACAAGCAGCTGTGTAGGCCCTTCGGAACACTTCTTGCATGCAGAGCCCAAGGCGGCACACTGCTCTCTGTCTTCCTTTGGAAACCTAGGTTGCCGCAGCTTGCCCCAGCTCACGAAGACAGTCTGAGCCGGTCTCATGTGCTGAGGAACGTGAACTCCGTGAGGACCAGGGCCCTACCTGCTCTCAGAAAATCATTCTGCTCAGCCTTCCATACAGGAGCTCACACCGACTGGCTCGTTGGTTTAGCAGGACGTCGATGTGAGGTCCATGCTAAGCAAAGAGCACAGTACTTCCTTTACCCTGCTAGGCCCCCGGAAGAGGTAGAGCCAATTAGGCCTCGCTCAGGCCAGCCCTCCTTCAGGGATCTTGCCCCACTTCTAAGCCTGCACAGTAAAAGATACTTAGCGAAATTGCCAGGGTTTCGCCATGCTCTCCCTCGGCAGCTCCACTACTGCAGGGACTCATGTTTGCTTTGAACTTGGATAGGTGGCCCTGCTTCCAAAAGCAGTCTTTTCCACTTTGGAAATGTGGATTCTTGTAGCCTCGGAGCTGTTTGCGAAACCCTAGGAAGGCCCAGCTTCTACACACTGCAGGCACACCCGGGGAGGAAACGAGAATATTCCCCAAGAGAAACAGGCTGCTTGCAAGTGTCGAGGGGAGCTTCTCAGGTGCCCAGTGTTTCCCGTTTGTTTCCCTTCGCAGCTCCCATCTTGCAGGTACTTATACTGGGTACTAACAAGGGTAGGTGGCTCTGCCGACAAAAGCAGCGTTTTCCCTTTGGAAGCTTGGATTCTAGTGTCTAAGGGGCTAATTGACAAACCTTGAAGCTGCCCAGATTAAGCCTCCGCAGGTACGCTTGCGTAGCAAACGAGCACTTTCACCCGAGGAACAGGGTTCCTGTCACGCTGGAGGAGAGTTAATCCCGCAGACCTCGTTCCTCCTGGGAAAGCGCAAGGCCACCCTGAGCCTCCGGGTAGATCCTAAGTTTCCACCGGGCAAGCTCTGCGTGCCTCGGTTTCCATGAGGTCTCCACCGTTGTTGTGCTTCAATGGAACGCGAGGATAGCTTTCAGGACTCCAAGCACTCTGACCTCCGCACCGTTTCCCATGCTACCACACGGATCCCCCCCACGTCTCCTCTCTGCCTGCTGAGCAACAAGCAGCCGTGTAGGCCCTTCGGAACACTTCTTGCATGCAGAGCCCATGGCGGCACTCTGCTCTCTCTCTTCCTTTGGAAACCAAGGTGGTCGCAGCTTGCCCCAGCTCACGAAGACAGTCTGAGCCGGTCTCATGAGCTGGGGAACGTGGACTCAGTGAGGACCAGGGCCCTACCTGCACTCAGAAAAACACTCTGCTCAGCCTTCCATCCAGTTGCTCACACCGACTGGCTCGTTGGTTTAGCAGGACGTCGATGTGAGGTCCAAGCTGAGCAAAGAGCACAATTCCTCCTTTAGCCTGCTAGGCCCCCGGAAGAGGTAGAGCCAACTAGGCCTCGCTCAGGCCAGCCCTCCTTCAGGGATCTTGCCACACTTCGAAGCCTGCACAGTAAAAGATACTAGCGAAGTTGCCAGGGTTTCGCCATGCTCTCCCTCGGCAGCTCCACTACTGCAGGGACTCATGTTTGCTGTGAACGAGGATAGGTGGCCCTGCTTCCAAAAGCAGTCTTTTCCGCTTTGGAAATGTCGTTTCTTGTAGCCTCGGAGCTGTTTGCGAAACTCTAGGAAGGCCCAGCTTCTACACACTGCAGGCACGCCCGGGGAGGAAACGAGTATGTTCCCCCAGAGAAACAGGCTGCTTGCAAGTGTCGAGGGGAGCTTCTCAGGTGCCCAGTGTGTCCCATTTGTTTCCCTTCGCAGCTCCCATCCTGCAGGTACTTATGCTGGGTGCTAACAAGGGTAGGTGGCTCTGCCGACAAAAGCAGCGTTTTCCCTTTGGAAGCTTGGATTCTAGTGTCTCAGGGGCTAATTGACAAACCTTGAAGCTGCCCAGATTAAGCCTCCGCAGGTACGCTTGCGTAGCAAACGAGCACTTTCTACCGATGAACAGGGTTCCTGTCACGCTGGAGGAGAGTTAATCCCGCAGACCTCGTTCCTCCTGGGAAAGCGCAAGGCCACCCTGAGCCTCAGGGTAGTGCCTAAGTTTCCAACGGGCAAGCTCTGCGTGCCTCGGTTTCCATGAGGTCTCCATCGTTGTTGTGCTTCAGTGGAACGCGAGGATAGCTTTCAGGACCCCAAGCACTCTGACCTCCGCACCGTTTCCCATGCTACCACACGGATCCCCCCCACGTCTCCTCTCTGCCTGCTGAGCAACAAGCAGCCGTGAAGGCCCTTCGGAACACTTCTTGCATGCAGAGCACATGGCGGCACTCTGCTCTCTCTCTTCCTTTGGAAACCAAGGTGGTCGCAGCTTGCCCCAGCTCACGAAGACAGTCTGAGCCGGTCTCATGAGCTGGGGAACGTGGACTCAGTGAGGACCAGGGCCCTACCTGCACTCAGAGAAACACTCTGCTCAGCCTTCCATCCAGTTGCTCACACCGACTGGCTCGTTGGTTTAGCAGGACGTCGATGTGAGGTCCAAGCTGAGCAAAGAGCACAATTCCTCCTTTAGCCTGCTAGGCCCCCGGAAGAGGTAGAGCCAACTAGGCCTCGCTCAGGCCAGCCCTCCTTCAGGGATCTTGCCACACTTCGAAGCCTGCACAGTAAAAGATACGTAGCGAAGTTGCCAGGGTTTCGCCATGCTCTCCCTCGGCAGCTCCACTACTGCAGGGACTCATGTTTGCTGTGAACGAGGATAGGTGGCCCTGCTTCCAAAAGCAGTCTTTTCCGCTTTGGAAATGTCGTTTCTTGTAGCCTCGGAGCTGTTTGCGAAACTCTAGGAAGGCCCAGCTTCTACACACTGCAGGCACGCCCGGGGAGGAAACGAGTATGTTCCCCCAGAGAAACAGGCTGCTTGCAAGTGTCGAGGGGAGTTTCTCAGGTGCCCAGTGTGTCCCGTTTGTTTCCCTTCGCAGCTCCCATCCTGCAGGTACTTATGCTGGGTGCTAACAAGGGTAGGTGGCTCTGCCGACAAAAGCAGCCTTTTCCCTTTGGAAGCTTGGATTCTAGTGATTCACGGGCTGCTTTCCAAACCTTGGAGTTTCCCAGCTTATAGCCTTCGCAGGTACGCTTGAGTAGCAAACGAGCACTTTCACCCGAGGAAGAGTGTTCCTGTCCCGCTAGAGGAGAGTTAATCCTGCAGACCTCGTTCCTCCTGGGAAAGCGCAAGTCCACCCTGAGCCTCAGGGTAGTGCCTAATTTTCCACCGGGCAAGCTCTGCGTGCCTCGGTTTCCATGAGGTCTCCACCGTTGTTGTGCTTCAATGGAATGCGAGGATAGCTTTCAGGATTCCAAGCACTCTGGCCTCCGCACCTTTTCCCATGCTACCACACGGATCCCCCCCAAGTCTCCTCTCTGCCTGCTGAGCAACAAGCAGCTGTGTAGGCCCTTCGGAACACTTCTTGCATGCAGAGCCCAAGGCGGCACACTGGTCTCTGTCTTCCTTTGGAAACCTAGGTTGCCGCAGCTTGCCCCAGCTCACGAAGACAGTCTGAGCCGGTCTCATGTGCTGAGGAACGTGAACGCCGTGAGGACCAGGGCCCTACCTGCTCTCAGAAAATCATTCTGCTCAGCCTTCCATACAGGAGCTCACACCGACTGGCTCGTTGGTTTAGCAGGACGTCGATGTGAGGTCCATGCTAAGCAAAGAGCACAGTACTTCCTTTACCCTGCTAGGCCCCCGGAAGAGGTAGAGCCAATTAGGCCTCGCTCAGGCCAGCCCTCCTTCAGGGATCTTGCCCCACATCTAAGCCTGCACCGTAAAAGATACTTAGCGAAATTGCCAGGGTTTCGCCATGCTCTCCCTCGGCAGCTCCACTACTGCAGGGACTCATGTTTGCTTTGAACTTGGATAGGTGGCCCTGCTTCCAAAAGCAGTCTTTTCCACTTTGGAAATGTGGATTCTTGTAGCCTCGGAGCTGTTTGCGAAACCCTAGGAAGGCCCAGCTTCTACACACTGCAGGCACGCCCGGGGAGGAAACGAGATTATTCCCCAAGAGAAACAGGCTGCTTGCAAGTGTCGAGGGGAGCTTCTCAGGTGCCCAGTGTTTCCCGTTTGTTTCCCTTCGCAGCTCCCATCCTGCAGGTACTTATGCTGGGTGCTAACAAGGGTAGGTGGCTCTGCCGACAAAAGCAGCGTTTTCCCTTTGGAAGCTTGGATTCTAGTGTCTCAGGGGCTAATTGACAAACCTTGAAGCTGCCCAGATTAAGCCTCCGCAGGTACGCTTGCGTAGCAAACGAGCACTTTCACCCGAGGAACAGGGTTCCTGTCACGCTGGAGGAGAGTTAATCCCGCAGACCTCGTTCCTCCTGGGAAAGCGCAAGGCCACCCTGAGCCTCCGGGTAGATCCTAAGTTTCCACCGGGCAAGCTCTGCGTGCCTCGGTTTCCATGAGGTCTCCACCGTTGTTGTGCTTCAATGGAACGCGAGGATAGCTTTCAGGACTCCAAGCACTCTGACCTCCGCACCGTTTCCCATGCTACCACACGGATCCCCCCCACGTCTCCTCTCTGCCTGCTGAGCAACAAGCAGCCGTGTAGGCCCTTCGGAACACTTCTTGCATGCAGAGCCCATGGCGGCACTCTGCTCTCTGTCTTCCTTTGGAAACCAAGGTGGTCGCAGCTTGCCCCAGCTCACGAAGACAGTCTGAGCCGGTCTCATGAGCTGGGGAACGTGGACTCAGTGAGGACCAGGGCCCTACCTGCACTCAGAAAAACACTCTGCTCAGCCTTCCATCCAGTTGCTCACACCGACTGGCTCGTTGGTTTAGCAGGACGTCGATGTGAGGTCCAAGCTGAGCAAAGAGCACAATTCCTCCTTTAGCCTGCTAGGCCCCCAGAAGAGGTAGAGCCAACTAGGCCTCGCTCAGGCCAGCCCTCCTTCAGGGATCTTGCCACACTTCGAAGCCTGCACAGTAAAAGATACTAGCGAAGTTGCCAGGGTTTCGCCATGCTCTCCCTCGGCAGCTCCACTACTGCAGGGACTCATGTTTGCTGTGAACGAGGATAGGTGGCCCTGCTTCCAAAAGCAGTCTTTTCCGCTTTGGAAATGTCGTTTCTTGTAGCCTCGGAGCTGTTTGCGAAACTCTAGGAAGGCCCAGCTTCTACACACTGCAGGCACGCCCGGGGAGGAAACGAGTATGTTCCCCCAGAGAAACAGGCTGCTTGCAAGTGTCGAGGGGAGCTTCTCAGGTGCCCAGTGTGTCCCGTTAGTTTCCCTTCGCAGCTCCCATCCTTCAGGTACTTATGCTGGGTGCTAACTAGGTTAGGTGGCTCTACCGACAAAAGCAGCCTTTTCCCTTTGGAAGCTTGGATTCTAGTGTCTCAGGGGCTGTTTGACAATCCTTGAAGCTGCCCAGATTACTGCCTCCGCAGGTACGCTTGCGTAGCAAACGAGCACTTTCTACCGATGAACAGGGTTCCTGTCACGCTGGAGGACAGTTAATCCCTCAGACCTCGTTCCTCCTGGGAAAGCGCAAGGCCACCCTGAGCCTCAGGGTAGTGCCTAAGTTTCCAACGGGCAAGCTCTGCGTGCCTCGGTTTCCATGAGGTCTCCATCGTTGTTGTGCTTCAATGGAACGCGAGGATAGCTTTCAGGACCCCAAGCACTCTGACCTCCGCACCGTTTCCCATGCTACCACACGGATCCCCCCCACGTCTCCTCTCTGCCTGCTGAGCAACAAGCAGCCGTGTAGGCCCTTCGGAACACTTCTTGCATGCAGAGTCGAAGGCGGCACACTGCTCTCTGTCTTCCTTTGGAAACCTAGGTTGCCGCAGCTTGCTCCAACTCACGAAGACAGTCTGAGCCGGTCTCATGAGCTGGGGAATGTGGACTCAGTGAGGACCAGGGCCCTACCTGCACTCAGAAAAACACTCTGCTCAGCCTTCCATCCAGGAGCTCACACCGACTGGCTCGTTGGTTTAGCAGGACGTCAATGTGAGGTCCAAGCTGAGCAAAAAGCACACTTCCTCCATTACCCTGCTAGGCCCACGGAAGAGGTAGAGCCAACTAGGCCACGCTAAGGCCAGCCCTCCTTCAGGGATCTTGCCCCACTTCGAAGCCTGCACAGTAAAAGATAGTTAGCGAAGTTGCCAGGGTTTTGCCATGCTCTCCCTCGGCAGCTCCACTACTGCAGGGACTCATGTTTGCTTTGAACTTGGATAGTTGGCCCTGCTTCCAAAAGCAGTCTTTTCCCCTTTGAAAAGGTGGATTCTTGTAGCCTCGGAGCTGTTTGCGAAACCCTAGGAAGGCCCAGCTTCTACACACTGCAGGCACGCCCGGGGAGGAAACGAGAATATTCCCCAAGAGAAACAGGGGGCTTGCAAGTGTCGAGGGGAGCTTCTCAGGTGCCCAGTGTGTCCCATTTGTTTCCCTTCGCAGCTCCCATCTTGCAGGTACTTATACTGGGTACTAACAAGGGTAGGTGGCTCTGCCGACAAAAGCAGCGTTTTCCCTTTGGAAGCTTGGATTCTAGTGTCTCAGGGGCTAATTGACAAACCTTGAAGCTGCCCAGATTAACCTCCGCAGGTACGCTTGCGTAGCAAACGAGCACTTTCTACCGATGAACAGGGTTCCTGTCACGCTGGAGGAGAGTTAATCCCGCAGACCTCGTTCCTCCTGGGAAAGCGCAAGTCCACCCTGAGCCTCAGGGTAGTGCCTAAGTTTCCAACGGGCAAGCTCTGCGTGCCTCGGTTTCCATGAGGTCTCCACCGTTGTTGTGCTTCAATGGAACGCGAGGATAGCTTTCAGGACTCCAAGCACTCTGACCTCCGCACCGTTTCCCATGCTACCACACGGATCCCCCCCACGTCTCCTCTCTGCCTGCTGAGCAACAAGCAGCCATGTAGGCCCTTCGGAACACTTCTTACATGCAGAGCCCATGGCGGCACTCTGCTCTCTCTCTTCCTTTGGAAACCAAGGTGGTCGCAGCTTGCACCAGCTCACGAAGACAGTCTGAGCCGGTCTCATGAGCTGGGGAACGTGGACTCAGTGAGGACCAGGGCCCTACCTGCACTCAGAAAAACACTCTGCTCAGCCTTCCATCCAGTTGCTCACACCGACTGGCTCGTTGGTTTAGCAGGACGTCGATGTGAGGTCCAAGCTGAGCAAAGAGCACAATTCCTCCTTTAGCCTGCTAGGCCCCCGGAAGAGGTAGAGCCAACTAGGCCTCGCTCAGGCCAGTCCTCTTTCAGGGATCTTGCCACACTTCGAAGCCTGCACAGTAAAAGATACGTAGCGAAGTTGCCAGGGTTTCGCCATGCTCTCCCTCGGCAGCTCCACTACTGCAGGGACTCATGTTTGCTGTGAACGAGGATAGGTGGCCCTGCTTCCAAAAGCAGTCTTTTCCGCTTTGGAAATGTCGTTTCTTGTAGCCTCGGAGCTGTTTGCGAAACTCTAAGAAGGCCCAGCTTCTTCACACTGCAGGCACGCCCGGGGAGGAAACGAGTATGTTCCCCCAGAGAAACAGGCTGCTTGCAAGTGTCGAGGGGAGTTTCTCAGGTGCCCAGTGTGTCCCGTTTGTTTCCCTTCGCAGCTCCCGTCCTGCAGGTACTTATGCTGGGTGCTAACAAGGGTAGGTGGCTCTGCCGACAAAAGCAGCCTTTTCCCTTTGGAAGCTTGGATTCTAGTGATTCACGGGCTGCTTTCCAAACCTTGGAGTTTCCCAGCTTATAGCCTTCGCAGGTACGCTTGAGTAGCAAACGAGCACTTTCACCCGAGGAAGAGTGTTCCTGTCCCGCTAGAGGAGAGTTAATCCCGCAGACCTCGTTCCTCCTGGGAAAGCGCAAGTCCACCCTGAGCCTCAGGGTAGTGCCTAAGTTTCCAACGGGCAAGCTCTGCGTGCCTCGGTTTCCATGAGGTCTCCATCGTTGTTGTGCTTCAATGGAACGCGAGGATAGCTTTCAGGACCCCAAGCACTCTGACCTCCGCACCGTTTCCCATGCTACCACACGGATCCCCCCCACGTCTCCTCTCTGCCTGCTGAGCAACAAGCAGCCGTGTAGGCCCTTCGGAACACTTCTTGCATGCAGAGTCGAAGGCGGCACACTGCTCTCTGTCTTCCTTTGGAAACCTAGGTTGCCGCAGCTTGCTCCAACTCACGAAGACAGTCTGAGCCGGTCTCATGAGCTGGGGAATGTGGACTCAGTGAGGACCAGGGCCCTACCTGCACTCAGAAAAACACTCTGCTCAGCCTTCCATCCAGGAGCTCACACCGACTGGCTCGTTGGTTTAGCAGGACGTCAATGTGAGGTCCAAGCTGAGCAAAGAGCACACTTCCTCCATTACCCTGCTAGGCCCACGGAAGAGGTAGAGCCAACTAGGCCACGCTAAGGCCAGCCCTCCTTCAGGGATCTTGCCCCACTTCGAAGCCTGCACAGTAAAAGATAGTTAGCGAAGTTGCCAGGGTTTTGCCATGCTCTCCCTCGGCAGCTCCACTACTGCAGGGACTCATGTTTGCTTTGAACTTGGATAGTTGGCCCTGCTTCCAAAAGCAGTCTTTTCCCCTTTGAAAAGGTGGATTCTTGTAGCCTCGGAGCTGTTTGCGAAACCCTAGGAAGGCCCAGCTTCTACACACTGCAGGCACGCCCGGGGAGGAAACGAGTATGTTCCCCCAGAGAAACAGGCTGCTTGCAAGTGTCGAGGGGAGCTTCTCAGGTGCCCAGTTTGTCCCGTTAGTTTCCCTTCGCAGCTCCCATCCTGCAGGTACTTATGCTGGGTGCTAACAAGGTTAGGTGGCTCTACCGACAAAAGCAGCCTTTTCCCTTTGGAATCTTGGATTCTAGTGTCTCAGGGGCTGTTTGACAATCCTTGAAGCCGCCCAGATTACAGCCTCCGCAGGTACGCTTGCGTAGCAAACGAGCACTTTCTACCGATGAACAGGGTTCCTGTCACGCTGGAGGAGAGTTAATCCCACAGACCTCGTTCCTCCTGGGAAAGCACAAGGCCACCCTGAGCCTCAGGGTAGTGCCTAAGTTTCCAACGGGCAAGCTCTGCGTGCCTCGGTTACCATGAGGTCTCCATCGTTGTTGTGATTCAGTGGAACGCGAGGATAGCTTTCAGGACCCCAAGCACTCTGACCTCCGCACCGTTTCCCATGCTACCACACGGATCCCCCCCACGTCTCCTCTCTGCCTGCTGAGCAACAAGCAGCTGTGTAGGCCCTTCGGAACACTTCTTGCATGCAGAGCCCAAGGCGGCACACTGCTCTCTGTCTTCCTTTGGAAACCTAGGTTGCCGCAGCTTGCCCCAGCTCACGAAGACAGTCTGAGCCGGTCTCATGTGCTGAGGAACGTGAACTCCGTGAGGACCAGGGCCCTACCTGCTCTCAGAAAATCATTCTGCTCAGTCTTCCATACAGGAGCTCACACCGACTGGCTCGTTGGTTTAGCAGGACGTCGATGTGAGGTCCATGCTAAGCAAAGAGCACAGTACTTCCTTTACCCTGCTAGGCCCCCGGAAGAGGTAGAGCCAATTAGGCCTCGCTCAGGCCAGCCCTCCTTCAGGGATCTTGCCCCACTTCTAAGCCTCCACCGTAAAAGATACTTAGCGAAGTTGCCAGGGTTTCGCCATGCTCTCCCTCGGCAGCTCCACTACTGCAGGGACTCATGCTTGCTTTGAACTTGGATAGGTGGCCCTGCTTCCAAAAGCAGTCTTTTCCCCTTTGAAAATGTGGATTCTTGTAGCCTCGGAGCTGTTTGCGAAACCCTAGGAAGGCCCAGCTTCTACACACTGCAGGCACGCCCGGGGAGGAAACGAGAATATTCCCCAAGAGAAACAGGGGGCTTGCAAGTGTCGAGGGGAGCTTCTCAGGTGCCCAGTGTGTCCCATTTGTTTCCCTTCGCAGCTCCCATCTTGCAGGTACTTATACTGGGTACTAACAAGGGTAGGTGGCTCTGCCGACAAAAGCAGCGTTTTCCCTTTGGAAGCTTGGATTCTAGTGTCTCAGGGGCTAATTGACAAACCTTGAAGCTGCCCAGATTAACCTCCGCAGGTACGCTTGCGTAGCAAACGAGCACTTTCTACCGATGAACAGGGTTCCTGTCACGCTGGAGGAGAGTTAATCCCGCAGACCTCGTTCCTCCTGGGAAAGCGCAAGTCCACCCTGAGCCTCAGGGTAGTGCCTAAGTTTCCAACGGGCAAGCTCTGCGTGCCTCGGTTTCCATGAGGTCTCCACCGTTGTTGTGCTTCAATGGAACGCGAGGATACCTTTCAGGACTCCAAGCACTCTGACCTCCGCACCGTTTCCCATGCTACCACACGGATCCCCCCCACGTCTCCTCTCTGCCTGCTGAGCAACAAGCAGCCATGTAGGCCCTTCGGAACACTTCTTGCATGCAGAGCCCATGGCGGCACTCTGCTCTCTCTCTTCCTTTGGAAACCAAGGTGGTCGCAGCTTGCACCAGCTCACGAAGACAGTCTGAGCCGGTCTCATGAGCTGGGGAACGTGGACTCAGTGAGGACCAGGGCCCTACCTGCACTCAGAAAAACACTCTGCTCAGCCTTCCATCCAGTTGCTCACACCGACTGGCTCGTTGGTTTAGCAGGACGTCGATGTGAGGTCCAAGCTGAGCAAAGAGCACAATTCCTCCTTTAGCCTGCTAGGCCCCCGGAAGAGGTAGAGCCAACTAGGCCTCGCTCAGGCCAGTCCTCTTTCAGGGATCTTGCCACACTTCGAAGCCTGCACAGTAAAAGATACGTAGCGAAGTTGCCAGGGTTTCGCCATGCTCTCCCTCGGCAGCTCCACTACTGCAGGGACTCATGTTTGCTGTGAACGAGGATAGGTGGCCCTGCTTCCAAAAGCAGTCTTTTCCGCTTTGGAAATGTCGTTTCTTGTAGCCTCGGAGCTGTTTGCGAAACTCTAAGAAGGCCCAGCTTCTTCACACTGCAGGCACGCCCGGGGAGGAAACGAGTATGTTCCCCCAGAGAAACAGGCTGCTTGCAAGTGTCGAGGGGAGTTTCTCAGGTGCCCAGTGTGTCCCGTTTGTTTCCCTTCGCAGCTCCCGTCCTGCAGGTACTTATGCTGGGTGCTAACAAGGGTAGGTGGCTCTGCCGACAAAAGCAGCCTTTTCCCTTTGGAAGCTTGGATTCTAGTGATTCACGGGCTGCTTTCCAAACCTTGGAGTTTCCCAGCTTATAGCCTTCGCAGGTACGCTTGAGTAGCAAACGAGCACTTTCACCCGAGGAAGAGTGTTCCTGTCCCGCTAGAGGAGAGTTAATCCTGCAGACCTCGTTCCTCCTGGGAAAGCGCAAGGCCACCCTGAGCCTCAGGGTAGTGCCTAATTTTCCACCGGGCAAGCTCTGCGTGCCTCGGTTTCCATGCGGTCTCCACCGTTGTTGTGCTTCAATGGAATGCGAGGATAGCTTTCAGGATTCCAAGCACTCTGGCCTCCGCACCTTTTCCCATGCTACCACACGGATCCCCCCCAAGTCTCCTCTCTGCCTGCTGAGCAACAAGCAGCTGTGTAGGCCCTTCGGAACACTTCTTGCATGCAGAGCCCAAGGCGGCACACTGCTCTCTGTCTTCCTTTGGAAACCTAGGTTGCCGCAGCTTGCCCCAGCTCACGAAGACAGTCTGAGCCGGTCTCATGTGCTGAGGAACGTGAACTCCGTGAGGACCAGGGCCCTACCTGCTCTCAGAAAATCATTCTGCTCAGCCTTCCATACAGGAGCTCACACCGACTGGCTCGTTGGTTTAGCAGGACGTCGATGTGAGGTCCATGCTAAGCAAAGAGCACAGTACTTCCTTTACCCTGCTAGGCCCCCGGAAGAGGTAGAGCCAATTAGGCCTCGCTCAGGCCAGCCCTCCTTCAGGGATCTTGCCCCACTTCTAAGCCTGCACAGTAAAAGATACTTAGCGAAATTGCCAGGGTTTCGCCATGCTCTCCCTCGGCAGCTCCACTACTGCAGGGACTCATGTTTGCTTTGAACTTGGATAGGTGGCCCTGCTTCCAAAAGCAGTCTTTTCCACTTTGGAAATGTGGATTCTTGTAGCCTCGGAGCTGTTTGCGAAACCCTAGGAAGGCCCAGCTTCTACACACTGCAGGCACACCCGGGGAGGAAACGAGAATATTCCCCAAGAGAAACAGGCTGCTTGCAAGTGTCGAGGGGAGCTTCTCAGGTGCCCAGTGTTTCCCGTTTGTTTCCCTTCGCAGCTCCCATCTTGCAGGTACTTATACTGGGTACTAACAAGGGTAGGTGGCTCTGCCGACAAAAGCAGCGTTTTCCCTTTGGAAGCTTGGATTCTAGTGTCTAAGGGGCTAATTGACAAACCTTGAAGCTGCCCAGATTAAGCCTCCGCAGGTACGCTTGCGTAGCAAACGAGCACTTTCACCCGAGGAACAGGGTTCCTGTCACGCTGGAGGAGAGTTAATCCCGCAGACCTCGTTCCTCCTGGGAAAGCGCAAGGCCACCCTGAGCCTCCGGGTAGATCCTAAGTTTCCACCGGGCAAGCTCTGCGTGCCTCGGTTTCCATGAGGTCTCCACCGTTGTTGTGCTTCAATGGAACGCGAGGATAGCTTTCAGGACTCCAAGCACTCTGACCTCCGCACCGTTTCCCATGCTACCACACGGATCCCCCCCACGTCTCCTCTCTGCCTGCTGAGCAACAAGCAGCCGTGTAGGCCCTTCGGAACACTTCTTGCATGCAGAGCCCATGGCGGCACTCTGCTCTCTCTCTTCCTTTGGAAACCAAGGTGGTCGCAGCTTGCCCCAGCTCACGAAGACAGTCTGAGCCGGTCTCATGAGCTGGGGAACGTGGACTCAGTGAGGACCAGGGCCCTACCTGCACTCAGAAAAACACTCTGCTCAGCCTTCCATCCAGTTGCTCACACCGACTGGCTCGTTGGTTTAGCAGGACGTCGATGTGAGGTCCAAGCTGAGCAAAGAGCACAATTCCTCCTTTAGCCTGCTAGGCCCCCGGAAGAGGTAGAGCCAACTAGGCCTCGCTCAGGCCAGCCCTCCTTCAGGGATCTTGCCACACTTCGAAGCCTGCACAGTAAAAGATACTAGCGAAGTTGCCAGGGTTTCGCCATGCTCTCCCTCGGCAGCTCCACTACTGCAGGGACTCATGTTTGCTGTGAACGAGGATAGGTGGCCCTGCTTCCAAAAGCAGTCTTTTCCGCTTTGGAAATGTCGTTTCTTGTAGCCTCGGAGCTGTTTGCGAAACTCTAGGAAGGCCCAGCTTCTACACACTGCAGGCACGCCCGGGGAGGAAACGAGTATGTTCCCCCAGAGAAACAGGCTGCTTGCAAGTGTCGAGGGGAGCTTCTCAGGTGCCCAGTGTGTCCCATTTGTTTCCCTTCGCAGCTCCCATCCTGCAGGTACTTATGCTGGGTGCTAACAAGGGTAGGTGGCTCTGCCGACAAAAGCAGCGTTTTCCCTTTGGAAGCTTGGATTCTAGTGTCTCAGGGGCTAATTGACAAACCTTGAAGCTGCCCAGATTAAGCCTCCGCAGGTACGCTTGCGTAGCAAACGAGCACTTTCTACCGATGAACAGGGTTCCTGTCACGCTGGAGGAGAGTTAATCCCGCAGACCTCGTTCCTCCTGGGAAAGCGCAAGGCCACCCTGAGCCTCAGGGTAGTGCCTAAGTTTCCAACGGGCAAGCTCTGCGTGCCTCGGTTTCCATGAGGTCTCCATCGTTGTTGTGCTTCAGTGGAACGCGAGGATAGCTTTCAGGACCCCAAGCACTCTGACCTCCGCACCGTTTCCCATGCTACCACACGGATCCCCCCCACGTCTCCTCTCTGCCTGCTGAGCAACAAGCAGCCGTGAAGGCCCTTCGGAACACTTCTTGCATGCAGAGCACATGGCGGCACTCTGCTCTCTCTCTTCCTTTGGAAACCAAGGTGGTCGCAGCTTGCCCCAGCTCACGAAGACAGTCTGAGCCGGTCTCATGAGCTGGGGAACGTGGACTCAGTGAGGACCAGGGCCCTACCTGCACTCAGAGAAACACTCTGCTCAGCCTTCCATCCAGTTGCTCACACCGACTGGCTCGTTGGTTTAGCAGGACGTCGATGTGAGGTCCAAGCTGAGCAAAGAGCACAATTCCTCCTTTAGCCTGCTAGGCCCCCGGAAGAGGTAGAGCCAACTAGGCCTCGCTCAGGCCAGCCCTCCTTCAGGGATCTTGCCACACTTCGAAGCCTGCACAGTAAAAGATACGTAGCGAAGTTGCCAGGGTTTCGCCATGCTCTCCCTCGGCAGCTCCACTACTGCAGGGACTCATGTTTGCTGTGAACGAGGATAGGTGACCCTGCTTCCAAAAGCAGTCTTTTCCGCTTTGGAAATGTCGTTTCTTGTAGCCTCGGAGCTGTTTGCGAAACCCTAGGAAGGCCCAGCTTCTACACACTGCAGGCACGCCCGGGGAGGAAACGAGTATGTTCCCCCAGAGAAACAGGCTGCTTGCAAGTGTCGAGGGGAGTTTCTCAGGTGCCCAGTGTGTCCCGTTTGTTTCCCTTCGCAGCTCCCATCCTGCAGGTACTTATGCTGGGTGCTAACAAGGGTAGGTGGCTCTGCCGACAAAAGCAGCCTTTTCCCTTTGGAAGCTTGGATTCTAGTGATTCACGGGCTGCTTTCCAAACCTTGGAGTTTCCCAGCTTATAGCCTTCGCAGGTACGCTTGAGTAGCAAACGAGCACTTTCACCCGAGGAAGAGTGTTCCTGTCCCGCTAGAGGAGAGTTAATCCTGCAGACCTCGTTCCTCCTGGGAAAGCGCAAGGCCACCCTGAGCCTCAGGGTAGTGCCTAATTTTCCACCGGGCAAGCTCTGCGTGCCTCGGTTTCCATGAGGTCTCCACCGTTGTTGTGCTTCAATGGAATGCGAGGATAGCTTTCAGGATTCCAAGCACTCTGGCCTCCGCACCTTTTCCCATGCTACCACACGGATCCCCCCCAAGTCTCCTCTCTGCCTGCTGAGCAACAAGCAGCTGTGTAGGCCCTTCGGAACACTTCTTGCATGCAGAGCCCAAGGCGGCACACTGCTCTCTGTCTTCCTTTGGAAACCTAGGTTGCCGCAGCTTGCCCCAGCTCACGAAGACAGTCTGAGCCGGTCTCATGTGCTGAGGAACGTGAACGCCGTGAGGACCAGGGCCCTACCTGCTCTCAGAAAATCATTCTGCTCAGCCTTCCATACAGGAGCTCACACCGACTGGCTCGTTGGTTTAGCAGGACGTCGATGTGAGGTCCATGCTAAGCAAAGAGCACAGTACTTCCTTTACCCTGCTAGGCCCCCGGAAGAGGTAGAGCCAATTAGGCCTCGCTCAGGCCAGCCCTCCTTCAGGGATCTTGCCCCACATCTAAGCCTGCACCGTAAAAGATACTTAGCGAAATTGCCAGGGTTTCGCCATGCTCTCCCTCGGCAGCTCCACTACTGCAGGGACTCATGTTTGCTTTGAACTTGGATAGGTGGCCCTGCTTCCAAAAGCAGTCTTTTCCACTTTGGAAATGTGGATTCTTGTAGCCTCGGAGCTGTTTGCGAAACCCTAGGAAGGCCCAGCTTCTACACACTGCAGGCACGCCCGGGGAGGAAACGAGAATATTCCCCAAGAGAAACAGGCTGCTTGCAAGTGTCGAGGGGAGCTTCTCAGGTGCCCAGTGTTTCCCGTTTGTTTCCCTTCGCAGCTCCCATCCTGCAGGTACTTATACTGGGTACTAACAAGGGTAGGTGGCTCTGCCGACAAAAGCAGCGTTTTCCCTTTGGAAGCTTGGATTCTAGTGTCTCAGGGGCTAATTGACAAACCTTGAAGCTGCCCAGATTAAGCCTCCGCAGGTACGCTTGCGTAGCAAACGAGCACTTTCACCCGAGGAACAGGGTTCCTGTCACGCTGGAGGAGAGTTAATCCCGCAGACCTCGTTCCTCCTGGGAAAGCGCAAGGCCACCCTGAGCCTCCGGGTAGATCCTAAGTTTCCACCGGGCAAGCTCTGCGTGCCTCGGTTTCCATGAGGTCTCCACCGTTGTTGTGCTTCAATGGAACGCGAGGATAGCTTTCAGGACTCCAAGCACTCTGACCTCCGCACCGTTTCCCATGCTACCACACGGATCCCCCCCACGTCTCCTCTCTGCCTGCTGAGCAACAAGCAGCCGTGTAGGCCCTTCGGAACACTTCTTGCATGCAGAGCCCATGGCGGCACTCTGCTCTCTCTCTTCCTTTGGAAACCAAGGTGGTCGCAGCTTGCCCCAGCTCACGAAGACAGTCTGAGCCGGTCTCATGAGCTGGGGAACGTGGACTCAGTGAGGACCAGGGCCCTACCTGCACTCAGAAAAACACTCTGCTCAGCCTTCCATCCAGTTGCTCACACCGACTGGCTCGTTGGTTTAGCAGGACGTCGATGTGAGGTCCAAGCTGAGCAAAGAGCACAATTCCTCCTTTAGCCTGCTAGGCCCCCAGAAGAGGTAGAGCCAACTAGGCCTCGCTCAGGCCAGCCCTCCTTCAGGGATCTTGCCACACTTCGAAGCCTGCACAGTAAAAGATACTAGCGAAGTTGCCAGGGTTTCGCCATGCTCTCCCTCGGCAGCTCCACTACTGCAGGGACTCATGTTTGCTGTGAACGAGGATAGGTGGCCCTGCTTCCAAAAGCAGTCTTTTCCGCTTTGGAAATGTCGTTTCTTGTAGCCTCGGAGCTGTTTGCGAAACTCTAGGAAGGCCCAGCTTCTACACACTGCAGGCACGCCCGGGGAGGAAACGAGTATGTTCCCCCAGAGAAACAGGCTGCTTGCAAGTGTCGAGGGGAGCTTCTCAGGTGCCCAGTGTGTCCCGTTAGTTTCCCTTCGCAGCTCCCATCCTTCAGGTACTTATGCTGGGTGCTAACTAGGTTAGGTGGCTCTACCGACAAAAGCAGCCTTTTCCCTTTGGAAGCTTGGATTCTAGTGTCTCAGGGGCTGTTTGACAATCCTTGAAGCTGCCCAGATTACTGCCTCCGCAGGTACGCTTGCGTAGCAAACGAGCACTTTCTACCGATGAACAGGGTTCCTGTCACGCTGGAGGACAGTTAATCCCTCAGACCTCGTTCCTCCTGGGAAAGCGCAAGGCCACCCTGAGCCTCAGGGTAGTGCCTAAGTTTCCAACGGGCAAGCTCTGCGTGCCTCGGTTTCCATGAGGTCTCCATCGTTGTTGTGCTTCAATGGAACGCGAGGATAGCTTTCAGGACCCCAAGCACTCTGACCTCCGCACCGTTTCCCATGCTACCACACGGATCCCCCCCACGTCTCCTCTCTGCCTGCTGAGCAACAAGCAGCCGTGTAGGCCCTTCGGAACACTTCTTGCATGCAGAGTCGAAGGCGGCACACTGCTCTCTGTCTTCCTTTGGAAACCTAGGTTGCCGCAGCTTGCTCCAACTCACGAAGACAGTCTGAGCCGGTCTCATGAGCTGGGGAATGTGGACTCAGTGAGGACCAGGGCCCTACCTGCACTCAGAAAAACACTCTGCTCAGCCTTCCATCCAGGAGCTCACACCGACTGGCTCGTTGGTTTAGCAGGACGTCAATGTGAGGTCCAAGCTGAGCAAAGAGCACACTTCCTCCATTACCCTGCTAGGCCCACGGAAGAGGTAGAGCCAACTAGGCCACGCTAAGGCCAGCCCTCCTTCAGGGATCTTGCCCCACTTCGAAGCCTGCACAGTAAAAGATAGTTAGCGAAGTTGCCAGGGTTTTGCCATGCTCTCCCTCGGCAGCTCCACTACTGCAGGGACTCATGTTTGCTTTGAACTTGGATAGTTGGCCCTGCTTCCAAAAGCAGTCTTTTCCCCTTTGAAAAGGTGGATTCTTGTAGCCTCGGAGCTGTTTGCGAAACCCTAGGAAGGCCCAGCTTCTACACACTGCAGGCACGCCCGGGGAGGAAACGAGAATATTCCCCAAGAGAAACAGGGGGCTTGCAAGTGTCGAGGGGAGCTTCTCAGGTGCCCAGTGTGTCCCATTTGTTTCCCTTCGCAGCTCCCATCTTGCAGGTACTTATACTGGGTACTAACAAGGGTAGGTGGCTCTGCCGACAAAAGCAGCGTTTTCCCTTTGGAAGCTTGGATTCTAGTGTCTCAGGGGCTAATTGACAAACCTTGAAGCTGCCCAGATTAACCTCCGCAGGTACGCTTGCGTAGCAAACGAGCACTTTCTACCGATGAACAGGGTTCCTGTCACGCTGGAGGAGAGTTAATCCCGCAGACCTCGTTCCTCCTGGGAAAGCGCAAGTCCACCCTGAGCCTCAGGGTAGTGCCTAAGTTTCCAATGGGCAAGCTCTGCGTGCCTCGGTTTCCATGAGGTCTCCACCGTTGTTGTGCTTCAATGGAACGCGAGGATAGCTTTCAGGACTCCAAGCACTCTGACCTCCGCACCGTTTCCCATGCTACCACACGGATCCCCCCCACGTCTCCTCTCTGCCTGCTGAGCAACAAGCAGCCATGTAGGCCCTTCGGAACACTTCTTGCATGCAGAGCCCATGGCGGCACTCTGCTCTCTCTCTTCCTTTGGAAACCAAGGTGGTCGCAGCTTGCACCAGCTCACGAAGACAGTCTGAGCCGGTCTCATGAGCTGGGGAACGTGGACTCAGTGAGGACCAGGGCCCTACCTGCACTCAGAAAAACACTCTGCTCAGCCTTCCATCCAGTTGCTCACACCGACTGGCTCGTTGGTTTAGCAGGACGTCGATGTGAGGTCCAAGCTGAGCAAAGAGCACAATTCCTCCTTTAGCCTGCTAGGCCCCCGGAAGAGGTAGAGCCAACTAGGCCTCGCTCAGGCCAGTCCTCTTTCAGGGATCTTGCCACACTTCGAAGCCTGCACAGTAAAAGATACGTAGCGAAGTTGCCAGGGTTTCGCCATGCTCTCCCTCGGCAGCTCCACTACTGCAGGGACTCATGTTTGCTGTGAACGAGGATAGGTGGCCCTGCTTCCAAAAGCAGTCTTTTCCGCTTTGGAAATGTCGTTTCTTGTAGCCTCGGAGCTGTTTGCGAAACTCTAAGAAGGCCCAGCTTCTTCACACTACAGGCACGCCCGGGGAGGAAACGAGTATGTTCCCCCAGAGAAACAGGCTGCTTGCAAGTGTCGAGGGGAGTTTCTCAGGTGCCCAGTGTGTCCCGTTTGTTTCCCTTCGCAGCTCCCGTCCTGCAGGTACTTATGCTGGGTGCTAACAAGGGTAGGTGGCTCTGCCGACAAAAGCAGCCTTTTCCCTTTGGAAGCTTGGATTCTAGTGATTCACGGGCTGCTTTCCAAACCTTGGAGTTTCCCAGCTTATAGCCTTCGCAGGTACGCTTGAGTAGCAAACGAGCACTTTCACCCGAGGAAGAGTGTTCCTGTCCCGCTAGAGGAGAGTTAATCCTGCAGACCTCGTTCCTCCTGGGAAAGCGCAAGGCCACCCTGAGCCTCAGGGTAGTGCCTAATTTTCCACCGGGCAAGCTCTGCGTGCCTCGGTTTCCATGAGGTCTCCACCGTTGTTGTGCTTCAATGGAATGCGAGGATAGCTTTCAGGATTCCAAGCACTCTGGCCTCCGCACCTTTTCCCATGGTACCACACGGATCCCCCCCAAGTCTCCTCTCTGCCTGCTGAGCAACAAGCAGCTGTGTAGGCCCTTCGGAACACTTCTTGCATGCAGAGCCCAAGGCGGCACACTGCTCTCTGTCTTCCTTTGGAAACCTAGGTTGCCGCAGCTTGCCCCAGCTCACGAAGACAGTCTGAGCCGGTCTCATGTGCTGAGGAACGTGAACTCCGTGAGGACCAGGGCCCTACCTGCTCTCAGAAAATCATTCTGCTCAGCCTTCCATACAGGAGCTCACACCGACTGGCTCGTTGGTTTAGCAGGACGTCGATGTGAGGTCCATGCTAAGCAAAGAGCACAGTACTTCCTTTACCCTGCTAGGCCCCCGGAAGAGGTAGAACCAACTAGGCCTCGCTCAGGCCAACCCTCCTTCAGGGATCTTGCAACACTTCGAAGCCTGCACAGTAAAAGATACGTAGCGAAGTTGCCAGGGTTTCGCCATGCTCTCCCTCGGCAGCTCCACTACTGCAGGGACTCATGTTTGCTGTGAACGAGGATAGGTGGCCCTGCTTCCAAAAGCAGTCTTTTCCGCTTTGGAAATGTCGTTTCTTGTAGCCTCGGAGCTGTTTGCGAAACTCTAGGAAGGCCCAGCTTCTACACACTGCAGGCACGCCCGGGGAGGAAACGAGTATGTTCCCCCAGAGAAACAGGCTGCTTGCAAGTGTCGAGGGGAGCTTCTCAGGTGCCCAGTGTGTCCCATTTGTTTCCCTTCGCAGCTTCCATCCTGCAGGTACTTATGCTGGGTGCTAACAAGGGTAGGTGGCTCTGCCGACAAAAGCAGCGTTTTCCCTTTGGAAGCTTGGATTCTAGTGTCTCAGGGGCTAATTGACAAACCTTGAAGCTGCCCAGATTAAGCCTCCGCAGGTACGCTTGCGTAGCAAACGAGCACTTTCTACCGATGAACAGGGTTCCTGTCACGCTGGAGGAGAGTTAATCCCGCAGACCTCGTTCCTCCTGGGAAAGCGCAAGGCCACCCTGAGCCTCAGGGTAGTGCCTAAGTTTCCAACGGGCAAGCTCTGCGTGCCTCGGTTTCCATGAGGTCTCCATCGTTGTTGTGCTTCAGTGGAACGCGAGGATAGCTTTCAGGACCCCAAGCACTCTGACCTCCGCACCGTTTCCCATGCTACCACACGGATCCCCCCCACGTCTCCTCTCTGCCTGCTGAGCAACAAGCAGCCGTGAAGGCCCTTCGGAACACTTCTTGCATGCAGAGCACATGGCGGCACTCTGCTCTCTCTCTTCCTTTGGAAACCAAGGTGGTCGCAGCTTGCCCCAGCTCACGAAGACAGTCTGAGCCGGTCTCATGAGCTGGGGAACGTGGACTCAGTGAGGACCAGGGCCCTACCTGCACTCAGAGAAACACTCTGCTCAGCCTTCCATCCAGTTGCTCACACCGACTGGCTCGTTGGTTTAGCAGGACGTCGATGTGAGGTCCAAGCTGAGCAAAGAGCACAATTCCTCCTTTAGCCTGCTAGGCCCCCGGAAGAGGTAGAGCCAACTAGGCCTCGCTCAGGCCAGCCCTCCTTCAGGGATCTTGCCACACTTCGAAGCCTGCACAGTAAAAGATACGTAGCGAAGTTGCCAGGGTTTCGCCATGCTCTCCCTCGGCAGCTCCACTACTGCAGGGACTCATGTTTGCTGTGAACGAGGATAGGTGGCCCTGCTTCCAAAAGCAGTCTTTTCCGCTTTGGAAATGTCGTTTCTTGTAGCCTCGGAGCTGTTTGCGAAACTCTAGGAAGGCCCAGCTTCTACACACTGCAGGCACGCCCGGGGAGGAAACGAGTATGTTCCCCCAGAGAAACAGGCTGCTTGCAAGTGTCGAGGGGAGTTTCTCAGGTGCCCAGTGTGTCCCGTTTGTTTCCCTTCGCAGCTCCCATCCTGCAGGTACTTATGCTGGGTGCTAACAAGGGTAGGTGGCTCTGCCGACAAAAGCAGACTTTTCCCTTTGGAAGCTTGGATTCTAGTGATTCACGGGCTGCTTTCCAAACCTTGGAGTTTCCCAGCTTATAGCCTTCGCAGGTACGCTTGAGTAGCAAACGAGCACTTTCACCCGAGGAAGAGTGTTCCTGTCCCGCTAGAGGAGAGTTAATCCTGCAGACCTCGTTCCTCCTGGGAAAGCGCAAGGCCACCCTGAGCCTCAGGGTAGTGCCTAATTTTCCACCGGGCAAGCTCTGCGTGCCTCGGTTTCCATGAGGTCTCCACCGTTGTTGTGCTTCAATGGAATGCGAGGATAGCTTTCAGGATTCCAAGCACTCTGGCCTCCGCACCTTTTCCCATGCTACCACACGGATCCCCCCCAAGTCTCCTCTCTGCCTGCTGAGCAACAAGCAGCTGTGTAGGCCCTTCGGAACACTTCTTGCATGCAGAGCCCAAGGCGGCACACTGCTCTCTGTCTTCCTTTGGAAACCTAGGTTGCCGCAGCTTGCCCCAGCTCACGAAGACAGTCTGAGCCGGTCTCATGTGCTGAGGAACGTGAACGCCGTGAGGACCAGGGCCCTACCTGCTCTCAGAAAATCATTCTGCTCAGCCTTCCATACAGGAGCTCACACCGACTGGCTCGTTGGTTTAGCAGGACGTCGATGTGAGGTCCATGCTAAGCAAAGAGCACAGTACTTCCTTTACTCTGCTAGGCCCCCGGAAGAGGTAGAGCCAATTAGGCCTCGCTCAGGCCAGCCCTCCTTCAGGGATCTTGCCCCACATCTAAGCCTGCACCGTAAAAGATACTTAGCGAAATTGCCAGGGTTTCGCCATGCTCTCCCTCGGCAGCTCCACTACTGCAGGGACTCATGTTTGCTTTGAACTTGGATAGGTGGCCCTGCTTCCAAAAGCAGTCTTTTCCACTTTGGAAATGTGGATTCTTGTAGCCTCGGAGCTGTTTGCGAAACCCTAGGAAGGCCCAGCTTCTACACACTGCAGGCACGCCCGGGGAGGAAACGAGAATGTTCCCCAAGAGAAACAGGCTGCTTGCAAGTGTCGAGGGGAGCTTCTCAGGTGCCCAGTGTGTCCCGTTTGTTTCCCTTCGCAGCTCCCATCTTGCAGGTACTTATACTGGGTACTAACAAGGGTAGGTGGCTCTGCCGACAAAAGCAGCGTTTTCCCTTTGGAAGCTTGGATTCTAGTGTCTCAGGGGCTAATTGACAAACCTTGAAGCTGCCCAGATTAAGCCTCCGCAGGTACGCTTGCGTAGCAAACGAGCACTTTCTACCGATGAACAGGGTTCCTGTCACGCTGGAGGAGAGTTAATCCCGCAGACCTCGTTCCTCCTGGGAAAGCGCAAGGCCACCCTGAGCCTCAGGGTAGTGCCTTAGTTTCCAACGGGCAAGCTCTGAGTGCCTCGGTTTCCATGAGGTCTCCACCGTTGTTGTGCTTCAATGGAACGCGAGGATAGCTTTCAGGACTCCAAGCACTCTGACCTCCGCACCGTTTCCCATGCTACCACACGGATCCCCCCCACGTCTCCTCTCTGCCTGCTGAGCAACAAGCAGCCGTGTAGGCCCTTCGGAACACTTCTTGCATGCAGAGCCCATGGCGGCACTCTGCTCTCTCTCTTCCTTTGGAAACCAAGGTGGTCGCAGCTTGCCCCAGCTCACGAAGACAGTCTGAGCCGGTCTCATGAGCTGGGGAACGTGGACTCAGTGAGGACCAGGGCCCTACCTGCACTCAGAAAAACACTCTGCTCAGCCTTCCATCCAGTTGCTCACACCGACTGGCTCGTTGGTTTAGCAGGACGTCGATGTGAGGTCCAAGCTGAGCAAAGAGCACAATTCCTCCTTTAGCCTGCTAGGCCCCCGGAAGAGGTAGAGCCAACTAGGCCTCGCTCAGGCCAGTCCTCTTTCAGGGATCTTGCCACACTTCGAAGCCTGCACAGTAAAAGATACGTAGCGAAGTTGCCAGGGTTTCGCCATGCTCTCCCTCGGCAGCTCCACTACTGCAGGGACTCATGTTTGCTGTGAACGAGGATAGGTGGCCCTGCTTCCAAAAGCAGTCTTTTCCGCTTTGGAAATGTCGTTTCTTGTAGCCTCGGAGCTGTTTGCGAAACTCTAAGAAGGCCCAGCTTCTTCACACTGCAGGCACGCCCGGGGAGGAAACGAGTATGTTCCCCCAGAGAAACAGGCTGCTTGCAAGTGTCGAGGGGAGTTTCTCAGGTGCCCAGTGTGTCCCGTTTGTTTCCCTTCGCAGCTCCCGTCCTGCAGGTACTTATGCTGGGTGCTAACAAGGGTAGGTGGCTCTGCCGACAAAAGCAGCCTTTTCCCTTTGGAAGCTTGGATTCTAGTGATTCACGGGCTGCTTTCCAAACCTTGGAGTTTCCCAGCTTATAGCCTTCGCAGGTACGCTTGAGTAGCAAACGAGCACTTTCACCCGAGGAAGAGTGTTCCTGTCCCGCTAGAGGAGAGTTAATCCTGCAGACCTCGTTCCTCCTGGGAAAGCGCAAGGCCACCCTGAGCCTCAGGGTAGTGCCTAATTTTCCACCGGGCAAGCTCTGCGTGCCTCGGTTTCCATGCGGTCTCCACCGTTGTTGTGCTTCAATGGAATGCGAGGATAGCTTTCAGGATTCCAAGCACTCTGGCCTCCGCACCTTTTCCCATGGTACCACACGGATCCCCCCCAAGTCTCCTCTCTGCCTGCTGAGCAACAAGCAGCTGTGTAGGCCCTTCGGAACACTTCTTGCATGCAGAGCCCAAGGCGGCACACTGCTCTCTGTCTTCCTTTGGAAACCTAGGTTGCCGCAGCTTGCCCCAGCTCACGAAGACAGTCTGAGCCGGTCTCATGTGCTGAGGAACGTGAACTCCGTGAGGACCAGGGCCCTACCTGCTCTCAGAAAAGCACTCTGCTCAGCCTTCCATCCAGTTGCTCACACCGACTGGCTCGTTGGTTTAGCAGGACGTCGATGTGAGGTCCAAGCTGAGCAAAGAGCACAATTCCTCCTTTAGCCTGCTAGGCCCCCGGAAGAGGTAGAGCCAACTAGGCCTCGCTCAGGCCAGCCCTCCTTCAGGGATCTTGCCACACTTCGAAGCCTGCACAGTAAAAGATACTAGCGAAGTTGCCAGGGTTTCGCCATGCTCTCCCTCGGCAGCTCCACTACTGCAGGGACTCATGTTTGCTGTGAACGAGGATAGGTGGCCCTGCTTCCAAAAGCAGTCTTTTCCGCTTTGGAAATGTCGTTTCTTGTAGCCTCGGAGCTGTTTGCGAAACTCTAGGAAGGCCCAGCTTCTACACACTGCAGGCACGCCCGGGGAGGAAACGAGTATGTTCCCCCAGAGAAACAGGCTGCTTGCAAGTGTCGAGGGGAGCTTCTCAGGTGCCCAGTGTGTCCCGTTTGTTTCCCTTCGCAGCTCCCATCCTGCAGGTACTTATGCTGGGTGCTAACTAGGTTAGGTGGCTCTACCGACAAAAGCAGCCTTTTCCCTTTGGAAGCTTGGATTCTAGTGTCTCAGGGGCTGTTTGACAATCCTTGTAGCTGCCCAGATTACTGCCTCCGCAGGTACGCTTGCGTAGCAAACGAGCACTTTCTACCGATGAACAGGGATCCTGTCACGCTGGAGGACAGTTAATCCCTCAGACCTCGTTCCTCCTGGGAAAGCGCAAGGCCACCCTGAGCCTCAGGGTAGTGCCTAAGTTTCCAACGGGCAAGCTCTGCGTGCCTCGGTTTCCATGAGGTCTCCATCGTTGTTGTGCTTCAATGGATCGCGAGGATAGCTTTCAGGACCCCAAGCACTCTGACCTCCGCACCGTTTCCCATGCTACCACACGGATCCCCCCCACGTCTCCTCTCTGCCTGCTGAGCAACAAGCAGCCGTGTAGGCCCTTCGGAACACTTCTTGCATGCAGAGTCGAAGGCGGCACACTGCTCTCTGTCTTCCTTTGGAAACCTAGGTTGCCGCAGCTTGCTCCAACTCACGAAGACAGTCTGAGCCGGTCTCATGAGCTGGGGAATGTGGACTCAGTGAGGACCAGGGCCCTACCTGCACTCAGAAAAACACTCTGCTCAGCCTTCCATCCAGTTGCTCACACCGACTGGCTCGTTGGTTTAGCAGGACGTCGATGTGAGGTCCAAGCTGAGCAAAGAGCACAATTCCTCCTTTAGCCTGCTAGGCCCCCGGAAGAGGTAGAGCCAACTAGGCCTCGCTCAGGCCAGTCCTCTTTCAGGGATCTTGCCACACTTCGAAGCCTGCACAGTAAAAGATACGTAGCGAAGTTGCCAGGGTTTCGCCATGCTCTCCCTCGGCAGCTCCACTACTGCAGGGACTCATGTTTGCTGTGAACGAGGATAGGTGGCCCTGCTTCCAAAAGCAGTCTTTTCCGCTTTGGAAATGTCGTTTCTTGTAGCCTCGGAGCTGTTTGCGAAACTCTAAGAAGGCCCAGCTTCTTCACACTACAGGCACGCCCGGGGAGGAAACGAGTATGTTCCCCCAGAGAAACAGGCTGCTTGCAAGTGTCGAGGGGAGTTTCTCAGGTGCCCAGTGTGTCCCGTTTGTTTCCCTTCGCAGCTCCCGTCCTGCAGGTACTTATGCTGGGTGCTAACAAGGGTAGGTGGCTCTGCCGACAAAAGCAGCCTTTTCCCTTTGGAAGCTTGGATTCTAGTGATTCACGGGCTGCTTTCCAAACCTTGGAGTTTCCCAGCTTATAGCCTTCGCAGGTACGCTTGAGTAGCAAACGAGCACTTTCACCCGAGGAAGAGTGTTCCTGTCCCGCTAGAGGAGAGTTAATCCTGCAGACCTCGTTCCTCCTGGGAAAGCGCAAGGCCACCCTGAGCCTCAGGGTAGTGCCTAATTTTCCACCGGGCAAGCTCTGCGTGCCTCGGTTTCCATGAGGTCTCCACCGTTGTTGTGCTTCAATGGAATGCGAGGATAGCTTTCAGGATTCCAAGCACTCTGGCCTCCGCACCTTTTCCCATGGTACCACACGGATCCCCCCCAAGTCTCCTCTCTGCCTGCTGAGCAACAAGCAGCTGTGTAGGCCCTTCGGAACACTTCTTGCATGCAGAGCCCAAGGCGGCACACTGCTCTCTGTCTTCCTTTGGAAACCTAGGTTGCCGCAGCTTGCCCCAGCTCACGAAGACAGTCTGAGCCGGTCTCATGTGCTGAGGAACGTGAACTCCGTGAGGACCAGGGCCCTACCTGCTCTCAGAAAATCATTCTGCTCAGCCTTCCATACAGGAGCTCACACCGACTGGCTCGTTGGTTTAGCAGGACGTCGATGTGAGGTCCATGCTAAGCAAAGAGCACAGTACTTCCTTTACCCTGCTAGGCCCCCGGAAGAGGTAGAACCAACTAGGCCTCGCTCAGGCCAACCCTCCTTCAGGGATCTTGCCACACTTCGAAGCCTGCACAGTAAAAGATACGTAGCGAAGTTGCCAGGGTTTCGCCATGCTCTCCCTCGGCAGCTCCACTACTGCAGGGACTCATGTTTGCTGTGAACGAGGATAGGTGGCCCTGCTTCCAAAAGCAGTCTTTTCCGCTTTGGAAATGTCGTTTCTTGTAGCCTCGGAGCTGTTTGCGAAACTCTAGGAAGGCCCAGCTTCTACACACTGCAGGCACGCCCGGGGAGGAAACGAGTATGTTCCCCCAGAGAAACAGGCTGCTTGCAAGTGTCGAGGGGAGCTTCTCAGGTGCCCAGTGTGTCCCATTTGTTTCCCTTCGCAGCTTCCATCCTGCAGGTACTTATGCTGGGTGCTAACAAGGGTAGGTGGCTCTGCCGACAAAAGCAGCGTTTTCCCTTTGGAAGCTTGGATTCTAGTGTCTCAGGGGCTAATTGACAAACCTTGAAGCTGCCCAGATTAAGCCTCCGCAGGTACGCTTGCGTAGCAAACGAGCACTTTCTACCGATGAACAGGGTTCCTGTCACGCTGGAGGAGAGTTAATCCCGCAGACCTCGTTCCTCCTGGGAAAGCGCAAGGCCACCCTGAGCCTCAGGGTAGTGCCTAAGTTTCCAACGGGCAAGCTCTGCGTGCCTCGGTTTCCATGAGGTCTCCATCGTTGTTGTGCTTCAGTGGAACGCGAGGATAGCTTTCAGGACCCCAAGCACTCTGACCTCCGCACCGTTTCCCATGCTACCACACGGATCCCCCCCACGTCTCCTCTCTGCCTGCTGAGCAACAAGCAGCCGTGAAGGCCCTTCGGAACACTTCTTGCATGCAGAGCACATGGCGGCACTCTGCTCTCTCTCTTCCTTTGGAAACCAAGGTGGTCGCAGCTTGCCCCAGCTCACGAAGACAGTCTGAGCCGGTCTCATGAGCTGGGGAACGTGGACTCAGTGAGGACCAGGGCCCTACCTGCACTCAGAGAAACACTCTGCTCAGCCTTCCATCCAGTTGCTCACACCGACTGGCTCGTTGGTTTAGCAGGACGTCGATGTGAGGTCCAAGCTGAGCAAAGAGCACAATTCCTCCTTTAGCTTGCTAGGCCCCCGGAAGAGGTAGAGCCAACTAGGCCTCGCTCAGGCCAGCCCTCCTTCAGGGATCTTGCCACACTTCGAAGCCTGCACAGTAAAAGATACGTAGCGAAGTTGCCAGGGTTTCGCCATGCTCTCCCTCGGCAGCTCCACTACTGCAGGGACTCATGTTTGCTGTGAACGAGGATAGGTGGCCCTGCTTCCAAAAGCAGTCTTTTCCGCTTTGGAAATGTCGTTTCTTGTAGCCTCGGAGCTGTTTGCGAAACTCTAGGAAGGCCCAGCTTCTACACACTGCAGGCACGCCCGGGGAGGAAACGAGTATGTTCCCCCAGAGAAACAGGCTGCTTGCAAGTGTCGAGGGGAGTTTCTCAGGTGCCCAGTGTGTCCCGTTTGTTTCCCTTCGCAGCTCCCATCCTGCAGGTACTTATGCTGGGTGCTAACAAGGGTAGGTGGCTCTGCCGACAAAAGCAGACTTTTCCCTTTGGAAGCTTGGATTCTAGTGATTCACGGGCTGCTTTCCAAACCTTGGAGTTTCCCAGCTTATAGCCTTCGCAGGTACGCTTGAGTAGCAAACGAGCACTTTCACCCGAGGAAGAGTGTTCCTGTCCCGCTAGAGGAGAGTTAATCCTGCAGACCTCGTTCCTCCTGGGAAAGCGCAAGGCCACCCTGAGCCTCAGGGTAGTGCCTAATTTTCCACCGGGCAAGCTCTGCGTGCCTCGGTTTCCATGAGGTCTCCACCGTTGTTGTGCTTCAATGGAATGCGAGGATAGCTTTCAGGATTCCAAGCACTCTGGCCTCCGCACCTTTTCCCATGCTACCACACGGATCCCCCCCAAGTCTCCTCTCTGCCTGCTGAGCAACAAGCAGCTGTGTAGGCCCTTCGGAACACTTCTTGCATGCAGAGCCCAAGGCGGCACACTGCTCTCTGTCTTCCTTTGGAAACCTAGGTTGCCGCAGCTTGCCCCAGCTCACGAAGACAGTCTGAGCCGGTCTCATGTGCTGAGGAACGTGAACGCCGTGAGGACCAGGGCCCTACCTGCTCTCAGAAAATCATTCTGCTCAGCCTTCCATACAGGAGCTCACACCGACTGGCTCGTTGGTTTAGCAGGACGTCGATGTGAGGTCCATGCTAAGCAAAGAGCACAGTACTTCCTTTACTCTGCTAGGCCCCCGGAAGAGGTAGAGCCAATTAGGCCTCGCTCAGGCCAGCCCTCCTTCAGGGATCTTGCCCCACATCTAAGCCTGCACCGTAAAAGATACTTAGCGAAATTGCCAGGGTTTCGCCATGCTCTCCCTCGGCAGCTCCACTACTGCAGGGACTCATGTTTGCTTTGAACTTGGATAGGTGGCCCTGCTTCCAAAAGCAGTCTTTTCCACTTTGGAAATGTGGATTCTTGTAGCCTCGGAGCTGTTTGCGAAACCCTAGGAAGGCCCAGCTTCTACACACTGCAGGCACGCCCGGGGAGGAAACGAGAATGTTCCCCAAGAGAAACAGGCTGCTTGCAAGTGTCGAGGGGAGCTTCTCAGGTGCCCAGTGTGTCCCGTTTGTTTCCCTTCGCAGCTCCCATCTTGCAGGTACTTATACTGGGTACTAACAAGGGTAGGTGGCTCTGCCGACAAAAGCAGCGTTTTCCCTTTGGAAGCTTGGATTCTAGTGTCTCAGGGGCTAATTGACAAACCTTGAAGCTGCCCAGATTAAGCCTCCGCAGGTACGCTTGCGTAGCAAACGAGCACTTTCTACCGATGAACAGGGTTCCTGTCACGCTGGAGGAGAGTTAATCCCGCAGACCTCGTTCCTCCTGGGAAAGCGCAAGGCCACCCTGAGCCTCAGGGTAGTGCCTTAGTTTCCAACGGGCAAGCTCTGAGTGCCTCGGTTTCCATGAGGTCTCCACCGTTGTTGTGCTTCAATGGAACGCGAGGATAGCTTTCAGGACTCCAAGCACTCTGACCTCCGCACCGTTTCCCATGCTACCACACGGATCCCCCCCACGTCTCCTCTCTGCCTGCTGAGCAACAAGCAGCCGTGTAGGCCCTTCGGAACACTTCTTGCATGCAGAGCCCATGGCGGCACTCTGCTCTCTCTCTTCCTTTGGAAACCAAGGTGGTCGCAGCTTGCCCCAGCTCACGAAGACAGTCTGAGCCGGTCTCATGAGCTGGGGAACGTGGACTCAGTGAGGACCAGGGCCCTACCTGCACTCAGAAAAACACTCTGCTCAGCCTTCCATCCAGTTGCTCACACCGACTGGCTCGTTGGTTTAGCAGGACGTCGATGTGAGGTCCAAGCTGAGCAAAGAGCACAATTCCTCCTTTAGCCTGCTAGGCCCCCGGAAGAGGTAGAGCCAACTAGGCCTCGCTCAGGCCAGTCCTCTTTCAGGGATCTTGCCACACTTCGAAGCCTGCACAGTAAAAGATACGTAGCGAAGTTGCCAGGGTTTCGCCATGCTCTCCCTCGGCAGCTCCACTACTGCAGGGACTCATGTTTGCTGTGAACGAGGATAGGTGGCCCTGCTTCCAAAAGCAGTCTTTTCCGCTTTGGAAATGTCGTTTCTTGTAGCCTCGGAGCTGTTTGCGAAACTCTAAGAAGGCCCAGCTTCTTCACACTGCAGGCACGCCCGGGGAGGAAACGAGTATGTTCCCCCAGAGAAACAGGCTGCTTGCAAGTGTCGAGGGGAGTTTCTCAGGTGCCCAGTGTGTCCCGTTTGTTTCCCTTCGCAGCTCCCGTCCTGCAGGTACTTATGCTGGGTGCTAACAAGGGTAGGTGGCTCTGCCGACAAAAGCAGCCTTTTCCCTTTGGAAGCTTGGATTCTAGTGATTCACGGGCTGCTTTCCAAACCTTGGAGTTTCCCAGCTTATAGCCTTCGCAGGTACGCTTGAGTAGCAAACGAGCACTTTCACCCGAGGAAGAGTGTTCCTGTCCCGCTAGAGGAGAGTTAATCCTGCAGACCTCGTTCCTCCTGGGAAAGCGCAAGGCCACCCTGAGCCTCAGGGTAGTGCCTAATTTTCCACCGGGCAAGCTCTGCGTGCCTCGGTTTCCATGCGGTCTCCACCGTTGTTGTGCTTCAATGGAATGCGAGGATAGCTTTCAGGATTCCAAGCACTCTGGCCTCCGCACCTTTTCCCATGGTACCACACGGATCCCCCCCAAGTCTCCTCTCTGCCTGCTGAGCAACAAGCAGCTGTGTAGGCCCTTCGGAACACTTCTTGCATGCAGAGCCCAAGGCGGCACACTGCTCTCTGTCTTCCTTTGGAAACCTAGGTTGCCGCAGCTTGCCCCAGCTCACGAAGACAGTCTGAGCCGGTCTCATGTGCTGAGGAACGTGAACTCCGTGAGGACCAGGGCCCTACCTGCTCTCAGAAAATCATTCTGCTCAGCCTTCCATACAGGAGCTCACACCGACTGGCTCGTTGGTTTAGCAGGACGTCGATGTGAGGTCCATGCTAAGCAAAGAGCACAGTACTTCCTTTACCCTGCTAGGCCCCCGGAAGAGGTAGAGCCAATTAGGCCTCGCTCAGGCCAGCCCTCCTTCAGGGATCTTGCCCCACTTCTAAGCCTGCACAGTAAAAGATACTTAGCGAAATTGCCAGGGTTTCGCCATGCTCTCCCTCGGCAGCTCCACTACTGCAGGGACTCATGTTTGCTTTGAACTTGGATAGGTGGCCCTGCTTCCAAAAGCAGTCTTTTCCACTTTGGAAATGTGGATTCTTGTAGCCTCGGAGCTGTTTGCGAAACCCTAGGAAGGCCCAGCTTCTACACACTGCAGGCACACCCGGGGAGGAAACGAGAATATTCCCCAAGAGAAACAGGCTGCTTGCAAGTGTCGAGGGGAGCTTCTCAGGTGCCCAGTGTTTCCCGTTTGTTTCCCTTCGCAGCTCCCATCTTGCAGGTACTTATACTGGGTACTAACAAGGGTAGGTGGCTCTGCCGACAAAAGCAGCGTTTTCCCTTTGGAAGCTTGGATTCTAGTGTCTAAGGGGCTAATTGACAAACCTTGAAGCTGCCCAGATTAAGCCTCCGCAGGTACGCTTGCGTAGCAAACGAGCACTTTCACCCGAGGAACAGGGTTCCTGTCACGCTGTAGGAGAGTTAATCCCGCAGACCTCGTTCCTCCTGGGAAAGCGCAAGGCCACCCTGAGCCTCCGGGTAGATCCTAAGTTTCCACCGGGCAAGCTCTGCGTGCCTCGGTTTCCATGAGGTCTCCACCGTTGTTGTGCTTCAATGCAACGCGAGGATAGCTTTCAGGACTCCAAGCACTCTGACCTCCGCACCGTTTCCCATGCTACCACACGGATCCCCCCCACGTCTCCTCTCTGCCTGCTGAGCAACAAGCAGCCGTGTAGGCCCTTCGGAACACTTCTTGCATGCAGAGCCCATGGCGGCACTCTGCTCTCTCTCTTCCTTTGGAAACCAAGGTGGTCGCAGCTTGCCCCAGCTCACGAAGACAGTCTGAGCCGGTCTCATGAGCTGGGGAACGTGGACTCAGTGAGGACCAGGGCCCTACCTGCACTCAGAAAAACACTCTGCTCAGCCTTCCATCCAGTTGCTCACACCGACTGGCTCGTTGGTTTAGCAGGACGTCGATGTGAGGTCCAAGCTGAGCAAAGAGCACAATTCCTCCTTTAGCCTGCTAGGCCCCCGGAAGAGGTAGAGCCAACTAGGCCTCGCTCAGGCCAGCCCTCCTTCAGGGATCTTGCCACACTTCGAAGCCTGCACAGTAAAAGATACTAGCGAAGTTGCCAGGGTTTCGCCATGCTCTCCCTCGGCAGCTCCACTACTGCAGGGACTCATGTTTGCTGTGAACGAGGATAGGTGGCCCTGCTTCCAAAAGCAGTCTTTTCCGCTTTGGAAATGTCGTTTCTTGTAGCCTCGGAGCTGTTTGCGAAACTCTAGGAAGGCCCAGCTTCTACACACTGCAGGCACGCCCGGGGAGGAAACGAGTATGTTCCCCCAGAGAAACAGGCTGCTTGCAAGTGTCGAGGGGAGCTTCTCAGGTGCCCAGTGTGTCCCGTTTGTTTCCCTTCGCAGCTCCCATCCTGCAGGTACTTATGCTGGGTGCTAACTAGGTTAGGTGGCTCTACCGACAAAAGCAGCCTTTTCCCTTTGGAAGCTTGGATTCTAGTGTCTCAGGGGCTGTTTGACAATCCTTGTAGCTGCCCAGATTACTGCCTCCGCAGGTACGCTTGCGTAGCAAACGAGCACTTTCTACCGATGAACAGGGATCCTGTCACGCTGGAGGACAGTTAATCCCTCAGACCTCGTTCCTCCTGGGAAAGCGCAAGGCCACCCTGAGCCTCAGGGTAGTGCCTAAGTTTCCAACGGGCAAGCTCTGCGTGCCTCGGTTTCCATGAGGTCTCCATCGTTGTTGTGCTTCAATGGATCGCGAGGATAGCTTTCAGGACCCCAAGCACTCTGACCTCCGCACCGTTTCCCATGCTACCACACGGATCCCCCCCACGTCTCCTCTCTGCCTGCTGAGCAACAAGCAGCCGTGTAGGCCCTTCGGAACACTTCTTGCATGCAGAGTCGAAGGCGGCACACTGCTCTCTGTCTTCCTTTGGAAACCTAGGTTGCCGCAGCTTGCTCCAACTCACGAAGACAGTCTGAGCCGGTCTCATGAGCTGGGGAATGTGGACTCAGTGAGGACCAGGGCCCTACCTGCACTCAGAAAAACACTCTGCTCAGCCTTCCATCCAGGAGCTCACACCGACTGGCTCGTTGGTTTAGCAGGACATCAATGTGAGGTCCAAGCTGAGCAAAGAGCACAATTCCTCCTTTACCCTGCTAGGCCCCCGGAAGAGGTAGAGCCAACTAGGCCTCGCGCAGGCCAGCCCTCCTTCAGGGATCTTGCCACACTTCGAAGCCTGCACAGTAAAAGATACGTAGCGAAGTTGCCAGGGTTTCGCCATGCTCTCCCTCGGCAGCTCCACTACTGCAGGGACTCATGTTTGCTGTGAACGAGGATAGGTGGCCCTGCTTCCAAAAGCAGTCTTTTCCGCTTTGGAAATGTCGTTTCTTGTAGCCTCGGAGCTGTTTGCGAAACTCTAGGAAGGCCCAGCTTCTACACACTGCAGGCACGCCCGGGGAGGAAACGAGTATGTTCCCCCAGAGAAACAGGCTGCTTGCAAGTGTCGAGGGGAGTTTCTCAGGTGCCCAGTGTGTCCCGTTTGTTTCCCTTCGCAGCTCCCATCCTGCAGGTACTTATGCTGGGTGCTAACAAGGGTAGGTGGCTCTGCCGACAAAAGCAGCCTTTTCCCTTTGGAAGCTTGGATTCTAGTGATTCACGGGCTGCTTTCCAAACCTTGGAGTTTCCCAGCTTATAGCCTTCGCAGGTACGCTTGAGTAGCAAACGAGCACTTTCACCCGAGGAAGAGTGTTCCTGTCCCGCTAGAGGAGAGTTAATCCTGCAGACCTCGTTCCTCCTGGGAAAGCGCAAGGCCACCCTGAGCCTCAGGGTAGTGCCTAATTTTCCACCGGGCAAGCTCTGCGTGCCTCGGTTTCCATGAGGTCTCCACCGTTGTTGTGCTTCAATGGAATGCGAGGATAGCTTTCAGGATTCCAAGCACTCTGGCCTCCGCACCTTTTCCCATGCTACCACACGGATCCCCCCCAAGTCTCCTCTCTGCCTGCTGAGCAACAAGCAGCTGTGTAGGCCCTTCGGAACACTTCTTGCATGCAGAGCCCAAGGCGGCACACTGCTCTCTGTCTTCCTTTGGAAACCTAGGTTGCCGCAGCTTGCCCCAGCTCACGAAGACAGTCTGAGCCGGTCTCATGTGCTGAGGAACGTGAACGTCGTGAGGACCAGGGCCCTACCTGCTCTCAGAAAATCATTCTGCTCAGCCTTCCATACAGGAGCTCACACCGACTGGCTCGTTGGTTTAGCAGGACGTCGATGTGAGGTCCATGCTAAGCAAAGAGCACAGTACTTCCTTTACTCTGCTAGGCCCCCGGAAGAGGTAGAGCCAATTAGGCCTCGCTCAGGCCAGCCCTCCTTCAGGGATCTTGCCCCACATCTAAGCCTGCACCGTAAAAGATACTTAGCGAAATTGCCAGGGTTTCGCCATGCTCTCCCTCGGCAGCTCCACTACTGCAGGGACTCATGTTTGCTTTGAACTTGGATAGGTGGCCCTGCTTCCAAAAGCAGTCTTTTCCACTTTGGAAATGTGGATTCTTGTAGCCTCGGAGCTGTTTGCGAAACCCTAGGAAGGCCCAGCTTCTACACACTGCAGGCACGCCCGGGGAGGAAACGAGAATGTTCCCCAAGAGAAACAGGCTGCTTGCAAGTGTCGAGGGGAGCTTCTCAGGTGCCCAGTGTGTCCCGTTTGTTTCCCTTCGCAGCTCCCATCTTGCAGGTACTTATACTGGGTACTAACAAGGGTAGGTGGCTCTGCCGACAAAAGCAGCGTTTTCCCTTTGGAAGCTTGGATTCTAGTGTCTCAGGGGCTAATTGACAAACCTTGAAGCTGCCCAGATTAAGCCTCCGCAGGTACGCTTGCGTAGCAAACGAGCACTTTCTACCGATGAACAGGGTTCCTGTCACGCTGGAGGAGAGTTAATCCCGCAGACCTCGTTCCTCCTGGGAAAGCGCAAGGCCACCCTGAGCCTCAGGGTAGTGCCTTAGTTTCCAACGGGCAAGCTCTGCGTGCCTCGGTTTCCATGAGGTCTCCACCGTTGTTGTGCTTCAATGGAACGCGAGGATAGCTTTCAGGACTCCAAGCACTCTGACCTCCGCACCGTTTCCCATGCTACCACACGGATCCCCCCCACGTCTCCTCTCTGCCTGCTGAGCAACAAGCAGCCGTGTAGGCCCTTCGGAACACTTCTTGCATGCAGAGCCCATGGCGGCACTCTGCTCTCTCTCTTCCTTTGGAAACCAAGGTGGTCGCAGCTTGCCCCAGCTCACGAAGACAGTCTGAGCCGGTCTCATGAGCTGGGGAACGTGGACTCAGTGAGGACCAGGGCCCTACCTGCACTCAGAAAAACACTCTGCTCAGCCTTCCATCCAGTTGCTCACACCGACTGGCTCGTTGGTTTAGCAGGACGTCGATGTGAGGTCCAAGCTGAGCAAAGAGCACAATTCCTCCTTTAGCCTGCTAGGCCCCCGGAAGAGGTAGAGCCAACTAGGCCTCGCTCAGGCCAGTCCTCTTTCAGGGATCTTGCCACACTTCGAAGCCTGCACAGTAAAAGATACGTAGCGAAGTTGCCAGGGTTTCGCCATGCTCTCCCTCGGCAGCTCCACTACTGCAGGGACTCATGTTTGCTGTGAACGAGGATAGGTGGCCCTGCTTCCAAAAGCAGTCTTTTCCGCTTTGGAAATGTCGTTTCTTGTAGCCTCGGAGCTGTTTGCGAAACTCTAAGAAGGCCCAGCTTCTTCACACTGCAGGCACGCCCGGGGAGGAAACGAGTATGTTCCCCCAGAGAAACAGGCTGCTTGCAAGTGTCGAGGGGAGTTTCTCAGGTGCCCAGTGTGTCCCGTTTGTTTCCCTTCGCAGCTCCCGTCCTGCAGGTACTTATGCTGGGTGCTAACAAGGGTAGGTGGCTCTGCCGACAAAAGCAGCCTTTTCCCTTTGGAAGCTTGGATTCTAGTGATTCACGGGCTGCTTTCCAAACCTTGGAGTTTCCCAGCTTATAGCCTTCGCAGGTACGCTTGAGTAGCAAACGAGCACTTTCACCCGAGGAAGAGTGTTCCTGTCCCGCTAGAGGAGAGTTAATCCTGCAGACCTCGTTCCTCCTGGGAAAGCGCAAGGCCACCCTGAGCCTCAGGGTAGTGCCTAATTTTCCACCGGGCAAGCTCTGCGTGCCTCGGTTTCCATGCGGTCTCCACCGTTGTTGTGCTTCAATGGAATGCGAGGATAGCTTTCAGGATTCCAAGCACTCTGGCCTCCGCACCTTTTCCCATGGTACCACACGGATCCCCCCCAAGTCTCCTCTCTGCCTGCTGAGCAACAAGCAGCTGTGTAGGCCCTTCGGAACACTTCTTGCATGCAGAGCCCAAGGCGGCACACTGCTCTCTGTCTTCCTTTGGAAACCTAGGTTGCCGCAGCTTGCCCCAGCTCACGAAGACAGTCTGAGCCGGTCTCATGTGCTGAGGAACGTGAACTCCGTGAGGACCAGGGCCCTACCTGCTCTCAGAAAATCATTCTGCTCAGCCTTCCATACAGGAGCTCACACCGACTGGCTCGTTGGTTTAGCAGGACGTCGATGTGAGGTCCATGCTAAGCAAAGAGCACAGTACTTCCTTTACCCTGCTAGGCCCCCGGAAGAGGTAGAGCCAATTAGGCCTCGCTCAGGCCAGCCCTCCTTCAGGGATCTTGCCCCACTTCTAAGCCTGCACAGTAAAAGATACTTAGCGAAATTGCCAGGGTTTCGCCATGCTCTCCCTCGGCAGCTCCACTACTGCAGGGACTCATGTTTGCTTTGAACTTGGATAGGTGGCCCTGCTTCCAAAAGCAGTCTTTTCCACTTTGGAAATGTGGATTCTTGTAGCCTCGGAGCTGTTTGCGAAACCCTAGGAAGGCCCAGCTTCTACACACTGCAGGCACACCCGGGGAGGAAACGAGAATATTCCCCAAGAGAAACAGGCTGCTTGCAAGTGTCGAGGGGAGCTTCTCAGGTGCCCAGTGTTTCCCGTTTGTTTCCCTTCGCAGCTCCCATCTTGCAGGTACTTATACTGGGTACTAACAAGGGTAGGTGGCTCTGCCGACAAAAGCAGCGTTTTCCCTTTGGAAGCTTGGATTCTAGTGTCTAAGGGGCTAATTGACAAACCTTGAAGCTGCCCAGATTAAGCCTCCGCAGGTACGCTTGCGTAGCAAACGAGCACTTTCACCCGAGGAACAGGGTTCCTGTCACGCTGGAGGAGAGTTAATCCCGCAGACCTCGTTCCTCCTGGGAAAGCGCAAGGCCACCCTGAGCCTCCGGGTAGATCCTAAGTTTCCACCGGGCAAGCTCTGCGTGCCTCGGTTTCCATGAGGTCTCCACCGTTGTTGTGCTTCAATGGAACGCGAGGATAGCTTTCAGGACTCCAAGCACTCTGACCTCCGCACCGTTTCCCATGCTACCACACGGATCCCCCCCACGTCTCCTCTCTGCCTGCTGAGCAACAAGCAGCCGTGTAGGCCCTTCGGAACACTTCTTGCATGCAGAGCCCATGGCGGCACTCTGCTCTCTCTCTTCCTTTGGAAACCAAGGTGGTCGCAGCTTGCCCCAGCTCACGAAGACAGTCTGAGCCGGTCTCATGAGCTGGGGAACGTGGACTCAGTGAGGACCAGGGCCCTACCTGCACTCAGAAAAACACTCTGCTCAGCCTTCCATCCAGTTGCTCACACCGACTGGCTCGTTGGTTTAGCAGGACGTCGATGTGAGGTCCAAGCTGAGCAAAGAGCACAATTCCTCCTTTAGCCTGCTAGGCCCCCGGAAGAGGTAGAGCCAACTAGGCCTCGCTCAGGCCAGCCCTCCTTCAGGGATCTTGCCACACTTCGAAGCCTGCACAGTAAAAGATACTAGCGAAGTTGCCAGGGTTTCGCCATGCTCTCCCTCGGCAGCTCCACTACTGCAGGGACTCATGTTTGCTGTGAACGAGGATAGGTGGCCCTGCTTCCAAAAGCAGTCTTTTCCGCTTTGGAAATGTCGTTTCTTGTAGCCTCGGAGCTGTTTGCGAAACTCTAGGAAGGCCCAGCTTCTACACACTGCAGGCACGCCCGGGGAGGAAACGAGTATGTTCCCCCAGAGAAACAGGCTGCTTGCAAGTGTCGAGGGGAGCTTCTCAGGTGCCCAGTGTGTCCCGTTTGTTTCCCTTCGCAGCTCCCATCCTGCAGGTACTTATGCTGGGTGCTAACTAGGTTAGGTGGCTCTACCGACAAAAGCAGCCTTTTCCCTTTGGAAGCTTGGATTCTAGTGTCTCAGGGGCTGTTTGACAATCCTTGTAGCTGCCCAGATTACTGCCTCCGCAGGTACGCTTGCGTAGCAAACGAGCACTTTCTACCGATGAACAGGGATCCTGTCACGCTGGAGGACAGTTAATCCCTCAGACCTCGTTCCTCCTGGGAAAGCGCAAGGCCACCCTGAGCCTCAGGGTAGTGCCTAAGTTTCCAACGGGCAAGCTCTGCGTGCCTCGGTTTCCATGAGGTCTCCATCGTTGTTGTGCTTCAATGGATCGCGAGGATAGCTTTCAGGACCCCAAGCACTCTGACCTCCGCACCGTTTCCCATGCTACCACACGGATCCCCCCCACGTCTCCTCTCTGCCTGCTGAGCAACAAGCAGCCGTGTAGGCCCTTCGGAACACTTCTTGCATGCAGAGTCGAAGGCGGCACACTGCTCTCTGTCTTCCTTTGGAAACCTAGGTTGCCGCAGCTTGCTCCAACTCACGAAGACAGTCTGAGCCGGTCTCATGAGCTGGGGAATGTGGACTCAGTGAGGACCAGGGCCCTACCTGCACTCAGAAAAACACTCTGCTCAGCCTTCCATCCAGGAGCTCACACCGACTGGCTCGTTGGTTTAGCAGGACATCAATGTGAGGTCCAAGCTGAGCAAAGAGCACAATTCCTCCTTTACCCTGCTAGGCCCCCGGAAGAGGTAGAGCCAACTAGGCCTCGCGCAGGCCAGCCCTCCTTCAGGGATCTTGCCACACTTCGAAGCCTGCACAGTAAAAGATACTTAGCGAAGTTGCCAGGGTTTCGCCATGCTCTCCCTCGGCAGCTCCACTACTGCAGGGACTCATGTTTGCTGTGAACGAGGATAGGTGGCCCTGCTTCCAAAAGCAGTCTTTTCCGCTTTGGAAATGTCGTTTCTTGTAGCCTCGGAGCTGTTTGCGAAACTCTAGGAAGGCCCAGCTTCTACACACTGCAGGCACGCCCGGGGAGGAAAGGAGAATGTTCCCCAAGAGAAACAGGCTGCTTGCAAGTGTCGAGGGGAGCTTCTCAGGTGCCCAGTTTGTCCCGTTTGTTTCCCTTCGCAGCTCCCATCTTGCAGGTACTTATACTGGGTACTAACAAGGGTAGGTGGCTCTGCCGACAAAAGCAGCCTTTTCCCTTTGGAAGCTTGGATTCTAGTGTCTCAGGGGCTGTTTGACAATCCTTGAAGATGCCCAGAATATAACCTCCGCAGGTAAGGTTGCGTAGCAAACGAGCACTTTCATCCGAGGAACAGGGTTCCTGTCACCCTGGAGGAGAGTTAATCCCGCAGACCTCGTTCCTCCTGGGAAAGCGCAAGGCCACCCTGAGCCTCAGGGTAGTGCCTAAGTTTCCAACGGGCATGCTCTGCGTGCCTCGGTTTCCATGAAGTCTCCATCGTTGTTGTGCTTCAATGGAACGCGAGGATAGCTTTCAGGACCCCAAGCACTCTGACCTCCGCACCGTTTCCCATGCTACCACACGGATCCCCCCCACGTCTCCTCTCTGCCTGCTGAGCAACAAGCAGCCGTGTAGGCCCTTCGGAACACTTCTTGCCTGCAGAGCCCAAGGCGGCACACTGCTCTCTGTCTTCCTTTGGAAACCTAGGTTGGCGCAGCTTGCCCCAGTACACGAAGACAGTCTGAGCCGGTCTCATGTGCTGAGGAACGTGAACTCAGTGAGGACCAGGGCCCTATCTGCACTCAGAAAATCACTCTGCTCAGCCTTCCATCCAGGAGCTCACACCGACTGGCTCGTTGGTTTAGCAGGACGTCTATGTGAGGTCCAAGCTGAGCAAAGAGCACAATTCCTCCATTACCCTGCTAGGCCCACGGAAGAGGTAGAGCCAACTAGGCCTCGCTCAGGCCAGCCCTCCTTCAGGGATCTTGCCACACTTCGAAGCCTGCACAGTAAAAGATACTTAGCGAAGTTGCCAGGGTTTCGCCATGCTCTCCCTCGGCAGCTCCACTACTGCAGGGACTCATGTTTGCTGTGAACGAAGATAGGTGGCCCTGCTTCCAAAAGCAGTCTTTTCCACTTTGGAAATGTGGTTTCTTGTAGCTTCGGAGCTGTTTGCGAAACCGTAGGAAGGCCCAGCTTCTGCTCACTGCAGGCACGCCCGGGGAGGAAACGAGTATGTTCCCCCAGCAAAACAGGCTGCTTGCAAGTGTGGAGGGGAGCTTCTCAGGTGCCCAGAGTGTCCCGTTTGTTTCCCTTCGCAGCTCCCATCCTGCAGGTACTTATGCTGGGTGCTAACAAGGTTAGGTGGCTCTGCCGACAAAAGCAGCCTTTTCCCTTAGGAAGCTTGGATTCTAGTGATTCACGGGCTGCTTTCCAAACCTTGAAGTTTCCCAGCTTATAGCCTCCGCAGGTACGCTTGAGTAGCAAACGAGCACTTTCACCCGAGGAAGAGTGTTCCTGTCCCGCTAGAGGAGAGTTAATCCTGCAGACCTCGTTTTTCCTGGGAAAGCGCAAGGCCACCCTGAGCCTCAGGGTAGTGCCTAATTTTCCACCGGGCAAGCTCTGCGTGCCTCGGTTTCCATGAGGTCTCCACCGTTGTTGTGCTTCAATGGAATGCGAGGATAGCTTTCAGGATTCCAAGCACTCTGGCCTCCGCACCTTTTCCCATGCTACCACACGGATCCCCCCCAAGTCTCCTCTCTGCCTGCTGAGCAACAAGCAGCTGTGTAGGCCCTTCGGAACACTTCTTGCATGCAGAGCCCAAGGCGGCACACTGCTCTCTGTCTTCCTTTGGAAACCTAGGTTGCCGCAGCTTGCCCCAGCTCACGAAGACAGTCTGAGCAGGTCTCATGTGCTGAGGAACGTGAACGCCGTGAGGACCAGGGCCCTACCTGCTCTCAGAAAATCATTCTGCTCAGCCTTCCATACAGGAGCTCACACCGACTGGCTCGTTGGTTTAGCAGGACGTCGATGTGAGGTCCATGCTAAGCAAAGAGCACAGTACTTCCTTTACCCTGCTAGGCCCCCGGAAGAGGTAGAGCCAATTAGGCCTCGCTCAGGCCAGCCCTCCTTCAGGGATCTTGCCCCACATCTAAGCCTGCACCGTAAAAGATACTTAGCGAAATTGCCAGGGTTTCGCCATGCTCTCCCTCGGCAGCTCCACTACTGCAGGGACTCATGTTTGCTTTCAACTTGGATAGGTGGCCCTGCTTCCAAAAGCAGTCTTTTCCACTTTGGAAATGTGGATTCTTGTAGCCTCGGAGCTGTTTGCGAAACCCTAGGAAGGCCCAGCTTCTACACACTGCAGGCACGCCCGGGGAGGAAACGAGAATGTTCCCCAAGAGAAACAGGCTGCTTGCAAGTGTCGAGGGGAGCTTCTCAGGTGCCCAGTGTGTCCCGTTTGTTTCCCTTCGCAGCTCCCATCTTGCAGGTACTTATACTGGGTACTAACAAGGGTAGGTGGCTCTGCCGACAAAAGCAGCGTTTTCCCTTTGGAAGCTTGGATTCTAGTGTCTCAGGGGCTAATTGACAAACCTTGAAGCTGCCCAGATTAAGCCTCCGCAGGTACGCTTGCGTAGCAAACGAGCACTTTCTACCGATGAACAGGGTTCCTGTCACGCTGGAGGAGAGTTAATCCCGCAGACCTCGTTCCTCCTGGGAAAGCGCAAGGCCACCCTGAGCCTCAGGGTAGTGCCTTAGTTTCCAACGGGCAAGCTCTGAGTGCCTCGGTTTCCATGAGGTCTCCACCGTTGTTGTGCTTCAATGGAACGCGAGGATAGCTTTCAGGACTCCAAGCACTCTGACCTCCGCACCGTTTCCCATGCTACCACACGGATCCCCCCCACGTCTCCTCTCTGCCTGCTGAGCAACAAGCAGCCGTGTAGGCCCTTCGGAACACTTCTTGCATGCAGAGCCCATGGCGGCACTCTGCTCTCTCTCTTCCTTTGGAAACCAAGGTGGTCGCAGCTTGCCCCAGCTCACGAAGACAGTCTGAGCCGGTCTCATGAGCTGGGGAACGTGGACTCAGTGAGGACCAGGGCCCTACCTGCACTCAGAAAAACACTCTGCTCAGCCTTCCATCCAGTTGCTCACACCGACTGGCTCGTTGGTTTAGCAGGACGTCGATGTGAGGTCCAAGCTGAGCAAAGAGCACAATTCCTCCTTTAGCCTGCTAGGCCCCCGGAAGAGGTAGAGCCAACTAGGCCTCGCTCAGGCCAGTCCTCTTTCAGGGATCTTGCCACACTTCGAAGCCTGCACAGTAAAAGATACGTAGCGAAGTTGCCAGGGTTTCGCCATGCTCTCCCTCGGCAGCTCCACTACTGCAGGGACTCATGTTTGCTGTGAACGAGGATAGGTGGCCCTGCTTCCAAAAGCAGTCTTTTCCGCTTTGGAAATGTCGTTTCTTGTAGCCTCGGAGCTGTTTGCGAAACTCTAAGAAGGCCCAGCTTCTTCACACTGCAGGCACGCCCGGGGAGGAAACGAGTATGTTCCCCCAGAGAAACAGGCTGCTTGCAAGTGTCGAGGGGAGTTTCTCAGGTGCCCAGTGTGTCCCGTTTGTTTCCCTTCGCAGCTCCCGTCCTGCAGGTACTTATGCTGGGTGCTAACAAGGGTAGGTGGCTCTGCCGACAAAAGCAGCCTTTTCCCTTTGGAAGCTTGGATTCTAGTGATTCACGGGCTGCTTTCCAAACCTTGGAGTTTCCCAGCTTATAGCCTTCGCAGGTACGCTTGAGTAGCAAACGAGCACTTTCACCCGAGGAAGAGTGTTCCTGTCCCGCTAGAGGAGAGTTAATCCTGCAGACCTCGTTCCTCCTGGGAAAGCGCAAGGCCACCCTGAGCCTCAGGGTAGTGCCTAATTTTCCACCGGGCAAGCTCTGCGTGCCTCGGTTTCCATGCGGTCTCCACCGTTGTTGTGCTTCAATGGAATGCGAGGATAGCTTTCAGGATTCCAAGCACTCTGGCCTCCGCACCTTTTCCCATGGTACCACACGGATCCCCCCCAAGTCTCCTCTCTGCCTGCTGAGCAACAAGCAGCTGTGTAGGCCCTTCGGAACACTTCTTGCATGCAGAGCCCAAGGCGGCACACTGCTCTCTGTCTTCCTTTGGAAACCTAGGTTGCCGCAGCTTGCCCCAGCTCACGAAGACAGTCTGAGCCGGTCTCATGTGCTGAGGAACGTGAACTCCGTGAGGACCAGGGCCCTACCTGCTCTCAGAAAATCATTCTGCTCAGCCTTCCATACAGGAGCTCACACCGACTGGCTCGTTGGTTTAGCAGGACGTCGATGTGAGGTCCATGCTAAGCAAAGAGCACAGTACTTCCTTTACCCTGCTAGGCCCCCGGAAGAGGTAGAGCCAATTAGGCCTCGCTCAGGCCAGCCCTCCTTCAGGGATCTTGCCCCACTTCTAAGCCTGCACAGTAAAAGATACTTAGCGAAATTGCCAGGGTTTCGCCATGCTCTCCCTCGGCAGCTCCACTACTGCAGGGACTCATGTTTGCTTTGAACTTGGATAGGTGGCCCTGCTTCCAAAAGCAGTCTTTTCCACTTTGGAAATGTGGATTCTTGTAGCCTCGGAGCTGTTTGCGAAACCCTAGGAAGGCCCAGCTTCTACACACTGCAGGCACACCCGGGGAGGAAACGAGAATATTCCCCAAGAGAAACAGGCTGCTTGCAAGTGTCGAGGGGAGCTTCTCAGGTGCCCAGTGTTTCCCGTTTGTTTCCCTTCGCAGCTCCCATCTTGCAGGTACTTATACTGGGTACTAACAAGGGTAGGTGGCTCTGCCGACAAAAGCAGCGTTTTCCCTTTGGAAGCTTGGATTCTAGTGTCTAAGGGGCTAATTGACAAACCTTGAAGCTGCCCAGATTAAGCCTCCGCAGGTACGCTTGCGTAGCAAACGAGCACTTTCACCCGAGGAACAGGGTTCCTGTCACGCTGGAGGAGAGTTAATCCCGCAGACCTCGTTCCTCCTGGGAAAGCGCAAGGCCACCCTGAGCCTCCGGGTAGATCCTAAGTTTCCACCGGGCAAGCTCTGCGTGCCTCGGTTTCCATGAGGTCTCCACCGTTGTTGTGCTTCAATGGAACGCGAGGATAGCTTTCAGGACTCCAAGCACTCTGACCTCCGCACCGTTTCCCATGCTACCACACGGATCCCCCCCACGTCTCCTCTCTGCCTGCTGAGCAACAAGCAGCCGTGTAGGCCCTTCGGAACACTTCTTGCATGCAGAGCCCATGGCGGCACTCTGCTCTCTCTCTTCCTTTGGAAACCAAGGTGGTCGCAGCTTGCCCCAGCTCACGAAGACAGTCTGAGCCGGTCTCATGAGCTGGGGAACGTGGACTCAGTGAGGACCAGGGCCCTACCTGCACTCAGAAAAACACTCTGCTCAGCCTTCCATCCAGTTGCTCACACCGACTGGCTCGTTGGTTTAGCAGGACGTCGATGTGAGGTCCAAGCTGAGCAAAGAGCACAATTCCTCCTTTAGCCTGCTAGGCCCCCGGAAGAGGTAGAGCCAACTAGGCCTCGCTCAGGCCAGCCCTCCTTCAGGGATCTTGCCACACTTCGAAGCCTGCACAGTAAAAGATACTAGCGAAGTTGCCAGGGTTTCGCCATGCTCTCCCTCGGCAGCTCCACTACTGCAGGGACTCATGTTTGCTGTGAACGAGGATAGGTGGCCCTGCTTCCAAAAGCAGTCTTTTCCGCTTTGGAAATGTCGTTTCTTGTAGCCTCGGAGCTGTTTGCGAAACTCTAGGAAGGCCCAGCTTCTACACACTGCAGGCACGCCCGGGGAGGAAACGAGTATGTTCCCCCAGAGAAACAGGCTGCTTGCAAGTGTCGAGGGGAGCTTCTCAGGTGCCCAGTGTGTCCCGTTTGTTTCCCTTCGCAGCTCCCATCCTGCAGGTACTTATGCTGGGTGCTAACTAGGTTAGGTGGCTCTACCGACAAAAGCAGCCTTTTCCCTTTGGAAGCTTGGATTCTAGTGTCTCAGGGGCTGTTTGACAATCCTTGTAGCTGCCCAGATTACTGCCTCCGCAGGTACGCTTGCGTAGCAAACGAGCACTTTCTACCGATGAACAGGGATCCTGTCACGCTGGAGGACAGTTAATCCCTCAGACCTCGTTCCTCCTGGGAAAGCGCAAGGCCACCCTGAGCCTCAGGGTAGTGCCTAAGTTTCCAACGGGCAAGCTCTGCGTGCCTCGGTTTCCATGAGGTCTCCATCGTTGTTGTGCTTCAATGGATCGCGAGGATAGCTTTCAGGACCCCAAGCACTCTGACCTCCGCACCGTTTCCCATGCTACCACACGGATCCCCCCCACGTCTCCTCTCTGCCTGCTGAGCAACAAGCAGCCGTGTAGGCCCTTCGGAACACTTCTTGCATGCAGAGTCGAAGGCGGCACACTGCTCTCTGTCTTCCTTTGGAAACCTAGGTTGCCGCAGCTTGCTCCAACTCACGAAGACAGTCTGAGCCGGTCTCATGAGCTGGGGAATGTGGACTCAGTGAGGACCAGGGCCCTACCTGCACTCAGAAAAACACTCTGCTCAGCCTTCCATCCAGGAGCTCACACCGACTGGCTCGTTGGTTTAGCAGGACATCAATGTGAGGTCCAAGCTGAGCAAAGAGCACAATTCCTCCTTTACCCTGCTAGGCCCCCGGAAGAGGTAGAGCCAACTAGGCCTCGCGCAGGCCAGCCCTCCTTCAGGGATCTTGCCACACTTCGAAGCCTGCACAGTAAAAGATACTTAGCGAAGTTGCCAGGGTTTCGCCATGCTCTCCCTCGGCAGCTCCACTACTGCAGGGACTCATGTTTGCTGTGAACGAGGATAGGTGGCCCTGCTTCCAAAAGCAGTCTTTTCCGCTTTGGAAATGTCGTTTCTTGTAGCCTCGGAGCTGTTTGCGAAACTCTAGGAAGGCCCAGCTTCTACACACTGCAGGCACGCCCGGGGAGGAAAGGAGAATGTTCCCCAAGAGAAACAGGCTGCTTGCAAGTGTCGAGGGGAGCTTCTCAGGTGCCCAGTTTGTCCCGTTTGTTTCCCTTCGCAGCTCCCATCTTGCAGGTACTTATACTGGGTACTAACAAGGGTAGGTGGCTCTGCCGACAAAAGCAGCCTTTTCCCTTTGGAAGCTTGGATTCTAGTGTCTCAGGGGCTGTTTGACAATCCTTGAAGATGCCCAGAATATAACCTCCGCAGGTAAGGTTGCGTAGCAAACGAGCACTTTCATCCGAGGAACAGGGTTCCTGTCACCCTGGAGGAGAGTTAATCCCGCAGACCTCGTTCCTCCTGGGAAAGCGCAAGGCCACCCTGAGCCTCAGGGTAGTGCCTAAGTTTCCAACGGGCATGCTCTGCGTGCCTCGGTTTCCATGAAGTCTCCATCGTTGTTGTGCTTCAATGGAACGCGAGGATAGCTTTCAGGACCCCAAGCACTCTGACCTCCGCACCGTTTCCCATGCTACCACACGGATCCCCCCCACGTCTCCTCTCTGCCTGCTGAGCAACAAGCAGCCGTGTAGGCCCTTCGGAACACTTCTTGCCTGCAGAGCCCAAGGCGGCACACTGCTCTCTGTCTTCCTTTGGAAACCTAGGTTGGCGCAGCTTGCCCCAGTACACGAAGACAGTCTGAGCCGGTCTCATGTGCTGAGGAACGTGAACTCAGTGAGGACCAGGGCCCTATCTGCACTCAGAAAATCACTCTGCTCAGCCTTCCATCCAGGAGCTCACACCGACTGGCTCGTTGGTTTAGCAGGACGTCTATGTGAGGTCCAAGCTGAGCAAAGAGCACAATTCCTCCATTACCCTGCTAGGCCCACGGAAGAGGTAGAGCCAACTAGGCCTCGCTCAGGCCAGCCCTCCTTCAGGGATCTTGCCACACTTCGAAGCCTGCACAGTAAAAGATACTTAGCGAAGTTGCCAGGGTTTCGCCATGCTCTCCCTCGGCAGCTCCACTACTGCAGGGACTCATGTTTGCTGTGAACGAAGATAGGTGGCCCTGCTTCCAAAAGCAGTCTTTTCCACTTTGGAAATGTGGTTTCTTGTAGCTTCGGAGCTGTTTGCGAAACCGTAGGAAGGCCCAGCTTCTGCTCACTGCAGGCACGCCCGGGGAGGAAACGAGTATGTTCCCCCAGCAAAACAGGCTGCTTGCAAGTGTGGAGGGGAGCTTCTCAGGTGCCCAGAGTGTCCCGTTTGTTTCCCTTCGCAGCTCCCATCCTGCAGGTACTTATGCTGGGTGCTAACAAGGTTAGGTGGCTCTGCCGACAAAAGCAGCCTTTTCCCTTAGGAAGCTTGGATTCTAGTGATTCACGGGCTGCTTTCCAAACCTTGAAGTTTCCCAGCTTATAGCCACCGCAGGTACGCTTGAGTAGCAAACGAGCACTTTCACCCGAGGAAGAGTGTTCCTGTCCCGCTAGAGGAGAGTTAATCCTGCAGACCTCGTTCCTCCTGGGAAAGCGCAAGGCCACCCTGAGCCTCAGGGTAGTGCCTAATTTTCCACCGGGCAAGCTCTGCGTGCCTCGGTTTCCATGAGGTCTCCACCGTTGTTGTGCTTCAATGGAATGCGAGGATAGCTTTCAGGATTCCAAGCACTCTGGCCTCCGCACCTTTTCCCATGCTACCACACGGATCCCCCCCAAGTCTCCTCTCTGCCTGCTGAGCAACAAGCAGCTGTGTAGGCCCTTCGGAACACTTCTTGCATGCAGAGCCCAAGGCGGCACACTGCTCTCTGTCTTCCTTTGGAAACCTAGGTTGCCGCAGCTTGCCCCAGCTCACGAAGACAGTCTGAGCCGGTCTCATGTGCTGAGGAACGTGAACGCCGTGAGGACCAGGGCCCTACCTGCTCTCAGAAAATCATTCTGCTCAGCCTTCCATACAGGAGCTCACACCGACTGGCTCGTTGGTTTAGCAGGACGTCGATGTGAGGTCCATGCTAAGCAAAGAGCACAGTACTTCCTTTACCCTGCTAGGCCCCCGGAAGAGGTAGAGCCAATTAGGCCTCGCTCAGGCCAGCCCTCCTTCAGGGATCTTGCCCCACATCTAAGCCTGCACCGTAAAAGATACTTAGCGAAATTGCCAGGGTTTCGCCATGCTCTCCCTCGGCAGCTCCACTACTGCAGGGACTCATGTTTGCTTTGAACTTGGATAGGTGGCCCTGCTTCCAAAAGCAGTCTTTTCCACTTTGGAAATGTGGATTCTTGTAGCCTCGGAGCTGTTTGCGAAACCCTAGGAAGGCCCAGCTTCTACACACTGCAGGCACGCCCGGGGAGGAAACGAGAATGTTCCCCAAGAGAAACAGGCTGCTTGCAAGTGTCGAGGGGAGCTTCTCAGGTGCCCAGTGTGTCCCGTTTGTTTCCCTTCGCAGCTCCCATCTTGCAGGTACTTATACTGGGTACTAACAAGGGTAGGTGGCTCTGCCGACAAAAGCAGCGTTTTCCCTTTGGAAGCTTGGATTCTAGTGTCTCAGGGGCTAATTGACAAACCTTGAAGCTGCCCAGATTAAGCCTCCGCAGGTACGCTTGCGTAGCAAACGAGCACTTTCTACCGATGAACAGGGTTCCTGTCACGCTGGAGGAGAGTTAATCCCGCAGACCTCGTTCCTCCTGGGAAAGCGCAAGGCCACCCTGAGCCTCAGGGTAGTGCCTTAGTTTCCAACGGGCAAGCTCTGAGTGCCTCGGTTTCCATGAGGTCTCCACCGTTGTTGTGCTTCAATGGAACGCGAGGATAGCTTTCAGGACTCCAAGCACTCTGACCTCCGCACCGTTTCCCATGCTACCACACGGATCCCCCCCACGTCTCCTCTCTGCCTGCTGAGCAACAAGCAGCCGTGTAGGCCCTTCGGAACACTTCTTGCATGCAGAGCCCATGGCGGCACTCTGCTCTCTCTCTTCCTTTGGAAACCAAGGTGGTCGCAGCTTGCCCCAGCTCACGAAGACAGTCTGAGCCGGTCTCATGAGCTGGGGAACGTGGACTCAGTGAGGACCAGGGCCCTACCTGCACTCAGAAAAACACTCTGCTCAGCCTTCCATCCAGTTGCTCACACCGACTGGCTCGTTGGTTTAGCAGGACGTCGATGTGAGGTCCAAGCTGAGCAAAGAGCACAATTCCTCCTTTAGCCTGCTAGGCCCCCGGAAGAGGTAGAGCCAACTAGGCCTCGCTCAGGCCAGTCCTCTTTCAGGGATCTTGCCACACTTCGAAGCCTGCACAGTAAAAGATACGTAGCGAAGTTGCCAGGGTTTCGCCATGCTCTCCCTCGGCAGCTCCACTACTGCAGGGACTCATGTTTGCTGTGAACGAGGATAGGTGGCCCTGCTTCCAAAAGCAGTCTTTTCCGCTTTGGAAATGTCGTTTCTTGTAGCCTCGGAGCTGTTTGCGAAACTCTAAGAAGGCCCAGCTTCTTCACACTGCAGGCACGCCCGGGGAGGAAACGAGTATGTTCCCCCAGAGAAACAGGCTGCTTGCAAGTGTCGAGGGGAGTTTCTCAGGTGCCCAGTGTGTCCCGTTTGTTTCCCTTCGCAGCTCCCGTCCTGCAGGTACTTATGCTGGGTGCTAACAAGGGTAGGTGGCTCTGCCGACAAAAGCAGCCTTTTCCCTTTGGAAGCTTGGATTCTAGTGATTCACGGGCTGCTTTCCAAACCTTGGAGTTTCCCAGCTTATAGCCTTCGCAGGTACGCTTGAGTAGCAAACGAGCACTTTCACCCGAGGAAGAGTGTTCCTGTCCCGCTAGAGGAGAGTTAATCCTGCAGAGCTCGTTCCTCCTGGGAAAGCGCAAGGCCACCCTGAGCCTCAGGGTAGTGCCTAATTTTCCACCGGGCAAGCTCTGCGTGCCTCGGTTTCCATGCGGTCTCCACCGTTGTTGTGCTTCAATGGAATGCGAGGATAGCTTTCAGGATTCCAAGCACTCTGGCCTCCGCACCTTTTCCCATGGTACCACACGGATCCCCCCCAAGTCTCCTCTCTGCCTGCTGAGCAACAAGCAGCTGTGTAGGCCCTTCGGAACACTTCTTGCATGCAGAGCCCAAGGCGGCACACTGCTCTCTGTCTTCCTTTGGAAACCTAGGTTGCCGCAGCTTGCCCCAGCTCACGAAGACAGTCTGAGCCGGTCTCATGTGCTGAGGAACGTGAACTCCGTGAGGACCAGGGCCCTACCTGCTCTCAGAAAATCATTCTGCTCAGCCTTCCATACAGGAGCTCACACCGACTGGCTCGTTGGTTTAGCAGGACGTCGATGTGAGGTCCATGCTAAGCAAAGAGCACAGTACTTCCTTTACCCTGCTAGGCCCCCGGAAGAGGTAGAACCAATTAGGCCTCGCTCAGGCCAGCCCTCCTTCAGGGATCTTGCCCCACTTCTAAGCCTGCACAGTAAAAGATACTTAGCGAAATTGCCAGGGTTTCGCCATGCTCTCCCTCGGCAGCTCCACTACTGCAGGGACTCATGTTTGCTGTGAACGAGGATAGGTGGCCCTGCTTCCAAAAGCAGTCTTTTCCGCTTTGGAAATGTCGTTTCTTGTAGCCTCGGAGCTGTTTGCGAAACTCTAGGAAGGCCCAGCTTCTACACACTGCAGGCACGCCCGGGGAGGAAACGAGTATGTTCCCCCAGAGAAACAGGCTGCTTGCAAGTGTCGAGGGGAGCTTCTCAGGTGCCCAGTGTGTCCCGTTTGTTTCCCTTCGCAGCTCCCATCCTGCAGGTACTTATGCTGGGTGCTAACTAGGTTAGGTGGCTCTACCGACAAAAGCAGCCTTTTCCCTTTGGAAGCTTGGATTCTAGTGTCTCAGGGGCTGTTTGACAATCCTTGTAGCTGCCCAGATTACTGCCTCCGCAGGTACGCTTGCGTAGCAAACGAGCACTTTCTACCGATGAACAGGGATCCTGTCACGCTGGAGGACAGTTAATCCCTCAGACCTCGTTCCTCCTGGGAAAGCGCAAGGCCACCCTGAGCCTCAGGGTAGTGCCTAAGTTTCCAACGGGCAAGCTCTGCGTGCCTCGGTTTCCATGAGGTCTCCATCGTTGTTGTGCTTCAATGGATCGCGAGGATAGCTTTCAGGACCCCAAGCACTCTGACCTCCGCACCGTTTCCCATGCTACCACACGGATCCCCCCCACGTCTCCTCTCTGCCTGCTGAGCAACAAGCAGCCGTGTAGGCCCTTCGGAACACTTCTTGCATGCAGAGTCGAAGGCGGCACACTGCTCTCTGTCTTCCTTTGGAAACCTAGGTTGCCGCAGCTTGCTCCAACTCACGAAGACAGTCTGAGCCGGTCTCATGAGCTGGGGAATGTGGACTCAGTGAGGACCAGGGCCCTACCTGCACTCAGAAAAACACTCTGCTCAGCCTTCCATCCAGGAGCTCACACCGACTGGCTCGTTGGTTTAGCAGGACATCAATGTGAGGTCCAAGCTGAGCAAAGAGCACAATTCCTCCTTTACCCTGCTAGGCCCCCGGAAGAGGTAGAGCCAACTAGGCCTCGCGCAGGCCAGCCCTCCTTCAGGGATCTTGCCACACTTCGAAGCCTGCACAGTAAAAGATACTTAGCGAAGTTGCCAGGGTTTCGCCATGCTCTCCCTCGGCAGCTCCACTACTGCAGGGACTCATGTTTGCTGTGAACGAGGATAGGTGGCCCTGCTTCCAAAAGCAGTCTTTTCCGCTTTGGAAATGTCGTTTCTTGTAGCCTCGGAGCTGTTTGCGAAACTCTAGGAAGGCCCAGCTTCTACACACTGCAGGCACGCCCGGGGAGGAAAGGAGAATGTTCCCCAAGAGAAACAGGCTGCTTGCAAGTGTCGAGGGGAGCTTCTCAGGTGCCCAGTTTGTCCCGTTTGTTTCCCTTCGCAGCTCCCATCTTGCAGGTACTTATACTGGGTACTAACAAGGGTAGGTGGCTCTGCCGACAAAAGCAGCCTTTTCCCTTTGGAAGCTTGGATTCTAGTGTCTCAGGGGCTGTTTGACAATCCTTGAAGATGCCCAGAATATAACCTCCGCAGGTAAGGTTGCGTAGCAAACGAGCACTTTCATCCGAGGAACAGGGTTCCTGTCACCCTGGAGGAGAGTTAATCCCGCAGACCTCGTTCCTCCTGGGAAAGCGCAAGGCCACCCTGAGCCTCAGGGTAGTGCCTAAGTTTCCAACGGGCATGCTCTGCGTGCCTCGGTTTCCATGAAGTCTCCATCGTTGTTGTGCTTCAATGGAACGCGAGGATAGCTTTCAGGACCCCAAGCACTCTGACCTCCGCACCGTTTCCCATGCTACCACACGGATCCCCCCCACGTCTCCTCTCTGCCTGCTGAGCAACAAGCAGCCGTGTAGGCCCTTCGGAACACTTCTTGCCTGCAGAGCCCAAGGCGGCACACTGCTCTCTGTCTTCCTTTGGAAACCTAGGTTGGCGCAGCTTGCCCCAGTACACGAAGACAGTCTGAGCCGGTCTCATGTGCTGAGGAACGTGAACTCAGTGAGGACCAGGGCCCTATCTGCACTCAGAAAATCACTCTGCTCAGCCTTCCATCCAGGAGCTCACACCGACTGGCTCGTTGGTTTAGCAGGACGTCTATGTGAGGTCCAAGCTGAGCAAAGAGCACAATTCCTCCATTACCCTGCTAGGCCCACGGAAGAGGTAGAGCCAACTAGGCCTCGCTCAGGCCAGCCCTCCTTCAGGGATCTTGCCACACTTCGAAGCCTGCACAGTAAAAGATACTTAGCGAAGTTGCCAGGGTTTCGCCATGCTCTCCCTCGGCAGCTCCACTACTGCAGGGACTCATGTTTGCTGTGAACGAAGATAGGTGGCCCTGCTTCCAAAAGCAGTCTTTTCCACTTTGGAAATGTGGTTTCTTGTAGCTTCGGAGCTGTTTGCGAAACCGTAGGAAGGCCCAGCTTCTGCTCACTGCAGGCACGCCCGGGGAGGAAACGAGTATGTTCCCCCAGCAAAACAGGCTGCTTGCAAGTGTGGAGGGGAGCTTCTCAGGTGCCCAGAGTGTCCCGTTTGTTTCCCTTCGCAGCTCCCATCCTGCAGGTACTTATGCTGGGTGCTAACAAGGTTAGGTGGCTCTGCCGACAAAAGCAGCCTTTTCCCTTAGGAAGCTTGGATTCTAGTGATTCACGGGCTGCTTTCCAAACCTTGAAGTTTCCCAGCTTATAGCCTCCGCAGGTACGCTTGAGTAGCAAACGAGCACTTTCACCCGAGGAAGAGTGTTCCTGTCCCGCTGGAGGAGAGTTAATCCTGCAAACCTCGTTCCTCCTGGGAAAGCGCAGGGCCACCCTGAGCCTCAGGGTAGTGCCTAATTTTCCACCGGGCAAGCTCTGCGTGCCTCGGGTTCCATGAGGTCTCCACCGTTGTTGTGATTCAATGGAACGCGAGGATAGCTTTCAGGATTCCAAGCACTCTGGCCTCCGCACCGTTTCCCATGCTACCACACGGATCCCCCCCACGTCTCCTCTCTGCCAGCTGAGCAACAAGCAGCCGTGTAGGCCCTTCGGAACACTTCTTGCATGCAGAGCCCAAGGAGGCACACTGCTCTCTGTCTTCCTTTGGAAACCTAGGTTCCCGCAGCTTGCCCCAGCTTACGAAGACAGTCTGAGCCGGTCTCATGTGCTGAGGAACGTGAACTCAGTGAGGACCAGGGCCCTACCTGCACTCAGAAAATCACTCTGCTCAGCCTTCCATCCAGGAGCTCACTCCGACTGGCTCGTTGGTTTAGCAGGACGTCGATGTGAGGTCCAAGCTGAGCAAAGAGCACACGTCTTCCTTTACCCTGCTAGGCCCCCGGAAGAGGTAGAGCCAAATAGGACTCGCTCAGGCCAGTCCACCTTCAGGGATCTTGCCACCCTTCGAATCCTGCAGAGTAAAAGATACTTAGCGAAGTTGTCAGGGTTTCCCAATGCTCTCCCTCGGACGCTCCACTACTGCAGGGACTTATGTTTGCTTTGAACTAGGAAAGGTGGACCTGCTTCCAAAAGCAGTCTTTTCCACTTTGGAAATGTGGATTCTTGTAGCTTCGGAGCTGTTTGCGAAACCCTAGGAAGGCCCAGCTTCTACACACTGCAGGCACGACCGGGGAGGAAACGAGAATGTTCCCCAAGAGAAACAGGCTGCTTGCAAGTGTCGAGGGGAGCTTCTCAGGAGCCCAGTGTTACCCGTTTGTTTCCCTTCGCGGCTCCCATCCTGCAGGTACTTATACTGGGTACTAACAAGGGTAGGTGGCTCTGCCGACAAAAGCAGCGTTTTCCCTTTGGAAGCTTGGATTCTAGTGTCTCAGGGGCTAATTGACAAACCTTGAAGCTGCCCAGATTAAGCCTCCGCAGGTACGCTTGCGTAGCAAACGAGCACTTTCTACCGATGATCAGGCTTCCTGTCACGCTGGAGGAGAGTTAATCCCGCAGACCTCGTTCTTCCTGGGAAAGCGCAAGGCCACCCTGAGCCTCAGGGTAGTTCCTAATTTTCCACCGGGCAAACTCTGCGTGCCTCGGTTTCCATGAGGTCTCCACCGTGTTGTGCTTCAATGGAATGCGAGGATAGCTTTCAGGATTCCAAGCACTCTGGCCTCTGAACCTTTTCCCATGCTACCACACGGATGCCCCCCAAGTCTCCTCTCTGCCTGCTGAGCAACAAGCAGCCGTGTAGGCCCTTCAGAACACTTCTTGCATGCAGAGCCCAAGGCGGCACAGTACTCTCTGTCTTCCGTTGGAAACCTAGGTTGCCGCAGCTTGCCCCAGCTCACGAAGACAGTCTGAGCCGGTCTCATGTGCTGAGGAACGTGAACTCCGTGAGGACCAGGGCCCTACCTGCTCTCAGAAAATCACTCTGCTCAGCCTTCCATACAGGAGCTCACACCGACTAGCTCGTTGGTTTAGCAAGACGTCGATGTGAGGTCCATGCTAAACAAAGAGCACAGTACTTCCTTTACCCTGCTAGGCCCCCGGAAGAGGTAGAGCCAATTTGGCCTCGCTCAGGCCAGCCCTCCTTCAGGGATCTTGCCCCACTTCGAAGCCTGCACAGTAAAAGATACTTAGCGAAGTTGCCAGGGTTTCCCCATGCTCTCCCTCGGCAGCTCCACTACTGCAGGGACTCATGTTTGCTTTGAACTTGGATAGTTGGCCTTGCTTCCAAAAGCAGTCTTTTCCACTTTGGAAATGTGGATTCTTGTAGCCTCGGAGCTGTTTGCGAAACCCTAGGAAGGCCCAGCTTCTACACACTGCAGGCACGCCCGGGGAGGAAACGAGTATGTTCCCCCAGAGAAACAGGCTGCTTGCAAGTGTCGAGGGGAGCTTCTCAGGTGCCCAGTGTGTCCCATTTGTTTCCCTTCGCAGCTCCCATCCTGCAGGTACGTATGCTGGGTGCTCACAAGGGTAGGTGGCTCTGCCGAAATAAGCAGCCTTTTCCCTTTGGAAGCTTGGATTCTAGTGTCTCAGGGGCTGCTTGCCAAACATTGAAGTTGCCCACGTTATAGCCTCCGCTGGTACGCTTGCGTAGCAAACGAGCACTTTCACCCGAGGAACAGGGTTCCTGTCACGCTGGAGGAGAGTTAATCCCGCAGACCTCGTTCCTCCTGGGAAAGCGCAAGGCCACCCTGAGCCTCAGGGTAGTGCCTAAGTTTCCACCGGGCAAGCTCTGCGTGCCTCGGTTTCCATGAGGTCTCCACCATTGTTGTGCTTCAAAGGAACGCGAGGATAGCTTTCAGGACTCCAAGCACTCTGGCCTCCGCACCGTTTCCCATGCTACTACACGGAATCCCCGAACGTCTCCTCTCTGCCTGCTGAGCAACAAGCAGCCATGTAGGCCCTTCGGAACACTTCTTGCATGCAGAGCCCAAGGCGGCACTCTGCTCTCTCTCTTCCTTTGGAAACCAAGGTGGTCGCAGCTTGCTCCAACTCACGAAGACAGTCTGAGCCGGTCTCATGAGCTGGGGAATGTGGACTCAGTGAGGTCCAGGGCCCTACCTGCACTCAGAAATACACTCTGCTCAGCCTTCCATCCAGGAGCTCACACCGACTGGCTCGTTGGTTTAGCAGGACGTCAATGTGAGGTCCAAGCTGAGCAAAGAGCACACTTCCTCCATTACCCTGCTAGGCCCACGGAAGAGGTAGAGCCAATTAGGCCTCGCTCAGGCCAGCCCTCCTTCAGGGATCTTGCCCCACTTCGAAGCCTGCACAGTAAAAGATACTTAGCGAAGTTGCCAGGGTTTCGCCATGCTCTCCCTCGGCAGCTCCACTACTGCAGGGACTCATGCTTGCTTTGAACTTGGATAGGTGGCCCTGCTTCCAAAAGCAGTCTTTTCCACTTTGGAAATGTGGATTCTTGTAGCCTCGGAGCAGTTTGCGAAACCCTAGGAAGGCCCAGCTTTTACACACTGCAGGCACGCCCGGGGAGGAAACGAGAATGTTCCCCAAGAGAAACAGGCTGCTTGCAAGTGTCGAGGGGAGCTTCTCAGGTGCCCAGTGTTTCCCGTTTGTTTCCCTTCGCAGCTCCCATCTTGCAGGTACTTATACTGGGTACTAACAAGGGTAGGTGGCTCTGCCGACAAAAGCAGCGTTTTCCCTTTGGAAGCTTGGATTCTAGTGTCTCAGGGGCTAATTGACAAACCTTGAAGCTGCCCAGATTAAGCCTCCGCAGGTACGCTTGCGTAGCAAACGAGCAGTTTCTACCGATGAACAGGGTTCCTGTCACGCTGGAGGAGAGTTAATCCCGCAGACCTCGTTCCTCCTGGGAAAGCGCAAGGACACCCTGAGCCTCAGGGTAGTGCCTAAGTTTCCACCGGGCAAGCTCTGCGTGCCTCGGTTTCCATGAGGTCTCCACCGTTGTTGTGCTTCAATGGAACGCGAGGATAGCTTTCAGGACTCCAAGCACTCTGACCTCCGCACCGTTTCCCATGCTACCACACGGATCCCCCCGATGTCTCCTCTCTGCCTGCTGAGCGACAAGCAGCCGTGTAGGCCCTTCGGAACACTTCTTGCATGCAGAGCCCATGGCGGCACTCTGCTCTCTCTCTTCCTTTGGAAACCAAGGTGGTCGCAGCTTGCCCCAGCTCACGAAGACAGTATGAGCCGGTCTCATGAGCTGGGGAACGTGGACTCAGTGAGGACCAGGGCCCTACCTGCACTCAGAAAAACACTCTGCTCAGCCTTCCATCCAGTTGCTCACACCGACTGGCTCGTTGGTTTAGCAGGACGTCGATGTGAGGTCCAAGCTGAGCAAAGAGCACAATTCCTCCTTTACCCTGCTAGGCCCCCGGAAGAGGTAGAGCCAACTAGGCCTCGCTCAGGCCAGCCCTCCTTCAGGGATCTTGCCACACTTCGAAGCCTGCACAGTAAAAGATACTTAGCGAAGTTGCCAGGGTTTCGCCATGCTTTCCCTCGGCAGCTCCACTACTGCAGGGACTCATGTTTGCTGTGAACGAGGATAGGTGGCCCTGCTTCCAAAAGCAGTCTTTTCCGCTTTGGAAATGTCGTTTCTTGTAGCCTCGGAGCTGTTTGCAAAACTCTAGGAAGGCCCAGCTTCTACACACTGCAGGCACACCCGGGGAGGAAACGAGTATGTTCCCCCAGAGAAACAGGCTGCTTGCAAGTGTCGAGGGGAGCTTCTCAGGTGCCCAGTGTGTCCCGTTAGTTTCCCTTCGCAGTTCCCATCCTTCAGGTACTTATGCTGGGTGCTAACTAGGTTAGGTGGCTCTACCGACAAAAGCAGCCTTTTCCCTTTGGAAGCTTGGATTCTAGTGTCTCAGGGGCTGTTTGACTATCCTTGAAGCTGCCCAGATTACAGCCTCCGCAGGTACGCTTGCGTAGCAAACGAGCACTTTCTACCGATGAACAGGGTTCCTGTCACGCTGGAGGAGAGTTAATCCCGCAGACCTCGTTCCTCCTGGGAAAGCGCAAGGCCACCCTGAGCCTCAGGGTAGTGCCTAAGTTTCCAACGGGCAAGCTCTGCGTGCCTCGGTTTCCATGAGGTCTCCATCGTTGTTGTGCTTCAGTGGAACGCGAGGATAGCTTTCAGGACCCCAAGCACTCTGACCTCCGCACCGTTTCCCATGCTACCACACGGATTCCCCCCCACGTCTCCTCTCTGCCAGCTGAGCAACAAGCAGCCGTGTAGGCCCTTCGGAACACTTCTTGCATGCAGAGCCCAAGGCGGCACACTGCTCTCTGTCTTCCTTTGGAAAGCTAGGTTATCGCAGCTTGCTCCAACTCACGAAGACAGTCTGAGCCGGTCTCATGAGCTGGGGAATGTGGACTCAGTGAGGACCAGGGCCCTACCTGCACTCAGAAAAACACTCTGCTCAGCCTTCCATCCAGTTGCTCACACCGAATGGCTCGTTGGTTTAGCAGGACGTCAATGTGAGGTCCAAGCTGAGCAAAGAGCACTCTTCCTCCATTACCCTGCTAGGCCCACGGAAGAGGTAGAGCCAACTAGGCCTCGCTCAGGCCAGCCCTCCTTCAGGGATCTTGCCACACTTCGAAGCCTGCACAGTAAAAGATACTTAGCGAAGTTGCCAGGGTTTCCCCATGCTCTCCCTCGGCAGCTCCACTACTGCAGGGACTCATGTTTGCTTTGAACTTGGATAGTTGGCCCTGCTTCCAAAAGCAGTCTTTTCCACTTTGGAAATGTGGATTCTTGTAGCCTCGGAGCTGTTTGCGAAACCCTAGGAAGGCCCAGCTTCTACACACTGCAGGCACGCCCGGGGAGGAAACGAGTATGTTCCCCCAGAGAAACAGGCTGCTTGCAAGTGTCGAGGGGAGCTTCTCAGGTGCCCAGTGTGTCCCGTTTGTTTCCCTTCGCAGCTCCCATCCTGCAGGTACTTATGCTGGGTGCTAACAAGGGTAGGTGGCTCTGCCGACATAAGCAGCCTTTTCCCTTTGGAAGCTTGGATTCTAGTGTCTCAGGGGCTGCTTGCCAAACATTGAAGTTGCCCACGTTATAGCCTCCGCTGGTACGCTTGCGTAGCAAACGAGCACTTTCACCCGAGGAACAGGGTTCCTGTCACGCTGGAGGAGAGTTAATCCCGCAGACCTCGTTCCTCCTGGGAAAGCGCAAGGCCATCCTGAGCCTCAGGGTAGTGCCTAAGTTTCCACCGGGCAAGCTCTGCGTGCCTCGGTTTCCATGAGGTCTCCACCATTGTTGTTCTTCAATGGAACGCGAGGATAGCTTTCAGGACTCCAAGCACTCTGGCCTCCGCACCGTTTCCCATGCTACTACACGGAATCCCCGAACGTCTCCTCTCTGCCTGCTGAGCAACAAGCAGCCATGTAGGCCCTTCGGAACACTTCTTGCATGCAGAGCCCGAGGCGGCACTCTGCTCTCTCTCTTCCTTTGGAAACCAAGGTGGTCGCAGCTTGCTCCAACTCACGAAGACAGTCTGAGCCGGTCTCATGAGCTGGGGAATGTGGACTCAGTGAGGACCAGGGCCCTACCTGCACTCTGAAATACACTCTGCTCAGCCTTCCATCCAGGAGCTCACACCGACTGGCTCGTTGGTTTAGCAGGACGTCAATGTGAGGTCCAAGCTGAGCAAAGAGCACACTTCCTCCATTACCCTGCTAGGCCCACGGAAGAGGTAGAGCCAATTAGGCCTCGCTCAGGCCAGCCCTCCTTCAGGGATCTTGCCCCACTTCGAAGCCTGCACAGTAAAAGATACTTAGCGAAGTTGCCAGGGTTTCGCCATGCTCTCCCTCGGCAGCTCCACTACTGCAGGGACTCATGCTTGCTTTGAACTTGGATAGGTGGCCCTGCTTCCAAAAGCAGTCTTTTCCACTTTGGAAATGTGGATTCTTGTAGCCTCGGAGCTGTTTGCGAAACCCTAGGAAGGCCCAGCTTTTACACACTGCAGGCACGCCCGGGGAGGAAACGAGAATGTTCCCCAAGAGAAACAGGCTGCTTGCAAGTGTCGAGGGGAGCTTCTCAGGTGCCCAGTGTTTCCCGTTTGTTTCCCTTCGCAGCTCCCATCTTGCAGGTACTTATACTGGGTACTAACAAGGGTAGGTGGCTCTGCCGACAAAAGCAGCGTTTTCCCTTTGGAAGCTTGGATTCTAGTGTCTCAGGGGCTAATTGACAAACCTTGAAGCTGCCCAGATTAAGCCTCCGCAGTTACGCTTGCGTAGCAAACGAGCACTTTCTACCGATGAACAGGATTCCTGTCACGCTGGAGGAGAGTTAATCCCGCAGACCTCGTTCCTCCTGGGAAAGCGCAAGGCCACCCTGAGCCTCAGGGTAGTGCCTAAGTTTCCACCGGGCAAGCTCTGCGTGCCTCGGTTTCCATGAGGTCTCCACCGTTGTTGTGCTTCAATGGAACGCGAGGATAGCTTTCAGGACTCCAAGCACTCTGACCTCCGCACCGTTTCCCATGCTACCACACGGATCCCCCCGACGTCTCCTCTCTGCCTGCTGAGCAACAAGCAGCCGTGTAGGCCCTTCGGAACACTTCTTGCATGCAGAGCCCATGGCGGCACTCTGCTCTCTCTCTTCCTTTGGAAACCAAGGTGGTCGCAGCTTGCCCCAGCTCACGAAGACAGTCTGAGCCGGTCTCATGAGCTGGGGAACGTGGACTCAGTGAGGACCAGGGCCCTACCTGCACTCAGAAAAACACTCTGCTCAGCATTCCATCCAGTTGCTCACACCGACTGGCTCGTTGGTTTAGCAGGACGTCGATGTGAGGTCCAAGCTGAGCAAAGAGCACAATTCCTCCTTTACCCTGCTAGGCCCCCGGAAGAGGTAGAGCCAACTAGGCCTCGCTCAGGCCAGCCCTCCTTCAGGGATCTTGCCCCACTTCGAAGCCTGCACAGTAAAAGATACTTAGCGAAGTTGCCAGGGTTTCGCCATGCTTTCCCTCGGCAGCTCCACTACTGCAGGGACTCATGTTTGCTGTGAACGAGGATAGGTGGCCCTGCTTCCAAAAGCAGTCTTTTCCGCTTTGGAAATGTCGTTTCTTGTAGCCTCGGAGCTGTTTGCAAAACTCTAGGAAGGCCCAGCTTCTACACACTGCAGGCACACCCGGGGAGGAAACGAGTATGTTCCCCCAGAGAAACAGGCTGCTTGCAAGTGTCGAGGGGAGCTTCTCAGGTGCCCAGTGTGTCCCGTTAGTTTCCCTTCGCAGCTCCCATCCTTCAGGTACTTATGCTGGGTGCTAACTAGGTTAGGTGGCTCTACCGACAAAAGCAGCCTTTTCCCTTTGGAAGCTTGGATTCTAGTGTCTCAGGGGCTGTTTGACTATCCTTGAAGCTGCCCAGATTACAGCCTCCGCAGGTACGCTTGCGTAGCAAACGAGCACTTTCTACCGATGAACAGGGTTCCTGTCACGCTGGAGGAGAGTTAATCCCGCAGACCTCGTTCCTCCTGGGAAAGCGCAAGGCCACCCTGAGCCTCAGGGTAGTGCCTAAGTTTCCAACGGGCAAGCTCTGCGTGCCTCGGTTTCCATGAGGTCTCCATCGTTGTTGTGCTTCAGTGGAACGCGAGGATAGCTTTCAGGACCCCAAGCACTCTGACCTCCGCACCGTTTCCCATGCTACCACACGGATTCCCCCCCACGTCTCCTCTCTGCCAGCTGAGCAACAAGCAGCCGTGTAGGCCCTTCGGAACACTTCTTGCATGCAGAGCCCAAGGCGGCACACTGCTCTCTGTCTTCCTTTGGAAAGCTAGGTTATCGCAGCTTGCTCCAACTCACGAAGACAGTCTGAGCCGGTCTCATGAGCTGGGGAATGTGGACTCAGTGAGGACCAGGGCCCTACCTGCACTCAGAAAAATACTCTGCTCAGCCTTCCATCCAGTTGCTCACACCGAATGGCTCGTTGGTTTAGCAGGACGTCAATGTGAGGTCCAAGCTGAGCAAAGAGCACTCTTCCTCCATTACCCTGCTAGGCCCACGGAAGAGGTAGAGCCAACTAGGCCTCGCTCAGGCCAGCCCTCCTTCAGGGATCTTGCCACACTTCGAAGCCTGCACAGTAAAAGATACTTAGCGAAGTTGCCAGGGTTTCCCCATGCTCTCCCTCGGCAGCTCCACTACTGCAGGGACTCATGTTTGCTTTGAACTTGGATAGTTGGCCCTGCTTCCAAAAGCAGTCTTTTCCACTTTGGAAATGTGGATTCTTGTAGCCTCGGAGCTGTTTGCGAAACCCTAGGAAGGCCCAGCTTCTACACACTGCAGGCACACCCGGGGAGGAAACGAGTATGTTCCCCCAGAGAAACAGGCTGCTTGCAAGTGTCGAGGGGAGCTTCTCAGGTGCCCAGTGTGTCCCGTTTGTTTCCCTTCGCAGCTCCCATCCTGCAGGTACTTATGCTGGGTGCTAACAAGGGTAGGTGGCTCTGCCGACATAAGCAGCCTTTTCCCTTTGGAAGCTTGGATTCTAGTGTCTCAGGGGCTGCTTGCCAAACATTGAAGTTGCCCACGTTATAGCCTCCGCTGGTACGCTTGCGTAGCAAACGAGCACTTTCACCCGAGGAACAGGGTTCCTGTCACGCTGGAGGAGAGTTAATCCCGCAGACCTCGTTCCTCCTGGGAAAGCGCAAGGCCACCCTGAGCCTCAGGGTAGTGCCTAAGTTTCCACCGGGCAAGCTCTGCGTGCCTCGGTTTCCATGAGGTCTCCACCATTGTTGTGCTTCAATGGAACGCGAGGATAGCTTTCAGGACTCCAAGCACTCTGGCCTCCGCACCGTTTCCCATGCTACTACACGGAATCCCCGAACGTCTCCTCTCTGCCTGCTGAGCAACAAGCAGCCATGTAGGCCCTTCGGAACACTTCTTGCATGCAGAGCCCAAGGCGGCACTCTGCTCTCTCTCTTCCTTTGGAAACCAAGGTGGTCGCAGCTTGCTCCAACTCACGAAGACAGTCTGAGCCGGTCTCATGAGCTGGGGAATGTGGACTCAGTGAGGACCAGGGCCCTACCTGCACTCAGAAATACACTCTGCTCAGCCTTCCATCCAGGAGCTCACACCGACTGGCTCGTTGGTTTAGCAGGACGTCAATGTGAGGTCCAAGCTGAGCAAAGAGCACACTTCCTCCATTACCCTGCTAGGCCCACGGAAGAGGTAGAGCCAATTAGGCCTCGCTCAGGCCAGCCCTCCTTCAGGGATCTTGCCCCACTTCGAAGCCTGCACCGTAAAAGATACTTAGCGAAGTTGCCAGGGTTTCGCCATGCTCTCCCTCGGCAGCTCCACTACTGCAGGGACTCATGCTTGCTTTGAACTTGGATAGGTGGCCCTGCTTCCAAAAGCAGTCTTTTCCACTTTGGAAATGTGGATTCTTGTAGCCTCGGAGCTGTTTGCGAAACCCTAGGAAGGCCCAGCTTCTACACACTGCAGGCACGCCCGGGGAGGAAACGAGTATGTTCCCCCAGAGAAACAGGCTGCTTGCAAGTGTCGAGGGGAGCTTCTCAGGTGCCCAGTGTGTCCCGTTTGTTTCCCTTCGCAGCTCCCATCCTGCAGGTACTTATGCTGGGTGCTAACAAGGGTAGGTGGCTCTGCCGACATAAGCAGCCTTTTCCCTTTGGAAGCTTGGATTCTAGTGTCTCAGGGGCTGCTTGCCAAACATTGAAGTTGCCCACGTTATAGCCTCCGCTGGTACGCTTGCGTAGCAAACGAGCACTTTCACCCGAGGAACAGGGTTCCTGTCACGCTGGAGGAGAGTTAATCCCGCAGACCTCGTTCCTCCTGGGAAAGCGCAAGGCCATCCTGAGCCTCAGGGTAGTGCCTAAGTTTCCACCGGGCAAGCTCTGCGTGCCTCGGTTTCCATGAGGTCTCCACCATTGTTGTGCTTCAATGGAACGCGAGGATAGCTTTCAGGACTCCAAGCACTCTGGCCTCCGCACCGTTTCCCATGCTACTACACGGAATCCCCGAACGTCTCCTCTCTGCCTGCTGAGCAACAAGCAGCCATGTAGGCCCTTCGGAACACTTCTTGCATGCAGAGCCCGAGGCGGCACTCTGCTCTCTCTCTTCCTTTGGAAACCAAGGTGGTCGCAGCTTGCTCCAACTCACGAAGACAGTCTGAGCCGGTCTCATGAGCTGGGGAATGTGGACTCAGTGAGGACCAGGGCCCTACCTGCACTCTGAAATACACTCTGCTCAGCCTTCCATCCAGGAGCTCACACCGACTGGCTCGTTGGTTTAGCAGGACGTCAATGTGAGGTCCAAGCTGAGCAAAGAGCACACTTCCTCCATTACCCTGCTAGGCCCACGGAAGAGGTAGAGCCAATTAGGCCTCGCTCAGGCCAGCCCTCCTTCAGGGATCTTGCCCCACTTCGAAGCCTGCACAGTAAAAGATACTTAGCGAAGTTGCCAGGGTTTCGCCATGCTCTCCCTCGGCAGCTCCACTACTGCAGGGACTCATGCTTGCTTTGAACTTGGATAGGTGGCCCTGCTTCCAAAAGCAGTCTTTTCCACTTTGGAAATGTGGATTCTTGTAGCCTCGGAGCTGTTTGCGAAACCCTAGGAAGGCCCAGCTTTTACACACTGCAGGCACGCCCGGGGAGGAAACGAGAATGTTCCCCAAGAGAAACAGGCTGCTTGCAAGTGTCGAGGGGAGCTTCTCAGGTGCCCAGTGTTTCCCGTTTGTTTCCCTTCGCAGCTCCCATCTTGCAGGTACTTATACTGGGTACTAACAAGGGTAGGTGGCTCTGCCGACAAAAGCAGCGTTTTCCCTTTGGAAGCTTGGATTCTAGTGTCTCAGGGGCTAATTGACAAACCTTGAAGCTGCCCAGATTAAGCCTCCGCAGTTACGCTTGCGTAGCAAACGAGCACTTTCTACCGATGAACAGGGTTCCTGTCACGCTGGAGGAGAGTTAATCCCGCAGACCTCGTTCCTCCTGGGAAAGCGCAAGGCCACCCTGAGCCTCAGGGTAGTGCCTAAGTTTCCACCGGGCAAGCTCTGCGTGCCTCGGTTTCCATGAGGTCTCCACCGTTGTTGTGCTTCAATGGAACGCGAGGATAGCTTTCAGGACTCCAAGCACTCTGACCTCCGCACCGTTTCCCATGCTACCACACGGATCCCCCCGACGTCTCCTCTCTGCCTGCTGAGCAACAAGCAGCCGTGTAGGCCCTTCGGAACACTTCTTGCATGCAGAGCCCATGGCGGCACTCTGCTCTCTCTCTTCCTTTGGAAACCAAGGTGGTCGCAGCTTGCCCCAGCTCACGAAGACAGTCTGAGCCGGTCTCATGAGCTGGGGAACGTGGACTCAGTGAGGACCAGGGCCCTACCTGCACTCAGAAAAACACTCTGCTCAGCATTCCATCCAGTTGCTCACACCGACTGGCTCGTTGGTTTAGCAGGACGTCGATGTGAGGTCCAAGCTGAGCAAAGAGCACAATTCCTCCTTTACCCTGCTAGGCCCCCGGAAGAGGTAGAGCCAACTAGGCCTCGCTCAGGCCAGCCCTCCTTCAGGGATCTTGCCCCACTTCGAAGCCTGCACAGTAAAAGATACTTAGCGAAGTTGCCAGGGTTTCGCCATGCTTTCCCTCGGCAGCTCCACTACTGCAGGGACTCATGTTTGCTGTGAACGAGGATAGGTGGCCCTGCTTCCAAAAGCAGTCTTTTCCGCTTTGGAAATGTCGTTTCTTGTAGCCTCGGAGCTGTTTGCAAAACTCTAGGAAGGCCCAGCTTCTACACACTGCAGGCACACCCGGGGAGGAAACGAGTATGTTCCCCCAGAGAAACAGGCTGCTTGCAAGTGTCGAGGGGAGCTTCTCAGGTGCCCAGTGTGTCCCGTTAGCTTCCCTTCGCAGTTCCCATCCTTCAGGTACTTATGCTGGGTGCTAACTAGGTTAGGTGGCTCTACCGACAAAAGCAGCCTTTTCCCTTTGGAAGCTTGGATTCTAGTGTCTCAGGGGCTGTTTGACTATCCTTGAAGCTGCCCAGATTACAGCCTCCGCAGGTACGCTTGCGTAGCAAACGAGCACTTTCTACCGATGAACAGGGTTCCTGTCACGCTGGAGGAGAGTTAATCCCGCAGACCTCGTTCCTCCTGGGAAAGCGCAAGGCCACCCTGAGCCTCAGGGTAGTGCCTAAGTTTCCAACGGGCAAGCTCTGCGTGCCTCGGTTTCCATGAGGTCTCCATCGTTGTTGTGCTTCAGTGGAACGCGAGGATAGCTTTCAGGACCCCAAGCACTCTGACCTCCGCACCGTTTCCCATGCTACCACACGGATTCCCCCCCACGTCTCCTCTCTGCCAGCTGAGCAACAAGCAGCCGTGTAGGCCCTTCGGAACACTTCTTGCATGCAGAGCCCAAGGCGGCACACTGCTCTCTGTCTTCCTTTGGAAAGCTAGGTTATCGCAGCTTGCTCCAACTCACGAAGACAGTCTGAGCCGGTCTCATGAGCTGGGGAATGTGGACTCAGTGAGGACCAGGGCCCTACCTGCACTCAGAAAAATACTCTGCTCAGCCTTCCATCCAGTTGCTCACACCGAATGGCTCGTTGGTTTAGCAGGACGTCAATGTGAGGTCCAAGCTGAGCAAAGAGCACTCTTCCTCCATTACCCTGCTAGGCCCACGGAAGAGGTAGAGCCAACTAGGCCTCGCTCAGGCCAGCCCTCCTTCAGGGATCTTGCCACACTTCGAAGCCTGCACAGTAAAAGATACTTAGCGAAGTTGCCAGGGTTTCCCCATGCTCTCCCTCGGCAGCTCCACTACTGCAGGGACTCATGTTTGCTTTGAACTTGGATAGTTGGCCCTGCTTCCAAAAGCAGTCTTTTCCACTTTGGAAATGTGGATTCTTGTAGCCTCGGAGCTGTTTGCGAAACCCTAGGAAGGCCCAGCTTCTACACACTGCAGGCACACCCGGGTAGGAAACGAGTATGTTCCCCCAGAGAAACAGGCTGCTTGCAAGTGTCGAGGGGAGCTTCTCAGGTGCCCAGTGTGTCCCGTTTGTTTCCCTTCGCAGCTCCCATCCTGCAGGTACTTATGCTGGGTGCTAACAAGGGTAGGTGGCTCTGCCGACATAAGCAGCCTTTTCCCTTTGGAAGCTTGGATTCTAGTGTCTCAGGGGCTGCTTGCCAAACATTGAAGTTGCCCACGTTATAGCCTCCGCTGGTACGCTTGCGTAGCAAACGAGCACTTTCACCCGAGGAACAGGGTTCCTGTCACGCTGGAGGAGAGTTAATCCCGCAGACCTCGTTCCTCCTGGGAAAGCGCAAGGCCACCCTGAGCCTCAGGGTAGTGCCTAAGTTTCCACCGGGCAAGCTCTGCGTGCCTCGGTTTCCATGAGGTCTCCACCATTGTTGTGCTTCAATGGAACGCGAGGATAGCTTTCAGGACTCCAAGCACTCTGGCCTCCGCACCGTTTCCCATGCTACTACACGGAATCCCCGAACGTCTCCTCTCTGCCTGCTGAGCAACAAGCAGCCATGTAGGCCCTTCGGAACACTTCTTGCATGCAGAGCCCAAGGCGGCACTCTGCTCTCTCTCTTCCTTTGGAAACCAAGGTGGTCGCAGCTTGCTCCAACTCACGAAGACAGTCTGAGCCGGTCTCATGAGCTGGGGAATGTGGACTCAGTGAGGACCAGGGCCCTACCTGCACTCAGAAATACACTCTGCTCAGCCTTCCATCCAGGAGCTCACACCGACTGGCTCGTTGGTTTAGCAGGACGTCAATGTGAGGTCCAAGCTGAGCAAAGAGCACACTTCCTCCATTACCCTGCTAGGCCCACGGAAGAGGTAGAGCCAATTAGGCCTCGCTCAGGCCAGCCCTCCTTCAGGGATCTTGCCCCACTTCGAAGCCTGCACCGTAAAAGATACTTAGCGAAGTTGCCAGGGTTTCGCCATGCTCTCCCTCGGCAGCTCCACTACTGCAGGGACTCATGCTTGCTTTGAACTTGGATAGGTGGCCCTGCTTCCAAAAGCAGTCTTTTCCACTTTGGAAATGTGGATTCTTGTAGCCTCGGAGCTGTTTGCGAAACCCTAGGAAGGCCCAGCTTCTACACACTGCAGGCACGCCCGGGGAGGAAACGAGTATGTTCCCCCAGAGAAACAGGCTGCTTGCAAGTGTCGAGGGGAGCTTCTCAGGTGCCCAGTGTGTCCCGTTTGTTTCCCTTCGCAGCTCCCATCCTGCAGGTACTTATGCTGGGTGCTAACAAGGGTAGGTGGCTCTGCCGACATAAGCAGCCTTTTCCCTTTGGAAGCTTGGATTCTAGTGTCTCAGGGGCTGCTTGCCAAACATTGAAGTTGCCCACGTTATAGCCTCCGCTGGTACGCTTGCGTAGCAAACGAGCACTTTCACCCGAGGAACAGGGTTCCTGTCACGCTGGAGGAGAGTTAATCCCGCAGACCTCGTTCCTCCTGGGAAAGCGCAAGGCCATCCTGAGCCTCAGGGTAGTGCCTAAGTTTCCACCGGGCAAGCTCTGCGTGCCTCGGTTTCCATGAGGTCTCCACCATTGTTGTGCTTCAATGGAACGCGAGGATAGCTTTCAGGACTCCAAGCACTCTGGCCTCCGCACCGTTTCCCATGCTACTACACGGAATCCCCGAACGTCTCCTCTCTGCCTGCTGAGCAACAAGCAGCCATGTAGGCCCTTCGGAACACTTCTTGCATGCAGAGCCCGAGGCGGCACTCTGCTCTCTCTCTTCCTTTGGAAACCAAGGTGGTCGCAGCTTGCTCCAACTCACGAAGACAGTCTGAGCCGGTCTCATGAGCTGGGGAATGTGGACTCAGTGAGGACCAGGGCCCTACCTGCACTCTGAAATACACTCTGCTCAGCCTTCCATCCAGGAGCTCACACCGACTGGCTCGTTGGTTTAGCAGGACGTCAATGTGAGGTCCAAGCTGAGCAAAGAGCACACTTCCTCCATTACCCTGCTAGGCCCACGGAAGAGGTAGAGCCAATTAGGCCTCGCTCAGGCCAGCCCTCCTTCAGGGATCTTGCCCCACTTCGAAGCCTGCACAGTAAAAGATACTTAGCGAAGTTGCCAGGGTTTCGCCATGCTCTCCCTCGGCAGCTCCACTACTGCAGGGACTCATGCTTGCTTTGAACTTGGATAGGTGGCCCTGCTTCCAAAAGCAGTCTTTTCCACTTTGGAAATGTGGATTCTTGTAGCCTCGGAGCTGTTTGCGAAACCCTAGGAAGGCCCAGCTTTTACACACTGCAGGCACGCCCGGGGAGGAAACGAGAATGTTCCCCAAGAGAAACAGGCTGCTTGCAAGTGTCGAGGGGAGCTTCTCAGGTGCCCAGTGTTTCCCGTTTGTTTCCCTTCGCAGCTCCCATCTTGCAGGTACTTATACTGGGTACTAACAAGGGTAGGTGGCTCTGCCGACAAAAGCAGCGTTTTCCCTTTGGAAGCTTGGATTCTAGTGTCTCAGGGGCTAATTGACAAACCTTGAAGCTGCCCAGATTAAGCCTCCGCAGTTACGCTTGCGTAGCAAACGAGCACTTTCTACCGATGAACAGGGTTCCTGTCACGCTGGAGGAGAGTTAATCCCGCAGACCTCGTTCCTCCTGGGAAAGCGCAAGGCCACCCTGAGCCTCAGGGTAGTGCCTAAGTTTCCACCGGGCAAGCTCTGCGTGCCTCGGTTTCCATGAGGTCTCCACCGTTGTTGTGCTTCAATGGAACGCGAGGATAGCTTTCAGGACTCCAAGCACTCTGACCTCCGCACCGTTTCCCATGCTACCACACGGATCCCCCCGACGTCTCCTCTCTGCCTGCTGAGCAACAAGCAGCCGTGTAGGCCCTTCGGAACACTTCTTGCATGCAGAGCCCATGGCGGCACTCTGCTCTCTCTCTTCCTTTGGAAACCAAGGTGGTCGCAGCTTGCCCCAGCTCACGAAGACAGTCTGAGCCGGTCTCATGAGCTGGGGAACGTGGACTCAGTGAGGACCAGGGCCCTACCTGCACTCAGAAAAACACTCTGCTCAGCATTCCATCCAGTTGCTCACACCGACTGGCTCGTTGGTTTAGCAGGACGTCGATGTGAGGTCCAAGCTGAGCAAAGAGCACAATTCCTCCTTTACCCTGCTAGGCCCCCGGAAGAGGTAGAGCCAACTAGGCCTCGCTCAGGCCAGCCCTCCTTCAGGGATCTTGCCCCACTTCGAAGCCTGCACAGTAAAAGATACTTAGCGAAGTTGCCAGGGTTTCGCCATGCTTTCCCTCGGCAGCTCCACTACTGCAGGGACTCATGTTTGCTGTGAACGAGGATAGGTGGCCCTGCTTCCAAAAGCAGTCTTTTCCGCTTTGGAAATGTCGTTTCTTGTAGCCTCGGAGCTGTTTGCAAAACTCTAGGAAGGCCCAGCTTCTACACACTGCAGGCACACCCGGGGAGGAAACGAGTATGTTCCCCCAGAGAAACAGGCTGCTTGCAAGTGTCGAGGGGAGCTTCTCAGGTGCCCAGTGTGTCCCGTTAGTTTCCCTTCGCAGCTCCCATCCTTCAGGTACTTATGCTGGGTGCTAACTAGGTTAGGTGGCTCTACCGACAAAAGCAGCCTTTTCCCTTTGGAAGCTTGGATTCTAGTGTCTCAGGGGCTGTTTGACTATCCTTGAAGCTGCCCAGATTACAGCCTCCGCAGGTACGCTTGCGTAGCAAACGAGCACTTTCTACCGATGAACAGGGTTCCTGTCACGCTGGAGGAGAGTTAATCCCGCAGACCTCGTTCCTCCTGGGAAAGCGCAAGGCCACCCTGAGCCTCAGGGTAGTGCCTAAGTTTCCAACGGGCAAGCTCTGCGTGCCTCGGTTTCCATGAGGTCTCCATCGTTGTTGTGCTTCAGTGGAACGCGAGGATAGCTTTCAGGACCCCAAGCACTCTGACCTCCGCACCGTTTCCCATGCTACCACACGGATTCCCCCCCACGTCTCCTCTCTGCCAGCTGAGCAACAAGCAGCCGTGTAGGCCCTTCGGAACACTTCTTGCATGCAGAGCCCAAGGCGGCACACTGCTCTCTGTCTTCCTTTGGAAAGCTAGGTTATCGCAGCTTGCTCCAACTCACGAAGACAGTCTGAGCCGGTCTCATGAGCTGGGGAATGTGGACTCAGTGAGGACCAGGGCCCTACCTGCACTCAGAAAAATACTCTGCTCAGCCTTCCATCCAGTTGCTCACACCGAATGGCTCGTTGGTTTAGCAGGACGTCAATGTGAGGTCCAAGCTGAGCAAAGAGCACTCTTCCTCCATTACCCTGCTAGGCCCACGGAAGAGGTAGAGCCAACTAGGCCTCGCTCAGGCCAGCCCTCCTTCAGGGATCTTGCCACACTTCGAAGCCTGCACAGTAAAAGATACTTAGCGAAGTTGCCAGGGTTTCCCCATGCTCTCCCTCGGCAGCTCCACTACTGCAGGGACTCATGTTTGCTTTGAACTTGGATAGTTGGCCCTGCTTCCAAAAGCAGTCTTTTCCACTTTGGAAATGTGGATTCTTGTAGCCTCGGAGCTGTTTGCGAAACCCTAGGAAGGCCCAGCTTCTACACACTGCAGGCACACCCGGGGAGGAAACGAGTATGTTCCCCCAGAGAAACAGGCTGCTTGCAAGTGTCGAGGGGAGCTTCTCAGGTGCCCAGTGTGTCCCGTTTGTTTCCCTTCGCAGCTCCCATCCTGCAGGTACTTATGCTGGGTGCTAACAAGGGTAGGTGGCTCTGCCGACATAAGCAGCCTTTTCCCTTTGGAAGCTTGGATTCTAGTGTCTCAGGGGCTGCTTGCCAAACATTGAAGTTGCCCACGTTATAGCCTCCGCTGGTACGCTTGCGTAGCAAACGAGCACTTTCACCCGAGGAACAGGGTTCCTGTCACGCTGGAGGAGAGTTAATCCCGCAGACCTCGTTCCTCCTGGGAAAGCGCAAGGCCATCCTGAGCCTCAGGGTAGTGCCTAAGTTTCCACCGGGCAAGCTCTGCGTGCCTCGGTTTCCATGAGGTCTCCACCATTGTTGTGCTTCAATGGAACGCGAGGATAGCTTTCAGGACTCCAAGCACTCTGGCCTCCGCACCGTTTCCCATGCTACTACACGGAATCCCCGAACGTCTCCTCTCTGCCTGCTGAGCAACAAGCAGCCATGTAGGCCCTTCGGAACACTTCTTGCATGCAGAGCCCGAGGCGGCACTCTGCTCTCTCTCTTCCTTTGGAAACCAAGGTGGTCGCAGCTTGCTCCAACTCACGAAGACAGTCTGAGCCGGTCTCATGAGCTGGGGAATGTGGACTCAGTGAGGACCAGGGCCCTACCTGCACTCTGAAATACACTCTGCTCAGCCTTCCATCCAGGAGCTCACACCGACTGGCTCGTTGGTTTAGCAGGACGTCAATGTGAGGTCCAAGCTGAGCAAAGAGCACACTTCCTCCATTACCCTGCTAGGCCCACGGAAGAGGTAGAGCCAATTAGGCCTCGCTCAGGCCAGCCCTCCTTCAGGGATCTTGCCCCACTTCGAAGCCTGCACAGTAAAAGATACTTAGCGAAGTTGCCAGGGTTTCGCCATGCTCTCCCTCGGCAGCTCCACTACTGCAGGGACTCATGCTTGCTTTGAACTTGGATAGGTGGCCCTGCTTCCAAAAGCAGTCTTTTCCACTTTGGAAATGTGGATTCTTGTAGCCTCGGAGCTGTTTGCGAAACCCTAGGAAGGCCCAGCTTTTACACACTGCAGGCACGCCCGGGGAGGAAACGAGAATGTTCCCCAAGAGAAACAGGCTGCTTGCAAGTGTCGAGGGGAGCTTCTCAGGTGCCCAGTGTTTCCCGTTTGTTTCCCTTCGCAGCTCCCATCTTGCAGGTACTTATACTGGGTACTAACAAGGGTAGGTGGCTCTGCCGACAAAAGCAGCGTTTTCCCTTTGGAAGCTTGGATTCTAGTGTCTCAGGGGCTAATTGACAAACCTTGAAGCTGCCCAGATTAAGCCTCCGCAGTTACGCTTGCGTAGCAAACGAGCACTTTCTACCGATGAACAGGGTTCCTGTCACGCTGGAGGAGAGTTAATCCCGCAGACCTCGTTCCTCCTGGGAAAGCGCAAGGCCACCCTGAGCCTCAGGGTAGTGCCTAAGTTTCCACCGGGCAAGCTCTGCGTGCCTCGGTTTCCATGAGGTCTCCACCGTTGTTGTGCTTCAATGGAACGCGAGGATAGCTTTCAGGACTCCAAGCACTCTGACCTCCGCACCGTTTCCCATGCTACCACACGGATCCCCCCGACGTCTCCTCTCTGCCTGCTGAGCAACAAGCAGCCGTGTAGGCCCTTCGGAACACTTCTTGCATGCAGAGCCCATGGCGGCACTCTGCTCTCTCTCTTCCTTTGGAAACCAAGGTGGTCGCAGCTTGCCCCAGCTCACGAAGACAGTCTGAGCCGGTCTCATGAGCTGGGGAACGTGGACTCAGTGAGGACCAGGGCCCTACCTGCACTCAGAAAAACACTCTGCTCAGCATTCCATCCAGTTGCTCACACCGACTGGCTCGTTGGTTTAGCAGGACGTCGATGTGAGGTCCAAGCTGAGCAAAGAGCACAATTCCTCCTTTACCCTGCTAGGCCCCCGGAAGAGGTAGAGCCAACTAGGCCTCGCTCAGGCCAGCCCTCCTTCAGGGATCTTGCCCCACTTCGAAGCCTGCACAGTAAAAGATACTTAGCGAAGTTGCCAGGGTTTCGCCATGCTTTCCCTCGGCAGCTCCACTACTGCAGGGACTCATGTTTGCTGTGAACGAGGATAGGTGGCCCTGCTTCCAAAAGCAGTCTTTTCCGCTTTGGAAATGTCGTTTCTTGTAGCCTCGGAGCTGTTTGCAAAACTCTAGGAAGGCCCAGCTTCTACACACTGCAGGCACACCCGGGGAGGAAACGAGTATGTTCCCCCAGAGAAACAGGCTGCTTGCAAGTGTCGAGGGGAGCTTCTCAGGTGCCCAGTGTGTCCCGTTAGTTTCCCTTCGCAGCTCCCATCCTTCAGGTACTTATGCTGGGTGCTAACTAGGTTAGGTGGCTCTACCGACAAAAGCAGCCTTTTCCCTTTGGAAGCTTGGATTCTAGTGTCTCAGGGGCTGTTTGACTATCCTTGAAGCTGCCCAGATTACAGCCTCCGCAGGTACGCTTGCGTAGCAAACGAGCACTTTCTACCGATGAACAGGGTTCCTGTCACGCTGGAGGAGAGTTAATCCCGCAGACCTCGTTCCTCCTGGGAAAGCGCAAGGCCACCCTGAGCCTCAGGGTAGTGCCTAAGTTTCCAACGGGCAAGCTCTGCGTGCCTCGGTTTCCATGAGGTCTCCATCGTTGTTGTGCTTCAGTGGAACGCGAGGATAGCTTTCAGGACCCCAAGCACTCTGACCTCCGCACCGTTTCCCATGCTACCACACGGATTCCCCCCCACGTCTCCTCTCTGCCAGCTGAGCAACAAGCAGCCGTGTAGGCCCTTCGGAACACTTCTTGCATGCAGAGCCCAAGGCGGCACACTGCTCTCTGTCTTCCTTTGGAAAGCTAGGTTATCGCAGCTTGCTCCAACTCACGAAGACAGTCTGAGCCGGTCTCATGAGCTGGGGAATGTGGACTCAGTGAGGACCAGGGCCCTACCTGCACTCAGAAAAATACTCTGCTCAGCCTTCCATCCAGTTGCTCACACCGAATGGCTCGTTGGTTTAGCAGGACGTCAATGTGAGGTCCAAGCTGAGCAAAGAGCACTCTTCCTCCATTACCCTGCTAGGCCCACGGAAGAGGTAGAGCCAACTAGGCCTCGCTCAGGCCAGCCCTCCTTCAGGGATCTTGCCACACTTCGAAGCCTGCACAGTAAAAGATACTTAGCGAAGTTGCCAGGGTTTCCCCATGCTCTCCCTCGGCAGCTCCACTACTGCAGGGACTCATGTTTGCTTTGAACTTGGATAGTTGGCCCTGCTTCCAAAAGCAGTCTTTTCCACTTTGGAAATGTGGATTCTTGTAGCCTCGGAGCTGTTTGCGAAACCCTAGGAAGGCCCAGCTTCTACACACTGCAGGCACACCCGGGGAGGAAACGAGTATGTTCCCCCAGAGAAACAGGCTGCTTGCAAGTGTCGAGGGGAGCTTCTCAGGTGCCCAGTGTGTCCCGTTTGTTTCCCTTCGCAGCTCCCATCCTGCAGGTACTTATGCTGGGTGCTAACAAGGGTAGGTGGCTCTGCCGACATAAGCAGCCTTTTCCCTTTGGAAGCTTGGATTCTAGTGTCTCAGGGGCTGCTTGCCAAACATTGAAGTTGCCCACGTTATAGCCTCCGCTGGTACGCTTGCGTAGCAAACGAGCACTTTCACCCGAGGAACAGGGTTCCTGTCACGCTGGAGGAGAGTTAATCCCGCAGACCTCGTTCCTCCTGGGAAAGCGCAAGGCCACCCTGAGCCTCAGGGTAGTGCCTAAGTTTCCACCGGGCAAGCTCTGCGTGCCTCGGTTTCCATGAGGTCTCCACCATTGTTGTGCTTCAATGGAACGCGAGGATAGCTTTCAGGACTCCAAGCACTCTGGCCTCCGCACCGTTTCCCATGCTACTACACGGAATCCCCGAACGTCTCCTCTCTGCCTGCTGAGCAACAAGCAGCCATGTAGGCCCTTCGGAACACTTCTTGCATGCAGAGGCCAAGGCGGCACTCTGCTCTCTCTCTTCCTTTGGAAACCAAGGTGGTCGCAGCTTGCTCCAACTCACGAAGACAGTCTGAGCCGGTCTCATGAGCTGGGGAATGTGGACTCAGTGAGGACCAGGGCCCTACCTGCACTCAGAAATACACTCTGCTCAGCCTTCCATCCAGGAGCTCACACCGACTGGCTCGTTGGTTTAGCAGGACGTCAATGTGAGGTCCAAGCTGAGCAAAGAGCACACTTCCTCCATTACCCTGCTAGGCCCACGGAAGAGGTAGAGCCAATTAGGCCTCGCTCAGGCCAGCCCTCCTTCAGGGATCTTGCCCCACTTCGAAGCCTGCACCGTAAAAGATACTTAGCGAAGTTGCCAGGGTTTCGCCATGCTCTCCCTCGGCAGCTCCACTACTGCAGGGACTCATGCTTGCTTTGAACTTGGATAGGTGGCCCTGCTTCCAAAAGCAGTCTTTTCCACTTTGGAAATGTGGATTCTTGTAGCCTCGGAGCTGTTTGCGAAACCCTAGGAAGGCCCAGCTTCTACACACTGCAGGCACGCCCGGGGAGGAAACGAGTATGTTCCCCCAGAGAAACAGGCTGCTTGCAAGTGTCGAGGGGAGCTTCTCAGGTGCCCAGTGTGTCCCGTTTGTTTCCCTTCGCAGCTCCCATCCTGCAGGTACTTATGCTGGGTGCTAACAAGGGTAGGTGGCTCTGCCGACATAAGCAGCCTTTTCCCTTTGGAAGCTTGGATTCTAGTGTCTCAGGGGCTGCTTGCCAAACATTGAAGTTGCCCACGTTATAGCCTCCGCTGGTACGCTTGCGTAGCAAACGAGCACTTTCACCCGAGGAACAGGGTTCCTGTCACGCTGGAGGAGAGTTAATCCCGCAGACCTCGTTCCTCCTGGGAAAGCGCAAGGCCATCCTGAGCCTCAGGGTAGTGCCTAAGTTTCCACCGGGCAAGCTCTGCGTGCCTCGGTTTCCATGAGGTCTCCACCATTGTTGTGCTTCAATGGAACGCGAGGATAGCTTTCAGGACTCCAAGCACTCTGGCCTCCGCACCGTTTCCCATGCTACTACACGGAATCCCCGAACGTCTCCTCTCTGCCTGCTGAGCAACAAGCAGCCATGTAGGCCCTTCGGAACACTTCTTGCATGCAGAGCCCGAGGCGGCACTCTGCTCTCTCTCTTCCTTTGGAAACCAAGGTGGTCGCAGCTTGCTCCAACTCACGAAGACAGTCTGAGCCGGTCTCATGAGCTGGGGAATGTGGACTCAGTGAGGACCAGGGCCCTACCTGCACTCTGAAATACACTCTGCTCAGCCTTCCATCCAGGAGCTCACACCGACTGGCTCGTTGGTTTAGCAGGACGTCAATGTGAGGTCCAAGCTGAGCAAAGAGCACACTTCCTCCATTACCCTGCTAGGCCCACGGAAGAGGTAGAGCCAATTAGACCTCGCTCAGGCCAGCCCTCCTTCAGGGATCTTGCCCCACTTCGAAGCCTGCACAGTAAAAGATACTTAGCGAAGTTGCCAGGGTTTCGCCATGCTCTCCCTCGGCAGCTCCACTACTGCAGGGACTCATGCTTGCTTTGAACTTGGATAGGTGGCCCTGCTTCCAAAAGCAGTCTTTTCCACTTTGGAAATGTGGATTCTTGTAGCCTCGGAGCTGTTTGCGAAACCCTAGGAAGGCCCAGCTTTTACACACTGCAGGCACGCCCGGGGAGGAAACGAGAATGTTCCCCAAGAGAAACAGGCTGCTTGCAAGTGTCGAGGGGAGCTTCTCAGGTGCCCAGTGTTTCCCGTTTGTTTCCCTTCGCAGCTCCCATCTTGCAGGTACTTATACTGGGTACTAACAAGGGTAGGTGGCTCTGCCGACAAAAGCAGCGTTTTCCCTTTGGAAGCTTGGATTCTAGTGTCTCAGGGGCTAATTGACAAACCTTGAAGCTGCCCAGATTAAGCCTCCGCAGTTACGCTTGCGTAGCAAACGAGCACTTTCTACCGATGAACAGGGTTCCTGTCACGCTGGAGGAGAGTTAATCCCGCAGACCTCGTTCCTCCTGGGAAAGCGCAAGGCCACCCTGAGCCTCAGGGTAGTGCCTAAGTTTCCACCGGGCAAGCTCTGCGTGCCTCGGTTTCCATGAGGTCTCCACCGTTGTTGTGCTTCAATGGAACGCGAGGATAGCTTTCAGGACTCCAAGCACTCTGACCTCCGCACCGTTTCCCATGCTACCACACGGATCCCCCCGACGTCTCCTCTCTGCCTGCTGAGCAACAAGCAGCCGTGTAGGCCCTTCGGAACACTTCTTGCATGCAGAGCCCATGGCGGCACTCTGCTCTCTCTCTTCCTTTGGAAACCAAGGTGGTCGCAGCTTGCCCCAGCTCACGAAGACAGTCTGAGCCGGTCTCATGAGCTGGGGAACGTGGACTCAGTGAGGACCAGGGCCCTACCTGCACTCAGAAAAACACTCTGCTCAGCATTCCATCCAGTTGCTCACACCGACTGGCTCGTTGGTTTAGCAGGACGTCGATGTGAGGTCCAAGCTGAGCAAAGAGCACAATTCCTCCTTTACCCTGCTAGGCCCCCGGAAGAGGTAGAGCCAACTAGGCCTCGCTCAGGCCAGCCCTCCTTCAGGGATCTTGCCCCACTTCGAAGCCTGCACAGTAAAAGATACTTAGCGAAGTTGCCAGGGTTTCGCCATGCTTTCCCTCGGCAGCTCCACTACTGCAGGGACTCATGTTTGCTGTGAACGAGGATAGGTGGCCCTGCTTCCAAAAGCAGTCTTTTCCGCTTTGGAAATGTCGTTTCTTGTAGCCTCGGAGCTGTTTGCAAAACTCTAGGAAGGCCCAGCTTCTACACACTGCAGGCACACCCGGGGAGGAAACGAGTATGTTCCCCCAGAGAAACAGGCTGCTTGCAAGTGTCGAGGGGAGCTTCTCAGGTGCCCAGTGTGTCCCGTTAGCTTCCCTTCGCAGTTCCCATCCTTCAGGTACTTATGCTGGGTGCTAACTAGGTTAGGTGGCTCTACCGACAAAAGCAGCCTTTTCCCTTTGGAAGCTTGGATTCTAGTGTCTCAGGGGCTGTTTGACTATCCTTGAAGCTGCCCAGATTACAGCCTCCGCAGGTACGCTTGCGTAGCAAACGAGCACTTTCTACCGATGAACAGGGTTCCTGTCACGCTGGAGGAGAGTTAATCCCGCAGACCTCGTTCCTCCTGGGAAAGCGCAAGGCCACCCTGAGCCTCAGGGTAGTGCCTAAGTTTCCAACGGGCAAGCTCTGCGTGCCTCGGTTTCCATGAGGTCTCCATCGTTGTTGTGCTTCAGTGGAACGCGAGGATAGCTTTCAGGACCCCAAGCACTCTGACCTCCGCACCGTTTCCCATGCTACCACACGGATTCCCCCCCACGTCTCCTCTCTGCCAGCTGAGCAACAAGCAGCCGTGTAGGCCCTTCGGAACACTTCTTGCATGCAGAGCCCAAGGCGGCACACTGCTCTCTGTCTTCCTTTGGAAAGCTAGGTTATCGCAGCTTGCTCCAACTCACGAAGACAGTCTGAGCCGGTCTCATGAGCTGGGGAATGTGGACTCAGTGAGGACCAGGGCCCTACCTGCACTCAGAAAAACACTCTGCTCAGCCTTCCATCCAGTTGCTCACACCGAATGGCTCGTTGGTTTAGCAGGACGTCAATGTGAGGTCCAAGCTGAGCAAAGAGCACTCTTCCTCCATTACCCTGCTAGGCCCACGGAAGAGGTAGAGCCAACTAGGCCTCGCTCAGGCCAGCCCTCCTTCAGGGATCTTGCCACACTTCGAAGCCTGCACAGTAAAATATACTTAGCGAAGTTGCCAGGGTTTCCCCATGCTCTCCCTCGGCAGCTCCACTACTGCAGGGACTCATGTTTGCTTTGAACTTGGATAGTTGGCCCTGCTTCCAAAAGCAGTCTTTTCCACTTTGGAAATGTGGATTCTTGTAGCCTCGGAGCTGTTTGCGAAACCCTAGGAAGGCCCAGCTTCTACACACTGCAGGCACGCCCGGGGAGGAAACGAGTATGTTCCCCCAGAGAAACAGGCTGCTTGCAAGTGTCGAGGGGAGCTTCTCAGGTGCCCAGTGTGTCCCGTTTGTTTCCCTTCGCAGCTCCCATCCTGCAGGTACTTATGCTGGGTGCTAACAAGGGTAGGTGGCTCTGCCGACATAAGCAGCCTTTTCCCTTTGGAAGCTTGGATTCTAGTGTCTCAGGGGCTGCTTGCCAAACATTGAAGTTGCCCACGTTATAGCCTCCGCTGGTACGCTTGCGTAGCAAACGAGCACTTTCACCCGAGGAACAGGGTTCCTGTCACGCTGGAGGAGAGTTAATCCCGCAGACCTCATTCCTCCTGGGAAAGCGCAAGGCCATCCTGAGCCTCAGGGTAGTGCCTAAGTTTCCACCGGGCAAGCTCTGCGTGCCTCGGTTTCCATGAGGTCTCCACCATTGTTGTGCTTCAATGGAACGCGAGGATAGCTTTCAGGACTCCAAGCACTCTGGCCTCCGCACCGTTTCCCATGCTACTACACGGAATCCCCGAACGTCTCCTCTCTGCCTGCTGAGCAACAAGCAGCCATGTAGGCCCTTCGGAACACTTCTTGCATGCAGAGCCCGAGGCGGCACTCTGCTCTCTCTCTTCCTTTGGAAACCAAGGTGGTCGCAGCTTGCTCCAACTCACGAAGACAGTCTGAGCCGGTCTCATGAGCTGGGGAATGTGGACTCAGTGAGGACCAGGGCCCTACCTGCACTCTGAAATACACTCTGCTCAGCCTTCCATCCAGGAGCTCACACCGACTGGCTCGTTGGTTTAGCAGGACGTCAATGTGAGGTCCAAGCTGAGCAAAGAGCACACTTCCTCCATTACCCTGCTAGGCCCACGGAAGAGGTAGAGCCAATTAGGCCTCGCTCAGGCCAGCCCTCCTTCAGGGATCTTGCCCCACTTCGAAGCCTGCACAGTAAAAGATACTTAGCGAAGTTGCCAGGGTTTCGCCATGCTCTCCCTCGGCAGCTCCACTACTGCAGGGACTCATGCTTGCTTTGAACTTGGATAGGTGGCCCTGCTTCCAAAAGCAGTCTTTTCCACTTTGGAAATGTGGATTCTTGTAGCCTCGGAGCTGTTTGCGAAACCCTAGGAAGGCCCAGCTTTTACACACTGCAGGCACGCCCGGGGAGGAAACGAGAATGTTCCCCAAGAGAAACAGGCTGCTTGCAAGTGTCGAGGGGAGCTTCTCAGGTGCCCAGTGTTTCCCGTTTGTTTCCCTTCGCAGCTCCCATCTTGCAGGTACTTATACTGGGTACTAACAAGGGTAGGTGGCTCTGCCGACAAAAGCAGCGTTTTCCCTTTGGAAGCTTGGATTCTAGTGTCTCAGGGGCTAATTGACAAACCTTGAAGCTGCCCAGATTAAGCCTCCGCAGTTACGCTTGCGTAGCAAACGAGCACTTTCTACCGATGAACAGGATTCCTGTCACGCTGGAGGAGAGTTAATCCCGCAGACCTCGTTCCTCCTGGGAAAGCGCAAGGCCACCCTGAGCCTCAGGGTAGTGCCTAAGTTTCCACCGGGCAAGCTCTGCGTGCCTCGGTTTCCATGAGGTCTCCACCGTTGTTGTGCTTCAATGGAACGCGAGGATAGCTTTCAGGACTCCAAGCACTCTGACCTCCGCACCGTTTCCCATGCTACCACACGGATCCCCCCGACGTCTCCTCTCTGCCTGCTGAGCAACAAACAGCCGTGTAGGCCCTTCGGAACACTTCTTGCATGCAGAGCCCATGGCGGCACTCTGCTCTCTCTCTTCCTTTGGAAACCAAGGTGGTCGCAGCTTGCCCCAGCTCACGAAGACAGTCTGAGCCGGTCTCATGAGCTGGGGAACGTGGACTCAGTGAGGACCAGGGCCCTACCTGCACTCAGAAAAACACTCTGCTCAGCATTCCATCCAGTTGCTCACACCGACTGGCTCGTTGGTTTAGCAGGACGTCGATGTGAGGTCCAAGCTGAGCAAAGAGCACAATTCCTCCTTTACCCTGCTAGGCCCCCGGAAGAGGTAGAGCCAACTAGGCCTCGCTCAGGCCAGCCCTCCTTCAGGGATCTTGCCCCACTTCGAAGCCTGCACAGTAAAAGATACTTAGCGAAGTTGCCAGGGTTTCGCCATGCTTTCCCTCGGCAGCTCCACTACTGCAGGGACTCATGTTTGCTGTGAACGAGGATAGGTGGCCCTGCTTCCAAAAGCAGTCTTTTCCGCTTTGGAAATGTCGTTTCTTGTAGCCTCGGAGCTGTTTGCAAAACTCTAGGAAGGCCCAGCTTCTACACACTGCAGGCACACCCGGGGAGGAAACGAGTATGTTCCCCCAGAGAAACAGGCTGCTTGCAAGTGTCGAGGGGAGCTTCTCAGGTGCCCAGTGTGTCCCGTTAGTTTCCCTTCGCAGCTCCCATCCTTCAGGTACTTATGCTGGGTGCTAACTAGGTTAGGTGGCTCTACCGACAAAAGCAGCCTTTTCCCTTTGGAAGCTTGGATTCTAGTGTCTCAGGGGCTGTTTGACTATCCTTGAAGCTGCCCAGATTACAGCCTCCGCAGGTACGCTTGCGTAGCAAACGAGCACTTTCTACCGATGAACAGGGTTCCTGTCACGCTGGAGGAGAGTTAATCCCGCAGACCTCGTTCCTCCTGGGAAAGCGCAAGGCCACCCTGAGCCTCAGGGTAGTGCCTAAGTTTCCAACGGGCAAGCTCTGCGTGCCTCGGTTTCCATGAGGTCTCCATCGTTGTTGTGCTTCAGTGGAACGCGAGGATAGCTTTCAGGACCCCAAGCACTCTGACCTCCGCACCGTTTCCCATGCTACCACACGGATTCCCCCCCACGTCTCCTCTCTGCCAGCTGAGCAACAAGCAGCCGTGTAGGCCCTTCGGAACACTTCTTGCATGCAGAGCCCAAGGCGGCACACTGCTCTCTGTCTTCCTTTGGAAAGCTAGGTTATCGCAGCTTGCTCCAACTCACGAAGACAGTCTGAGCCGGTCTCATGAGCTGGGGAATGTGGACTCAGTGAGGACCAGGGCCCTACCTGCACTCAGAAAAATACTCTGCTCAGCCTTCCATCCAGTTGCTCACACCGAATGGCTCGTTGGTTTAGCAGGACGTCAATGTGAGGTCCAAGCTGAGCAAAGAGCACTCTTCCTCCATTACCCTGCTAGGCCCACGGAAGAGGTAGAGCCAACTAGGCCTCGCTCAGGCCAGCCCTCCTTCAGGGATCTTGCCACACTTCGAAGCCTGCACAGTAAAAGATACTTAGCGAAGTTGCCAGGGTTTCCCCATGCTCTCCCTCGGCAGCTCCACTACTGCAGGGACTCATGTTTGCTTTGAACTTGGATAGTTGGCCCTGCTTCCAAAAGCAGTCTTTTCCACTTTGGAAATGTGGATTCTTGTAGCCTCGGAGCTGTTTGCGAAACCCTAGGAAGGCCCAGCTTCTACACACTGCAGGCACACCCGGGGAGGAAACGAGTATGTTCCCCCAGAGAAACAGGCTGCTTGCAAGTGTCGAGGGGAGCTTCTCAGGTGCCCAGTGTGTCCCGTTTGTTTCCCTTCGCAGCTCCCATCCTGCAGGTACTTATGCTGGGTGCTAACAAGGGTAGGTGGCTCTGCCGACATAAGCAGCCTTTTCCCTTTGGAAGCTTGGATTCTAGTGTCTCAGGGGCTGCTTGCCAAACATTGAAGTTGCCCACGTTATAGCCTCCGCTGGTACGCTTGCGTAGCAAACGAGCACTTTCACCCGAGGAACAGGGTTCCTGTCACGCTGGAGGAGAGTTAATCCCGCAGACCTCGTTCCTCCTGGGAAAGCGCAAGGCCACCCTGAGCCTCAGGGTAGTGCCTAAGTTTCCACCGGGCAAGCTCTGCATGCCTCGGTTTCCATGAGGTCTCCACCATTGTTGTGCTTCAATGGAACGCGAGGATAGCTTTCAGGACTCCAAGCACTCTGGCCTCCGCACCGTTTCCCATGCTACTACACGGAATCCCCGAACGTCTCCTCTCTGCCTGCTGAGCAACAAGCAGCCATGTAGGCCCTTCGGAACACTTCTTGCATGCAGAGCCCAAGGCGGCACTCTGCTCTCTCTCTTCCTTTGGAAACCAAGGTGGTCGCAGCTTGCTCCAACTCACGAAGACAGTCTGAGCCGGTCTCATGAGCTGGGGAATGTGGACTCAGTGAGGACCAGGGCCCTACCTGCACTCAGAAATACACTCTGCTCAGCCTTCCATCCAGGAGCTCACACCGACTGGCTCGTTGGTTTAGCAGGACGTCAATGTGAGGTCCAAGCTGAGCAAAGAGCACACTTCCTCCATTACCCTGCTAGGCCCACGGAAGAGGTAGAGCCAATTAGGCCTCGCTCAGGCCAGCCCTCCTTCAGGGATCTTGCCCCACTTCGAAGCCTGCACCGTAAAAGATACTTAGCGAAGTTGCCAGGGTTTCGCCATGCTCTCCCTCGGCAGCTCCACTACTGCAGGGACTCATGCTTGCTTTGAACTTGGATAGGTGGCCCTGCTTCCAAAAGCAGTCTTTTCCACTTTGGAAATGTGGATTCTTGTAGCCTCGGAGCTGTTTGCGAAACCCTAGGAAGGCCCAGCTTCTACACACTGCAGGCACGCCCGGGGAGGAAACGAGTATGTTCCCCCAGAGAAACAGGCTGCTTGCAAGTGTCGAGGGGAGCTTCTCAGGTGCCCAGTGTGTCCCGTTTGTTTCCCTTCGCAGCTCCCATCCTGCAGGTACTTATGCTGGGTGCTAACAAGGGTAGGTGGCTCTGCCGACATAAGCAGCCTTTTCCCTTTGGAAGCTTGGATTCTAGTGTCTCAGGGGCTGCTTGCCAAACATTGAAGTTGCCCACGTTATAGCCTCCGCTGGTACGCTTGCGTAGCAAACGAGCACTTTCACCCGAGGAACAGGGTTCCTGTCACGCTGGAGGAGAGTTAATCCCGCAGACCTCGTTCCTCCTGGGAAAGCGCAAGGCCATCCTGAGCCTCAGGGTAGTGCCTAAGTTTCCACCGGGCAAGCTCTGCGTGCCTCGGTTTCCATGAGGTCTCCACCATTGTTGTGCTTCAATGGAACGCGAGGATAGCTTTCAGGACTCCAAGCACTCTGGCCTCCGCACCGTTTCCCATGCTACTACACGGAATCCCCGAACGTCTCCTCTCTGCCTGCTGAGCAACAAGCAGCCATGTAGGCCCTTCGGAACACTTCTTGCATGCAGAGCCCGAGGCGGCACTCTGCTCTCTCTCTTCCTTTGGAAACCAAGGTGGTCGCAGCTTGCTCCAACTCACGAAGACAGTCTGAGCCGGTCTCATGAGCTGGGGAATGTGGACTCAGTGAGGACCAGGGCCCTACCTGCACTCTGAAATACACTCTGCTCAGCCTTCCATCCAGGAGCTCACACCGACTGGCTCGTTGGTTTAGCAGGACGTCAATGTGAGGTCCAAGCTGAGCAAAGAGCACACTTCCTCCATTACCCTGCTAGGCCCACGGAAGAGGTAGAGCCAATTAGGCCTCGCTCAGGCCAGCCCTCCTTCAGGGATCTTGCCCCACTTCGAAGCCTGCACAGTAAAAGATACTTAGCGAAGTTGCCAGGGTTTCGCCATGCTCTCCCTCGGCAGCTCCACTACTGCAGGGACTCATGCTTGCTTTGAACTTGGATAGGTGGCCCTGCTTCCAAAAGCAGTCTTTTCCACTTTGGAAATGTGGATTCTTGTAGCCTCGGAGCTGTTTGCGAAACCCTAGGAAGGCCCAGCTTTTACACACTGCAGGCACGCCCGGGGAGGAAACGAGAATGTTCCCCAAGAGAAACAGGCTGCTTGCAAGTGTCGAGGGGAGCTTCTCAGGTGCCCAGTGTTTCCCGTTTGTTTCCCTTCGCAGCTCCCATCTTGCAGGTACTTATACTGGGTACTAACAAGGGTAGGTGGCTCTGCCGACAAAAGCAGCGTTTTCCCTTTGGAAGCTTGGATTCTAGTGTCTCAGGGGCTAATTGACAAACCTTGAAGCTGCCCAGATTAGGCCTCCGCAGTTACGCTTGCGTAGCAAACGAGCACTTTCTACCGATGAACAGGGTTCCTGTCACGCTGGAGGAGAGTTAATCCCGCAGACCTCGTTCCTCCTGGGAAAGCGCAAGGCCACCCTGAGCCTCAGGGTAGTGCCTAAGTTTCCACCGGGCAAGCTCTGCGTGCCTCGGTTTCCATGAGGTCTCCACCGTTGTTGTGCTTCAATGGAACGCGAGGATAGCTTTCAGGACTCCAAGCACTCTGACCTCCGCACCGTTTCCCATGCTACCACACGGATCCCCCCGACGTCTCCTCTCTGCCTGCTGAGCAACAAGCAGCCGTGTAGGCCCTTCGGAACACTTCTTGCATGCAGAGCCCATGGCGGCACTCTGCTCTCTCTCTTCCTTTGGAAACCAAGGTGGTCGCAGCTTGCCCCAGCTCACGAAGACAGTCTGAGCCGGTCTCATGAGCTGGGGAACGTGGACTCAGTGAGGACCAGGGCCCTACCTGCACTCAGAAAAACACTCTGCTCAGCATTCCATCCAGTTGCTCACACCGACTGGCTCGTTGGTTTAGCAGGACGTCGATGTGAGGTCCAAGCTGAGCAAAGAGCACAATTCCTCCTTTACCCTGCTAGGCCCCCGGAAGAGGTAGAGCCAACTAGGCCTCGCTCAGGCCAGCCCTCCTTCAGGGATCTTGCCCCACTTCGAAGCCTGCACAGTAAAAGATACTTAGCGAAGTTGCCAGGGTTTCGCCATGCTTTCCCTCGGCAGCTCCACTACTGCAGGGACTCATGTTTGCTGTGAACGAGGATAGGTGGCCCTGCTTCCAAAAGCAGTCTTTTCCGCTTTGGAAATGTCGTTTCTTGTAGCCTCGGAGCTGTTTGCAAAACTCTAGGAAGGCCCAGCTTCTACACACTGCAGGCACACCCGGGGAGGAAACGAGTATGTTCCCCCAGAGAAACAGGCTGCTTGCAAGTGTCGAGGGGAGCTTCTCAGGTGCCCAGTGTGTCCCGTTAGTTTCCCTTCGCAGCTCCCATCCTTCAGGTACTTATGCTGGGTGCTAACTAGGTTAGGTGGCTCTACCGACAAAAGCAGCCTTTTCCCTTTGGAAGCTTGGATTCTAGTGTCTCAGGGGCTGTTTGACTATCCTTGAAGCTGCCCAGATTACAGCCTCCGCAGGTACGCTTGCGTAGCAAACGAGCACTTTCTACCGATGAACAGGGTTCCTGTCACGCTGGAGGAGAGTTAATCCCGCAGACCTCGTTCCTCCTGGGAAAGCGCAAGGCCACCCTGAGCCTCAGGGTAGTGCCTAAGTTTCCAACGGGCAAGCTCTGCGTGCCTCGGTTTCCATGAGGTCTCCATCGTTGTTGTGCTTCAGTGGAACGCGAGGATAGCTTTCAGGACCCCAAGCACTCTGACCTCCGCACCGTTTCCCATGCTACCACACGGATTCCCCCCCACGTCTCCTCTCTGCCAGCTGAGCAACAAGCAGCCGTGTAGGCCCTTCGGAACACTTCTTGCATGCAGAGCCCAAGGCGGCACACTGCTCTCTGTCTTCCTTTGGAAAGCTAGGTTATCGCAGCTTGCTCCAACTCACGAAGACAGTCTGAGCCGGTCTCATGAGCTGGGGAATGTGGACTCAGTGAGGACCAGGGCCCTACCTGCACTCAGAAAAACACTCTGCTCAGCCTTCCATCCAGTTGCTCACACCGACTGGCTCGTTGGTTTAGCAGGACGTCAATGTGAGGTCCAAGCTGAGCAAAGAGCACTCTTCCTCCATTACCCTGCTAGGCCCACGGAAGAGGTAGAGCCAACTAGGCCTCGCTCAGGCCAGCCCTCCTTCAGGGATCTTGCCACACTTCGAAGCCTGCACAGTAAAAGATACTTAGCGAAGTTGCCAGGGTTTCCCCATGCTCTCCCTCGGCAGCTCCACTACTGCAGGGACTCATGTTTGCTTTGAACTTGGATAGTTGGCCCTGCTTCCAAAAGCAGTCTTTTCCACTTTGGAAATGTGGATTCTTGTAGCCTCGGAGCTGTTTGCGAAACCCTAGGAAGGCCCAGCTTCTACACACTGCAGGCACACCCGGGGAGGAAACGAGTATGTTCCCCCAGAGAAACAGGCTGCTTGCAAGTGTCGAGGGGAGCTTCTCAGGTGCCCAGTGTGTCCCGTTTGTTTCCCTTCGCAGCTCCCATCCTGCAGGTACTTATGCTGGGTGCTAACAAGGGTAGGTGGCTCTGCCGACATAAGCAGCCTTTTCCCTTTGGAAGCTTGGATTCTAGTGTCTCAGGGGCTGCTTGCCAAACATTGAAGTTGCCCACGTTATAGCCTCCGCTGGTACGCTTGCGTAGCAAACGAGCACTTTCACCCGAGGAACAGGGTTCCTGTCACGCTGGAGGAGAGTTAATCCCGCAGACCTCGTTCCTCCTGGGAAAGCGCAAGGCCACCCTGAGCCTCAGGGTAGTGCCTAAGTTTCCACCGGGCAAGCTCTGCGTGCCTCGGTTTCCATGAGGTCTCCACCATTGTTGTGCTTCAATGGAACGCGAGGATAGCTTTCAGGACTCCAAGCACTCTGGCCTCCGCACCGTTTCCCATGCTACTACACGGAATCTCCGAACGTCTCCTCTCTGCCTGCTGAGCAACAAGCAGCCATGTAGGCCCTTCGGAACACTTCTTGCATGCAGAGCCCAAGGCGGCACTCTGCTCTCTCTCTTCCTTTGGAAACCAAGGTGGTCGCAGCTTGCTCCAACTCACGAAGACAGTCTGAGCCGGTCTCATGAGCTGGGGAATGTGGACTCAGTGAGGACCAGGGCCCTACCTGCACTCAGAAATACACTCTGCTCAGCCTTCCATCCAGGAGCTCACACCGACTGGCTCGTTGGTTTAGCAGGACGTCAATGTGAGGTCCAAGCTGAGCAAAGAGCACACTTCCTCCATTACCCTGCTAGGCCCACGGAAGAGGTAGAGCCAATTAGGCCTCGCTCAGGCCAGCCCTCCTTCAGGGATCTTGCCCCACTTCGAAGCCTGCACCGTAAAAGATACTTAGCGAAGTTGCCAGGGTTTCGCCATGCTCTCCCTCGGCAGCTCCACTACTGCAGGGACTCATGCTTGCTTTGAACTTGGATAGGTGGCCCTGCTTCCAAAAGCAGTCTTTTCCCCTTTGAAAATGTGGATTCTTGTAGCCTCGGAGCTGTTTGCGAAACCCTAGCAAGGCCCAGCTTCTACACACTGCAGGCACGCCCGGGGAGGAAACGAGAATATTCCCCAAGAGAAACAGGCTGCTTGCAAGTGTCGAGGGGAGCTTCTCAGGTGCCCAGTGTGTCCCATTTGTTTCCCTTCGCAGCTCCCATCTTGCAGGTACTTATACTGGGTACTAACAAGGGTAGGTGGCTCTGCCGACAAAAGCAGCGTTTTCCCTTTGGAAGCTTGGATTCTAGTGTCTAAGGGGCTAATTGACAAACCTTGAAGCTGCCCAGATTAACCTCCGCAGGTACGCTTGCGTAGCAAACGAGCACTTTCTACCGATGAACAGGCTTCCTGTCACGCTGGAGGAGAGTTAATCCCGCAGACCTCGTTCCTCCTGGGGAAGCGCAAGGCCACCCTGAGCCTCAGGGTAGTGCCTAAATTTCCAACGGGCAAGCTCTGCGTGCCTCGGTTTCCATGAGGTCTCCACCGTTGTTGTGCTTCAATGCAACGCGAGGATACCTTTCAGGACTCCAAGCACTCTCACCTCCGCACCGTTTCCCATGCTACCACACGGATCCCCCCCACGTCTCCTCTCTGCCTGCTGAGCAACAAGCAGCCATGTAGGCCCTTCGGAACACTTCTTGCATGCAGAGCCCATGGCGGCACTCTGCTCTCTCTCTTCCTTTGGAAACCAAGGTGGTCGCAGCTTGCACCAGCTCACGAAGACAGTCTGAGCCGGTCTCATGAGCTGGGGAACGTGGACTCAGTGAGGACCAGGGCCCTACCTGCACTCAGAAAAACACTCTGCTCAGCCTTCCATCCAGTTGCTCACACCGACTGGCTCGTTGGTTTAGCAGGACGTCGATGTGAGGTCCAAGCTGAGCAAAGAGCACAATTCCTCCTTTAGCCTGCTAGGCCCCCGGAAGAGGTAGAGCCAACTAGGCCTCGCTCAGGCCAGTCCTCTTTCAGGGATCTTGCCACACTTCGAAGCCTGCACAGTAAAAGATACGTAGCGAAGTTGCCAGGGTTTCGCCATGCTCTCCCTCGGCAGCTCCACTACTGCAGGGACTCATGTTTGCTGTGAACGAGGATAGGTGGCCCTGCTTCCAAAAGCAGTCTTTTCCGCTTTGGAAATGTCGTTTCTTGTAGCCTCGGAGCTGTTTGCGAAACTCTAAGAAGGCCCAGCTTCTTCACACTGCAGGCACGCCCGGGGAGGAAACGAGTATGTTCCCCCAGAGAAACAGGCTGCTTGCAAGTGTCGAGGGGAGTTTCTCAGGTGCCCAGGGTGTCCCGTTTGTTTCCCTTCGCAGCTCCTATCCTGCAGGTACTTATGCTGGGTGCTAACAAGGGTAGGTGGCTCTGCCGACAAAAGCAGCCTTTTCCCTTTGGAAGCTTGGATTCTAGTGATTCACGGGCTGCTTTCCAAACCTTGGAGTTTCCCAGCTTATAGCCTTCGCAGGTACGCTTGAGTAGCAAACGAGCACTTTCACCCGAGGAAGAGTGTTCCTGTCCCGCTAGAGGAGAGTTAATCCTGCAGACCTCGTTCCTCCTGGGAAAGCGCAAGGCCACCCTGAGCCTCAGGGTAGTGCCTAATTTTCCACCGGGCAAGCTCTGCGTGCCTCGGTTTCCATGAGGTCTCCACCGTTGTTGTGCTTCAATGGAATGCGAGGATAGCTTTCAGGATTCCAAGCACTCTGGCCTCCGCACCTTTTCCCATGCTACCACACGGATCCCCCCCACGTCTCCTCTCTGCCTGCTGAGCAACAAGCAGCTGTGTAGGCCCTTCGGAACACTTCTTGCATGCAGAGCCCAAGGCGGCACACTGCTCTCTGTCTTCCTTTGGAAACCTAGGTTGCCGCAGCTTGCCCCAGCTCACGAAGACAGTCTGAGCCGGTCTCATGTGCTGAGGAACGTGAACTCCGTGAGGACCAGGGCCCTACCTGCTCTCAGAAAATCATTCTGCTCAGCCTTCCATACAGGAGCTCACACCGACTGGCTCGTTGGTTTAGCAGGACGTCGATGTGAGGTCCATGCTAAGCAAAGAGCACAGTACTTCCTTTACCCTGCTAGGCCCCCGGAAGAGGTAGAGCCAATTAGGCCTCGCTCAGGCCAGCCCTCCTTCAGGGATCTTGCCCCACTTCTAAGCCTGCACAGTAAAAGATACTTAGCGAAATTGCCAGGGTTTCGCCATGCTCTCCCTCGGCAGCTCCACTACTGCAGGGACTCATGTTTGCTTTGAACTTGGATAGGTGGCCCTGCTTCCAAAAGCAGTCTTTTCCACTTTGGAAATGTGGATTCTTGTAGCCTCGGAGCTGTTTGCGAAACCCTAGGAAGGCCCAGCTTCTACACACTGCAGGCACGCCCGGGGAGGAAACGAGAATGTTCCCCAAGAGAAACAGGCTGCTTGCAAGTGTCGAGGGGAGCTTCTCAGGTGCCCAGTGTGTCCCGTTTGTTTCCCTTCGCAGCTCCCATCTTGCAGGTACTTATACTGGGTACTAACAAGGGTAGGTGGCTCTGCCGACAAAAGCAGCGTTTTCCCTTTGGAAGCTTGGATTCTAGTGTCTCAGGGGCTAATTGACAAACCTTGAAGCTGCCCAGATTAAGCCTCCGCAGGTACGCTTGCGTAGCAAACGAGCACTTTCTACCGATGAACAGGGTTCCTGTCACGCTGGAGGAGAGTTAATCCCGCAGACCTCGTTCCTCCTGGGAAAGCGCAAGGCCACCCTGAGCCTCAGGGTAGTGCCTTAGTTTCCAACGGGCAAGCTCTGAGTGCCTCGGTTTCCATGAGGTCTCCACCGTTGTTGTGCTTCAATGGAACGCGAGGATAGCTTTCAGGACTCCAAGCACTCTGACCTCCGCACCGTTTCCCATGCTACCACACGGATCCCCCCCACGTCTCCTCTCTGCCTGCTGAGCAACAAGCAGCCGTGTAGGCCCTTCGGAACACTTCTTGCATGCAGAGCCCATGGCGGCACTCTGCTCTCTCTCTTCCTTTGGAAACCAAGGTGGTCGCAGCTTGCCCCAGCTCACGAAGACAGTCTGAGCCGGTCTCATGAGCTGGGGAACGTGGACTCAGTGAGGACCAGGGCCCTACCTGCACTCAGAAAAACACTCTGCTCAGCCTTCCATCCAGTTGCTCACACCGACTGGCTCGTTGGTTTAGCAGGACGTCGATGTGAGGTCCAAGCTGAGCAAAGAGCACAATTCCTCCTTTAGCCTGCTAGGCCCCCGGAAGAGGTAGAGCCAACTAGGCCTCGCTCAGGCCAGTCCTCTTTCAGGGATCTTGCCACACTTCGAAGCCTGCACAGTAAAAGATACGTAGCGAAGTTGCCAGGGTTTCGCCATGCTCTCCCTCGGCAGCTCCACTACTGCAGGGACTCATGTTTGCTGTGAACGAGGATAGGTGGCCCTGCTTCCAAAAGCAGTCTTTTCCGCTTTGGAAATGTCGTTTCTTGTAGCCTCGGAGCTGTTTGCGAAACTCTAAGAAGGCCCAGCTTCTTCACACTGCAGGCACGCCCGGGGAGGAAACGAGTATGTTCCCCCAGAGAAACAGGCTGCTTGCAAGTGTCGAGGGGAGTTTCTCAGGTGCCCAGTGTGTCCCGTTTGTTTCCCTTCGCAGCTCCCGTCCTGCAGGTACTTATGCTGGGTGCTAACAAGGGTAGGTGGCTCTGCCGACAAAAGCAGCCTTTTCCCTTTGGAAGCTTGGATTCTAGTGATTCACGGGCTGCTTTCCAAACCTTGGAGTTTCCCAGCTTATAGCCTTCGCAGGTACGCTTGAGTAGCAAACGAGCACTTTCACCCGAGGAAGAGTGTTCCTGTCCCGCTAGAGGAGAGTTAATCCTGCAGACCTCGTTCCTCCTGGGAAAGCGCAAGGCCACCCTGAGCCTCAGGGTAGTGCCTAATTTTCCACCGGGCAAGCTCTGCGTGCCTCGGTTTCCATGCGGTCTCCACCGTTGTTGTGCTTCAATGGAATGCGAGGATAGCTTTCAGGATTCCAAGCACTCTGGCCTCCGCACCTTTTCCCATGGTACCACACGGATCCCCCCCAAGTCTCCTCTCTGCCTGCTGAGCAACAAGCAGCTGTGTAGGCCCTTCGGAACACTTCTTGCATGCAGAGCCCAAGGCGGCACACTGCTCTCTGTCTTCCTTTGGAAACCTAGGTTGCCGCAGCTTGCCCCAGCTCACGAAGACAGTCTGAGCCGGTCTCATGTGCTGAGGAACGTGAACTCCGTGAGGACCAGGGCCCTACCTGCTCTCAGAAAATCATTCTGCTCAGCCTTCCATACAGGAGCTCACACCGACTGGCTCGTTGGTTTAGCAGGACGTCGATGTGAGGTCCATGCTAAGCAAAGAGCACAGTACTTCCTTTACCCTGCTAGGCCCCCGGAAGAGGTAGAGCCAATTAGGCCTCGCTCAGGCCAGCCCTCCTTCAGGGATCTTGCCCCACTTCTAAGCCTGCACAGTAAAAGATACTTAGCGAAATTGCCAGGGTTTCGCCATGCTCTCCCTCGGCAGCTCCACTACTGCAGGGACTCATGTTTGCTTTGAACTTGGATAGGTGGCCCTGCTTCCAAAAGCAGTCTTTTCCACTTTGGAAATGTGGATTCTTGTAGCCTCGGAGCTGTTTGCGAAACCCTAGGAAGGCCCAGCTTCTACACACTGCAGGCACACCCGGGGAGGAAACGAGAATATTCCCCAAGAGAAACAGGCTGCTTGCAAGTGTCGAGGGGAGCTTCTCAGGTGCCCAGTGTTTCCCGTTTGTTTCCCTTCGCAGCTCCCATCTTGCAGGTACTTATACTGGGTACTAACAAGGGTAGGTGGCTCTGCCGACAAAAGCAGCGTTTTCCCTTTGGAAGCTTGGATTCTAGTGTCTAAGGGGCTAATTGACAAACCTTGAAGCTGCCCAGATTAAGCCTCCGCAGGTACGCTTGCGTAGCAAACGAGCACTTTCACCCGAGGAACAGGGTTCCTGTCACGCTGGAGGAGAGTTAATCCCGCAGACCTCGTTCCTCCTGGGAAAGCGCAAGGCCACCCTGAGCCTCCGGGTAGATCCTAAGTTTCCACCGGGCAAGCTCTGCGTGCCTCGGTTTCCATGAGGTCTCCACCGTTGTTGTGCTTCAATGGAACGCGAGGATAGCTTTCAGGACTCCAAGCACTCTGACCTCCGCACCGTTTCCCATGCTACCACACGGATCCCCCCCACGTCTCCTCTCTGCCTGCTGAGCAACAAGCAGCCGTGTAGGCCCTTCGGAACACTTCTTGCATGCAGAGCCCATGGCGGCACTCTGCTCTCTCTCTTCCTTTGGAAACCAAGGTGGTCGCAGCTTGCCCCAGCTCACGAAGACAGTCTGAGCCGGTCTCATGAGCTGGGGAACGTGGACTCAGTGAGGACCAGGGCCCTACCTGCACTCAGAAAAACACTCTGCTCAGCCTTCCATCCAGTTGCTCACACCGACTGGCTCGTTGGTTTATCAGGACGTCGATGTGAGGTCCAAGCTGAGCAAAGAGCACAATTCCTCCTTTAGCCTGCTAGGCCCCCGGAAGAGGTAGAGCCAACTAGGCCTCGCTCAGGCCAGCCCTCCTTCAGGGATCTTGCCACACTTCGAAGCCTGCACAGTAAAAGATACTAGCGAAGTTGCCAGGGTTTCGCCATGCTCTCCCTCGGCAGCTCCACTACTGCAGGGACTCATGTTTGCTGTGAACGAGGATAGGTGGCCCTGCTTCCAAAAGCAGTCTTTTCCGCTTTGGAAATGTCGTTTCTTGTAGCCTCGGAGCTGTTTGCGAAACTCTAGGAAGGCCCAGCTTCTACACACTGCAGGCACGCCCGGGGAGGAAACGAGTATGTTCCCCCAGAGAAACAGGCTGCTTGCAAGTGTCGAGGGGAGCTTCTCAGGTGCCCAGTGTGTCCCGTTTGTTTCCCTTCGCAGCTCCCATCCTGCAGGTACTTATGCTGGGTGCTAACTAGGTTAGGTGGCTCTACCGACAAAAGCAGCCTTTTCCCTTTGGAAGCTTGGATTCTAGTGTCTCAGGGGCTGTTTGACAATCCTTGTAGCTGCCCAGATTACTGCCTCCGCAGGTACGCTTGCGTAGCAAACGAGCACTTTCTACCGATGAACAGGGATCCTGTCACGCTGGAGGACAGTTAATCCCTCAGACCTCGTTCCTCCTGGGAAAGCGCAAGGCCACCCTGAGCCTCAGGGTAGTGCCTAAGTTTCCAACGGGCAAGCTCTGCGTGCCTCGGTTTCCATGAGGTCTCCATCGTTGTTGTGCTTCAATGGATCGCGAGGATAGCTTTCAGGACCCCAAGCACTCTGACCTCCGCACCGTTTCCCATGCTACCACACGGATCCCCCCCACGTCTCCTCTCTGCCTGCTGAGCAACAAGCAGCCGTGTAGGCCCTTCGGAACACTTCTTGCATGCAGAGTCGAAGGCGGCACACTGCTCTCTGTCTTCCTTTGGAAACCTAGGTTGCCGCAGCTTGCTCCAACTCACGAAGACAGTCTGAGCCGGTCTCATGAGCTGGGGAATGTGGACTCAGTGAGGACCAGGGCCCTACCTGCACTCAGAAAAACACTCTGCTCAGCCTTCCATCCAGGAGCTCACACCGACTGGCTCGTTGGTTTAGCAGGACATCAATGTGAGGTCCAAGCTGAGCAAAGAGCACAATTCCTCCTTTACCCTGCTAGGCCCCCGGAAGAGGTAGAGCCAACTAGGCCTCGCGCAGGCCAGCCCTCCTTCAGGGATCTTGCCACACTTCGAAGCCTGCACAGTAAAAGATACTTAGCGAAGTTGCCAGGGTTTCGCCATGCTCTCCCTCGGCAGCTCCACTACTGCAGGGACTCATGTTTGCTGTGAACGAGGATAGGTGGCCCTGCTTCCAAAAGCAGTCTTTTCCGCTTTGGAAATGTCGTTTCTTGTAGCCTCGGAGCTGTTTGCGAAACTCTAGGAAGGCCCAGCTTCTACACACTGCAGGCACGCCCGGGGAGGAAAGGAGAATGTTCCCCAAGAGAAACAGGCTGCTTGCAAGTGTCGAGGGGAGCTTCTCAGGTGCCCAGTTTGTCCCGTTTGTTTCCCTTCGCAGCTCCCATCTTGCAGGTACTTATACTGGGTACTAACAAGGGTAGGTGGCTCTGCCGACAAAAGCAGCCTTTTCCCTTTGGAAGCTTGGATTCTAGTGTCTCAGGGGCTGTTTGACAATCCTTGAAGATGCCCAGAATATAACCTCCGCAGGTAAGGTTGCGTAGCAAACGAGCACTTTCATCCGAGGAACAGGGTTCCTGTCACCCTGGAGGAGAGTTAATCCCGCAGACCTCGTTCCTCCTGGGAAAGCGCAAGGCCACCCTGAGCCTCAGGGTAGTGCCTAAGTTTCCAACGGGCATGCTCTGCGTGCCTCGGTTTCCATGAAGTCTCCATCGTTGTTGTGCTTCAATGGAACGCGAGGATAGCTTTCAGGACCCCAAGCACTCTGACCTCCGCACCGTTTCCCATGCTACCACACGGATCCCCCCCACGTCTCCTCTCTGCCTGCTGAGCAACAAGCAGCCGTGTAGGCCCTTCGGAACACTTCTTGCCTGCAGAGCCCAAGGCGGCACACTGCTCTCTGTCTTCCTTTGGAAACCTAGGTTGGCGCAGCTTGCCCCAGTACACGAAGACAGTCTGAGCCGGTCTCATGTGCTGAGGAACGTGAACTCAGTGAGGACCAGGGCCCTATCTGCACTCAGAAAATCACTCTGCTCAGCCTTCCATCCAGGAGCTCACACCGACTGGCTCGTTGGTTTAGCAGGACGTCTATGTGAGGTCCAAGCTGAGCAAAGAGCACAATTCCTCCATTACCCTGCTAGGCCCACGGAAGAGGTAGAGCCAACTAGGCCTCGCTCAGGCCAGCCCTCCTTCAGGGATCTTGCCACACTTCGAAGCCTGCACAGTAAAAGATACTTAGCGAAGTTGCCAGGGTTTCGCCATGCTCTCCCTCGGCAGCTCCACTACTGCAGGGACTCATGTTTGCTGTGAACGAAGATAGGTGGCCCTGCTTCCAAAAGCAGTCTTTTCCACTTTGGAAATGTGGTTTCTTGTAGCTTCGGAGCTGTTTGCGAAACCGTAGGAAGGCCCAGCTTCTGCTCACTGCAGGCACGCCCGGGGAGGAAACGAGTATGTTCCCCCAGCAAAACAGGCTGCTTGCAAGTGTGGAGGGGAGCTTCTCAGGTGCCCAGAGTGTCCCGTTTGTTTCCCTTCGCAGCTCCCATCCTGCAGGTACTTATGCTGGGTGCTAACAAGGTTAGGTGGCTCTGCCGACAAAAGCAGCCTTTTCCCTTAGGAAGCTTGGATTCTAGTGATTCACGGGCTGCTTTCCAAACCTTGAAGTTTCCCAGCTTATAGCCACCGCAGGTACGCTTGAGTAGCAAACGAGCACTTTCACCCGAGGAAGAGTGTTCCTGTCCCGCTAGAGGAGAGTTAATCCTGCAGACCTCGTTCCTCCTGGGAAAGCGCAAGGCCACCCTGAGCCTCAGGGTAGTGCCTAATTTTCCACCGGGCAAGCTCTGCGTGCCTCGGTTTCCATGAGGTCTCCACCGTTGTTGTGCTTCAATGGAATGCGAGGATAGCTTTCAGGATTCCAAGCACTCTGGCCTCCGCACCTTTTCCCATGCTACCACACGGATCCCCCCCAAGTCTCCTCTCTGCCTGCTGAGCAACAAGCAGCTGTGTAGGCCCTTCGGAACACTTCTTGCATGCAGAGCCCAAGGCGGCACACTGCTCTCTGTCTTCCTTTGGAAACCTAGGTTGCCGCAGCTTGCCCCAGCTCACGAAGACAGTCTGAGCCGGTCTCATGTGCTGAGGAACGTGAACGCCGTGAGGACCAGGGCCCTACCTGCTCTCAGAAAATCATTCTGCTCAGCCTTCCATACAGGAGCTCACACCGACTGGCTCGTTGGTTTAGCAGGACGTCGATGTGAGGTCCATGCTAAGCAAAGAGCACAGTACTTCCTTTACCCTGCTAGGCCCCCGGAAGAGGTAGAGCCAATTAGGCCTCGCTCAGGCCAGCCCTCCTTCAGGGATCTTGCCCCACATCTAAGCCTGCACCGTAAAAGATACTTAGCGAAATTGCCAGGGTTTCGCCATGCTCTCCCTCGGCAGCTCCACTACTGCAGGGACTCATGTTTGCTTTGAACTTGGATAGGTGGCCCTGCTTCCAAAAGCAGTCTTTTCCACTTTGGAAATGTGGATTCTTGTAGCCTCGGAGCTGTTTGCGAAACCCTAGGAAGGCCCAGCTTCTACACACTGCAGGCACGCCCGGGGAGGAAACGAGAATGTTCCCCAAGAGAAACAGGCTGCTTGCAAGTGTCGAGGGGAGCTTCTCAGGTGCCCAGTGTGTCCCGTTTGTTTCCCTTCACAGCTCCCATCTTGCAGGTACTTATACTGGGTACTAACAAGGGTAGGTGGCTCTGCCGACAAAAGCAGCGTTTTCCCTTTGGAAGCTTGGATTCTAGTGTCTCAGGGGCTAATTGACAAACCTTGAAGCTGCCCAGATTAAGCCTCCGCAGGTACGCTTGCGTAGCAAACGAGCACTTTCTACCGATGAACAGGGTTCCTGTCACGCTGGAGGAGAGTTAATCCCGCAGACCTCGTTCCTCCTGGGAAAGCGCAAGGCCACCCTGAGCCTCAGGGTAGTGCCTTAGTTTCCAACGGGCAAGCTCTGAGTGCCTCGGTTTCCATGAGGTCTCCACCGTTGTTGTGCTTCAATGGAACGCGAGGATAGCTTTCAGGACTCCAAGCACTCTGACCTCCGCACCGTTTCCCATGCTACCACACGGATCCCCCCCACGTCTCCTCTCTGCCTGCTGAGCAACAAGCAGCCGTGTAGGCCCTTCGGAACACTTCTTGCATGCAGAGCCCATGGCGGCACTCTGCTCTCTCTCTTCCTTTGGAAACCAAGGTGGTCGCAGCTTGCCCCAGCTCACGAAGACAGTCTGAGCCGGTCTCATGAGCTGGGGAACGTGGACTCAGTGAGGACCAGGGCCCTACCTGCACTCAGAAAAACACTCTGCTCAGCCTTCCATCCAGTTGCTCACACCGACTGGCTCGTTGGTTTAGCAGGACGTCGATGTGAGGTCCAAGCTGAGCAAAGAGCACAATTCCTCCTTTAGCCTGCTAGGCCCCCGGAAGAGGTAGAGCCAACTAGGCCTCGCTCAGGCCAGTCCTCTTTCAGGGATCTTGCCACACTTCGAAGCCTGCACAGTAAAAGATACGTAGCGAAGTTGCCAGGGTTTCGCCATGCTCTCCCTCGGCAGCTCCACTACTGCAGGGACTCATGTTTGCTGTGAACGAGGATAGGTGGCCCTGCTTCCAAAAGCAGTCTTTTCCGCTTTGGAAATGTCGTTTCTTGTAGCCTCGGAGCTGTTTGCGAAACTCTAAGAAGGCCCAGCTTCTTCACACTGCAGGCACGCCCGGGGAGGAAACGAGTATGTTCCCCCAGAGAAACAGGCTGCTTGCAAGTGTCGAGGGGAGTTTCTCAGGTGCCCAGTGTGTCCCGTTTGTTTCCCTTCGCAGCTCCCGTCCTGCAGGTACTTATGCTGGGTGCTAACAAGGGTAGGTGGCTCTGCCGACAAAAGCAGCCTTTTCCCTTTGGAAGCTTGGATTCTAGTGATTCACGGGCTGCTTTCCAAACCTTGGAGTTTCCCAGCTTATAGCCTTCGCAGGTACGCTTGAGTAGCAAACGAGCACTTTCACCCGAGGAAGAGTGTTCCTGTCCCGCTAGAGGAGAGTTAATCCTGCAGAGCTCGTTCCTCCTGGGAAAGCGCAAGGCCACCCTGAGCCTCAGGGTAGTGCCTAATTTTCCACCGGGCAAGCTCTGCGTGCCTCGGTTTCCATGCGGTCTCCACCGTTGTTGTGCTTCAATGGAATGCGAGGATAGCTTTCAGGATTCCAAGCACTCTGGCCTCCGCACCTTTTCCCATGGTACCACACGGATCCCCCCCAAGTCTCCTCTCTGCCTGCTGAGCAACAAGCAGCTGTGTAGGCCCTTCGGAACACTTCTTGCATGCAGAGCCCAAGGCGGCACACTGCTCTCTGTCTTCCTTTGGAAACCTAGGTTGCCGCAGCTTGCCCCAGCTCACGAAGACAGTCTGAGCCGGTCTCATGTGCTGAGGAACGTGAACTCCGTGAGGACCAGGGCCCTACCTGCTCTCAGAAAATCATTCTGCTCAGCCTTCCATACAGGAGCTCACACCGACTGGCTCGTTGGTTTAGCAGGACGTCGATGTGAGGTCCATGCTAAGCAAAGAGCACAGTACTTCCTTTACCCTGCTAGGCCCCCGGAAGAGGTAGAACCAATTAGGCCTCGCTCAGGCCAGCCCTCCTTCAGGGATCTTGCCCCACTTCTAAGCCTGCACAGTAAAAGATACTTAGCGAAATTGCCAGGGTTTCGCCATGCTCTCCCTCGGCAGCTCCACTACTGCAGGGACTCATGTTTGCTGTGAACGAGGATAGGTGGCCCTGCTTCCAAAAGCAGTCTTTTCCGCTTTGGAAATGTCGTTTCTTGTAGCCTCGGAGCTGTTTGCGAAACTCTAGGAAGGCCCAGCTTCTACACACTGCAGGCACGCCCGGGGAGGAAACGAGTATGTTCCCCCAGAGAAACAGGCTGCTTGCAAGTGTCGAGGGGAGCTTCTCAGGTGCCCAGTGTGTCCCGTTTGTTTCCCTTCGCAGCTCCCATCCTGCAGGTACTTATGCTGGGTGCTAACTAGGTTAGGTGGCTCTACCGACAAAAGCAGCCTTTTCCCTTTGGAAGCTTGGATTCTAGTGTCTCAGGGGCTGTTTGACAATCCTTGTAGCTGCCCAGATTACTGCCTCCGCAGGTACGCTTGCGTAGCAAACGAGCACTTTCTACCGATGAACAGGGATCCTGTCACGCTGGAGGACAGTTAATCCCTCAGACCTCGTTCCTCCTGGGAAAGCGCAAGGCCACCCTGAGCCTCAGGGTAGTGCCTAAGTTTCCAACGGGCAAGCTCTGCGTGCCTCGGTTTCCATGAGGTCTCCATCGTTGTTGTGCTTCAATGGATCGCGAGGATAGCTTTCAGGACCCCAAGCACTCTGACCTCCGCACCGTTTCCCATGCTACCACACGGATCCCCCCCACGTCTCCTCTCTGCCTGCTGAGCAACAAGCAGCCGTGTAGGCCCTTCGGAACACTTCTTGCATGCAGAGTCGAAGGCGGCACACTGCTCTCTGTCTTCCTTTGGAAACCTAGGTTGCCGCAGCTTGCTCCAACTCACGAAGACAGTCTGAGCCGGTCTCATGAGCTGGGGAATGTGGACTCAGTGAGGACCAGGGCCCTACCTGCACTCAGAAAAACACTCTGCTCAGCCTTCCATCCAGGAGCTCACACCGACTGGCTCGTTGGTTTAGCAGGACATCAATGTGAGGTCCAAGCTGAGCAAAGAGCACAATTCCTCCTTTACCCTGCTAGGCCCCCGGAAGAGGTAGAGCCAACTAGGCCTCGCGCAGGCCAGCCCTCCTTCAGGGATCTTGCCACACTTCGAAGCCTGCACAGTAAAAGATACTTAGCGAAGTTGCCAGGGTTTCGCCATGCTCTCCCTCGGCAGCTCCACTACTGCAGGGACTCATGTTTGCTGTGAACGAGGATAGGTGGCCCTGCTTCCAAAAGCAGTCTTTTCCGCTTTGGAAATGTCGTTTCTTGTAGCCTCGGAGCTGTTTGCGAAACTCTAGGAAGGCCCAGCTTCTACACACTGCAGGCACGCCCGGGGAGGAAAGGAGAATGTTCCCCAAGAGAAACAGGCTGCTTGCAAGTGTCGAGGGGAGCTTCTCAGGTGCCCAGTTTGTCCCGTTTGTTTCCCTTCGCAGCTCCCATCTTGCAGGTACTTATACTGGGTACTAACAAGGGTAGGTGGCTCTGCCGACAAAAGCAGCCTTTTCCCTTTGGAAGCTTGGATTCTAGTGTCTCAGGGGCTGTTTGACAATCCTTGAAGATGCCCAGAATATAACCTCCGCAGGTAAGGTTGCGTAGCAAACGAGCACTTTCATCCGAGGAACAGGGTTCCTGTCACCCTGGAGGAGAGTTAATCCCGCAGACCTCGTTCCTCCTGGGAAAGCGCAAGGCCACCCTGAGCCTCAGGGTAGTGCCTAAGTTTCCAACGGGCATGCTCTGCGTGCCTCGGTTTCCATGAAGTCTCCATCGTTGTTGTGCTTCAATGGAACGCGAGGATAGCTTTCAGGACCCCAAGCACTCTGACCTCCGCACCGTTTCCCATGCTACCACACGGATCCCCCCCACGTCTCCTCTCTGCCTGCTGAGCAACAAGCAGCCGTGTAGGCCCTTCGGAACACTTCTTGCCTGCAGAGCCCAAGGCGGCACACTGCTCTCTGTCTTCCTTTGGAAACCTAGGTTGGCGCAGCTTGCCCCAGTACACGAAGACAGTCTGAGCCGGTCTCATGTGCTGAGGAACGTGAACTCAGTGAGGACCAGGGCCCTATCTGCACTCAGAAAATCACTCTGCTCAGCCTTCCATCCAGGAGCTCACACCGACTGGCTCGTTGGTTTAGCAGGACGTCTATGTGAGGTCCAAGCTGAGCAAAGAGCACAATTCCTCCATTACCCTGCTAGGCCCACGGAAGAGGTAGAGCCAACTAGGCCTCGCTCAGGCCAGCCCTCCTTCAGGGATCTTGCCACACTTCGAAGCCTGCACAGTAAAAGATACTTAGCGAAGTTGCCAGGGTTTCGCCATGCTCTCCCTCGGCAGCTCCACTACTGCAGGGACTCATGTTTGCTGTGAACGAAGATAGGTGGCCCTGCTTCCAAAAGCAGTCTTTTCCACTTTGGAAATGTGGTTTCTTGTAGCTTCGGAGCTGTTTGCGAAACCGTAGGAAGGCCCAGCTTCTGCTCACTGCAGGCACGCCCGGGGAGGAAACGAGTATGTTCCCCCAGCAAAACAGGCTGCTTGCAAGTGTGGAGGGGAGCTTCTCAGGTGCCCAGAGTGTCCCGTTTGTTTCCCTTCGCAGCTCCCATCCTGCAGGTACTTATGCTGGGTGCTAACAAGGTTAGGTGGCTCTGCCGACAAAAGCAGCCTTTTCCCTTAGGAAGCTTGGATTCTAGTGATTCACGGGCTGCTTTCCAAACCTTGAAGTTTCCCAGCTTATAGCCTCCGCAGGTACGCTTGAGTAGCAAACGAGCACTTTCACCCGAGGAAGAGTGTTCCTGTCCCGCTGGAGGAGAGTTAATCCTGCAAACCTCGTTCCTCCTGGGAAAGCGCAGGGCCACCCTGAGCCTCAGGGTAGTGCCTAATTTTCCACCGGGCAAGCTCTGCGTGCCTCGGGTTCCATGAGGTCTCCACCGTTGTTGTGATTCAATGGAACGCGAGGATAGCTTTCAGGATTCCAAGCACTCTGGCCTCCGCACCGTTTCCCATGCTACCACACGGATCCCCCCCACGTCTCCTCTCTGCCAGCTGAGCAACAAGCAGCCGTGTAGGCCCTTCGGAACACTTCTTGCATGCAGAGCCCAAGGAGGCACACTGCTCTCTGTCTTCCTTTGGAAACCTAGGTTCCCGCAGCTTGCCCCAGCTTACGAAGACAGTCTGAGCCGGTCTCATGTGCTGAGGAACGTGAACTCAGTGAGGACCAGGGCCCTACCTGCACTCAGAAAATCACTCTGCTCAGCCTTCCATCCAGGAGCTCACTCCGACTGGCTCGTTGGTTTAGCAGGACGTCGATGTGAGGTCCAAGCTGAGCAAAGAGCACACGTCTTCCTTTACCCTGCTAGGCCCCCGGAAGAGGTAGAGCCAAATAGGACTCGCTCAGGCCAGTCCACCTTCAGGGATCTTGCCACCCTTCGAATCCTGCAGAGTAAAAGATACTTAGCGAAGTTGTCAGGCTTTCCCAATGCTCTCCCTCGGACGCTCCACTACTGCAGGGACTTATGTTTGCTTTGAACTAGGAAAGGTGGACCTGCTTCCAAAAGCAGTCTTTTCCACTTTGGAAATGTGGATTCTTGTAGCTTCGGAGCTGTTTGCGAAACCCTAGGAAGGCCCAGCTTCTACACACTGCAGGCACGACCGGGGAGGAAACGAGAATGTTCCCCAAGAGAAACAGGCTGCTTGCAAGTGTCGAGGGGAGCTTCTCAGGAGCCCAGTGTTACCCGTTTGTTTCCCTTCGCGGCTCCCATCCTGCAGGTACTTATACTGGGTACTAACAAGGGTAGGTGGCTCTGCCGACAAAAGCAGCGTTTTCCCTTTGGAAGCTTGGATTCTAGTGTCTCAGGGGCTAATTGACAAACCTTGAAGCTGCCCAGATTAAGCCTCCGCAGGTACGCTTGCGTAGCAAACGAGCACTTTCTACCGATGATCAGGCTTCCTGTCACGCTGGAGGAGAGTTAATCCCGCAGACCTCGTTCTTCCTGGGAAAGCGCAAGGCCACCCTGAGCCTCAGGGTAGTTCCTAATTTTCCACCGGGCAAACTCTGCGTGCCTCGGTTTCCATGAGGTCTCCACCGTGTTGTGCTTCAATGGAATGCGAGGATAGCTTTCAGGATTCCAAGCACTCTGGCCTCTGAACCTTTTCCCATGCTACCACACGGATGCCCCCCAAGTCTCCTCTCTGCCTGCTGAGCAACAAGCAGCCGTGTAGGCCCTTCAGAACACTTCTTGCATGCAGAGCCCAAGGCGGCACAGTACTCTCTGTCTTCCGTTGGAAACCTAGGTTGCCGCAGCTTGCCCCAGCTCACGAAGACAGTCTGAGCCGGTCTCATGTGCTGAGGAACGTGAACTCCGTGAGGACCAGGGCCCTACCTGCTCTCAGAAAATCACTCTGCTCAGCCTTCCATACAGGAGCTCACACCGACTAGCTCGTTGGTTTAGCAAGACGTCGATGTGAGGTCCATGCTAAACAAAGAGCACAGTACTTCCTTTACCCTGCTAGGCCCCCGGAAGAGGTAGAGCCAATTTGGCCTCGCTCAGGCCAGCCCTCCTTCAGGGATCTTGCCCCACTTCGAAGCCTGCACAGTAAAAGATACTTAGCGAAGTTGCCAGGGTTTCCCCATGCTCTCCCTCGGCAGCTCCACTACTGCAGGGACTCATGTTTGCTTTGAACTTGGATAGTTGGCCTTGCTTCCAAAAGCAGTCTTTTCCACTTTGGAAATGTGGATTCTTGTAGCCTCGGAGCTGTTTGCGAAACCCTAGGAAGGCCCAGCTTCTACACACTGCAGGCACGCCCGGGGAGGAAACGAGTATGTTCCCCCAGAGAAACAGGCTGCTTGCAAGTGTCGAGGGGAGCTTCTCAGGTGCCCAGTGTGTCCCATTTGTTTCCCTTCGCAGCTCCCATCCTGCAGGTACGTATGCTGGGTGCTCACAAGGGTAGGTGGCTCTGCCGAAATAAGCAGCCTTTTCCCTTTGGAAGCTTGGATTCTAGTGTCTCAGGGGCTGCTTGCCAAACATTGAAGTTGCCCACGTTATAGCCTCCGCTGGTACGCTTGCGTAGCAAACGAGCACTTTCACCCGAGGAACAGGGTTCCTGTCACGCTGGAGGAGAGTTAATCCCGCAGACCTCGTTCCTCCTGGGAAAGCGCAAGGCCACCCTGAGCCTCAGGGTAGTGCCTAAGTTTCCACCGGGCAAGCTCTGCGTGCCTCGGTTTCCATGAGGTCTCCACCATTGTTGTGCTTCAAAGGAACGCGAGGATAGCTTTCAGGACTCCAAGCACTCTGGCCTCCGCACCGTTTCCCATGCTACTACACGGAATCCCCGAACGTCTCCTCTCTGCCTGCTGAGCAACAAGCAGCCATGTAGGCCCTTCGGAACACTTCTTGCATGCAGAGCCCAAGGCGGCACTCTGCTCTCTCTCTTCCTTTGGAAACCAAGGTGGTCGCAGCTTGCTCCAACTCACGAAGACAGTCTGAGCCGGTCTCATGAGCTGGGGAATGTGGACTCAGTGAGGTCCAGGGCCCTACCTGCACTCAGAAATACACTCTGCTCAGCCTTCCATCCAGGAGCTCACACCGACTGGCTCGTTGGTTTAGCAGGACGTCAATGTGAGGTCCAAGCTGAGCAAAGAGCACACTTCCTCCATTACCCTGCTAGGCCCACGGAAGAGGTAGAGCCAATTAGGCCTCGCTCAGGCCAGCCCTCCTTCAGGGATCTTGCCCCACTTCGAAGCCTGCACAGTAAAAGATACTTAGCGAAGTTGCCAGGGTTTCGCCATGCTCTCCCTCGGCAGCTCCACTACTGCAGGGACTCATGCTTGCTTTGAACTTGGATAGGTGGCCCTGCTTCCAAAAGCAGTCTTTTCCACTTTGGAAATGTGGATTCTTGTAGCCTCGGAGCAGTTTGCGAAACCCTAGGAAGGCCCAGCTTTTACACACTGCAGGCACGCCCGGGGAGGAAACGAGAATGTTCCCCAAGAGAAACAGGCTGCTTGCAAGTGTCGAGGGGAGCTTCTCAGGTGCCCAGTGTTTCCCGTTTGTTTCCCTTCGCAGCTCCCATCTTGCAGGTACTTATACTGGGTACTAACAAGGGTAGGTGGCTCTGCCGACAAAAGCAGCGTTTTCCCTTTGGAAGCTTGGATTCTAGTGTCTCAGGGGCTAATTGACAAACCTTGAAGCTGCCCAGATTAAGCCTCCGCAGGTACGCTTGCGTAGCAAACGAGCAGTTTCTACCGATGAACAGGGTTCCTGTCACGCTGGAGGAGAGTTAATCCCGCAGACCTCGTTCCTCCTGGGAAAGCGCAAGGACACCCTGAGCCTCAGGGTAGTGCCTAAGTTTCCACCGGGCAAGCTCTGCGTGCCTCGGTTTCCATGAGGTCTCCACCGTTGTTGTGCTTCAATGGAACGCGAGGATAGCTTTCAGGACTCCAAGCACTCTGACCTCCGCACCGTTTCCCATGCTACCACACGGATCCCCCCGATGTCTCCTCTCTGCCTGCTGAGCGACAAGCAGCCGTGTAGGCCCTTCGGAACACTTCTTGCATGCAGAGCCCATGGCGGCACTCTGCTCTCTCTCTTCCTTTGGAAACCAAGGTGGTCGCAGCTTGCCCCAGCTCACGAAGACAGTATGAGCCGGTCTCATGAGCTGGGGAACGTGGACTCAGTGAGGACCAGGGCCCTACCTGCACTCAGAAAAACACTCTGCTCAGCCTTCCATCCAGTTGCTCACACCGACTGGCTCGTTGGTTTAGCAGGACGTCGATGTGAGGTCCAAGCTGAGCAAAGAGCACAATTCCTCCTTTACCCTGCTAGGCCCCCGGAAGAGGTAGAGCCAACTAGGCCTCGCTCAGGCCAGCCCTCCTTCAGGGATCTTGCCACACTTCGAAGCCTGCACAGTAAAAGATACTTAGCGAAGTTGCCAGGGTTTCGCCATGCTTTCCCTCGGCAGCTCCACTACTGCAGGGACTCATGTTTGCTGTGAACGAGGATAGGTGGCCCTGCTTCCAAAAGCAGTCTTTTCCGCTTTGGAAATGTCGTTTCTTGTAGCCTCGGAGCTGTTTGCAAAACTCTAGGAAGGCCTAGCTTCTACACACTGCAGGCACACCCGGGGAGGAAACGAGTATGTTCCCCCAGAGAAACAGGCTGCTTGCAAGTGTCGAGGGGAGCTTCTCAGGTGCCCAGTGTGTCCCGTTAGTTTCCCTTCGCAGTTCCCATCCTTCAGGTACTTATGCTGGGTGCTAACTAGGTTAGGTGGCTCTACCGACAAAAGCAGCCTTTTCCCTTTGGAAGCTTGGATTCTAGTGTCTCAGGGGCTGTTTGACTATCCTTGAAGCTGCCCAGATTACAGCCTCCGCAGGTACGCTTGCGTAGCAAACGAGCACTTTCTACCGATGAACAGGGTTCCTGTCACGCTGGAGGAGAGTTAATCCCGCAGACCTCGTTCCTCCTGGGAAAGCGCAAGGCCACCCTGAGCCTCAGGGTAGTGCCTAAGTTTCCAACGGGCAAGCTCTGCGTGCCTCGGTTTCCATGAGGTCTCCATCGTTGTTGTGCTTCAGTGGAACGCGAGGATAGCTTTCAGGACCCCAAGCACTCTGACCTCCGCACCGTTTCCCATGCTACCACACGGATTCCCCCCCACGTCTCCTCTCTGCCAGCTGAGCAACAAGCAGCCGTGTAGGCCCTTCGGAACACTTCTTGCATGCAGAGCCCAAGGCGGCACACTGCTCTCTGTCTTCCTTTGGAAAGCTAGGTTATCGCAGCTTGCTCCAACTCACGAAGACAGTCTGAGCCGGTCTCATGAGCTGGGGAATGTGGACTCAGTGAGGACCAGGGCCCTACCTGCACTCAGAAAAACACTCTGCTCAGCCTTCCATCCAGTTGCTCACACCGAATGGCTCGTTGGTTTAGCAGGACGTCAATGTGAGGTCCAAGCTGAGCAAAGAGCACTCTTCCTCCATTACCCTGCTAGGCCCACGGAAGAGGTAGAGCCAACTAGGCCTCGCTCAGGCCAGCCCTCCTTCAGGGATCTTGCCACACTTCGAAGCCTGCACAGTAAAAGATACTTAGCGAAGTTGCCAGGGTTTCCCCATGCTCTCCCTCGGCAGCTCCACTACTGCAGGGACTCATGTTTGCTTTGAACTTGGATAGTTGGCCCTGCTTCCAAAAGCAGTCTTTTCCACTTTGGAAATGTGGATTCTTGTAGCCTCGGAGCTGTTTGCGAAACCCTAGGAAGGCCCAGCTTCTACACACTGCAGGCACGCCCGGGGAGGAAACGAGTATGTTCCCCCAGAGAAACAGGCTGCTTGCAAGTGTCGAGGGGAGCTTCTCAGGTGCCCAGTGTGTCCCGTTTGTTTCCCTTCGCAGCTCCCATCCTGCAGGTACTTATGCTGGGTGCTAACAAGGGTAGGTGGCTCTGCCGACATAAGCAGCCTTTTCCCTTTGGAAGCTTGGATTCTAGTGTCTCAGGGGCTGCTTGCCAAACATTGAAGTTGCCCACGTTATAGCCTCCGCTGGTACGCTTGCGTAGCAAACGAGCACTTTCACCCGAGGAACAGGGTTCCTGTCACGCTGGAGGAGAGTTAATCCCGCAGACCTCGTTCCTCCTGGGAAAGCGCAAGGCCATCCTGAGCCTCAGGGTAGTGCCTAAGTTTCCACCGGGCAAGCTCTGCGTGCCTCGGTTTCCATGAGGTCTCCACCATTGTTGTTCTTCAATGGAACGCGAGGATAGCTTTCAGGACTCCAAGCACTCTGGCCTCCGCACCGTTTCCCATGCTACTACACGGAATCCCCGAACGTCTCCTCTCTGCCTGCTGAGCAACAAGCAGCCATGTAGGCCCTTCGGAACACTTCTTGCATGCAGAGCCCGAGGCGGCACTCTGCTCTCTCTCTTCCTTTGGAAACCAAGGTGGTCGCAGCTTGCTCCAACTCACGAAGACAGTCTGAGCCGGTCTCATGAGCTGGGGAATGTGGACTCAGTGAGGACCAGGGCCCTACCTGCACTCTGAAATACACTCTGCTCAGCCTTCCATCCAGGAGCTCACACCGACTGGCTCGTTGGTTTAGCAGGACGTCAATGTGAGGTCCAAGCTGAGCAAAGAGCACACTTCCTCCATTACCCTGCTAGGCCCACGGAAGAGGTAGAGCCAATTAGGCCTCGCTCAGGCCAGCCCTCCTTCAGGGATCTTGCCCCACTTCGAAGCCTGCACAGTAAAAGATACTTAGCGAAGTTGCCAGGGTTTCGCCATGCTCTCCCTCGGCAGCTCCACTACTGCAGGGACTCATGCTTGCTTTGAACTTGGATAGGTGGCCCTGCTTCCAAAAGCAGTCTTTTCCACTTTGGAAATGTGGATTCTTGTAGCCTCGGAGCTGTTTGCGAAACCCTAGGAAGGCCCAGCTTTTACACACTGCAGGCACGCCCGGGGAGGAAACGAGAATGTTCCCCAAGAGAAACAGGCTGCTTGCAAGTGTCGAGGGGAGCTTCTCAGGTGCCCAGTGTTTCCCGTTTGTTTCCCTTCGCAGCTCCCATCTTGCAGGTACTTATACTGGGTACTAACAAGGGTAGGTGGCTCTGCCGACAAAAGCAGCGTTTTCCCTTTGGAAGCTTGGATTCTAGTGTCTCAGGGGCTAATTGACAAACCTTGAAGCTGCCCAGATTAAGCCTCCGCAGTTACGCTTGCGTAGCAAACGAGCACTTTCTACCGATGAACAGGATTCCTGTCACGCTGGAGGAGAGTTAATCCCGCAGACCTCGTTCCTCCTGGGAAAGCGCAAGGCCACCCTGAGCCTCAGGGTAGTGCCTAAGTTTCCACCGGGCAAGCTCTGCGTGCCTCGGTTTCCATGAGGTCTCCACCGTTGTTGTGCTTCAATGGAACGCGAGGATAGCTTTCAGGACTCCAAGCACTCTGACCTCCGCACCGTTTCCCATGCTACCACACGGATCCCCCCGACGTCTCCTCTCTGCCTGCTGAGCAACAAGCAGCCGTGTAGGCCCTTCGGAACACTTCTTGCATGCAGAGCCCATGGCGGCACTCTGCTCTCTCTCTTCCTTTGGAAACCAAGGTGGTCGCAGCTTGCCCCAGCTCACGAAGACAGTCTGAGCCGGTCTCATGAGCTGGGGAACGTGGACTCAGTGAGGACCAGGGCCCTACCTGCACTCAGAAAAACACTCTGCTCAGCATTCCATCCAGTTGCTCACACCGACTGGCTCGTTGGTTTAGCAGGACGTCGATGTGAGGTCCAAGCTGAGCAAAGAGCACAATTCCTCCTTTACCCTGCTAGGCCCCCGGAAGAGGTAGAGCCAACTAGGCCTCGCTCAGGCCAGCCCTCCTTCAGGGATCTTGCCCCACTTCGAAGCCTGCACAGTAAAAGATACTTAGCGAAGTTGCCAGGGTTTCGCCATGCTTTCCCTCGGCAGCTCCACTACTGCAGGGACTCATGTTTGCTGTGAACGAGGATAGGTGGCCCTGCTTCCAAAAGCAGTCTTTTCCGCTTTGGAAATGTCGTTTCTTGTAGCCTCGGAGCTGTTTGCAAAACTCTAGGAAGGCCCAGCTTCTACACACTGCAGGCACACCCGGGGAGGAAACGAGTATGTTCCCCCAGAGAAACAGGCTGCTTGCAAGTGTCGAGGGGAGCTTCTCAGGTGCCCAGTGTGTCCCGTTAGTTTCCCTTCGCAGCTCCCATCCTTCAGGTACTTATGCTGGGTGCTAACTAGGTTAGGTGGCTCTACCGACAAAAGCAGCCTTTTCCCTTTGGAAGCTTGGATTCTAGTGTCTCAGGGGCTGTTTGACTATCCTTGAAGCTGCCCAGATTACAGCCTCCGCAGGTACGCTTGCGTAGCAAACGAGCACTTTCTACCGATGAACAGGGTTCCTGTCACGCTGGAGGAGAGTTAATCCCGCAGACCTCGTTCCTCCTGGGAAAGCGCAAGGCCACCCTGAGCCTCAGGGTAGTGCCTAAGTTTCCAACGGGCAAGCTCTGCGTGCCTCGGTTTCCATGAGGTCTCCATCGTTGTTGTGCTTCAGTGGAACGCGAGGATAGCTTTCAGGACCCCAAGCACTCTGACCTCCGCACCGTTTCCCATGCTACCACACGGATTCCCCCCCACGTCTCCTCTCTGCCAGCTGAGCAACAAGCAGCCGTGTAGGCCCTTCGGAACACTTCTTGCATGCAGAGCCCAAGGCGGCACACTGCTCTCTGTCTTCCTTTGGAAAGCTAGGTTATCGCAGCTTGCTCCAACTCACGAAGACAGTCTGAGCCGGTCTCATGAGCTGGGGAATGTGGACTCAGTGAGGACCAGGGCCCTACCTGCACTCAGAAAAATACTCTGCTCAGCCTTCCATCCAGTTGCTCACACCGAATGGCTCGTTGGTTTAGCAGGACGTCAATGTGAGGTCCAAGCTGAGCAAAGAGCACTCTTCCTCCATTACCCTGCTAGGCCCACGGAAGAGGTAGAGCCAACTAGGCCTCGCTCAGGCCAGCCCTCCTTCAGGGATCTTGCCACACTTCGAAGCCTGCACAGTAAAAGATACTTAGCGAAGTTGCCAGGGTTTCCCCATGCTCTCCCTCGGCAGCTCCACTACTGCAGGGACTCATGTTTGCTTTGAACTTGGATAGTTGGCCCTGCTTCCAAAAGCAGTCTTTTCCACTTTGGAAATGTGGATTCTTGTAGCCTCGGAGCTGTTTGCGAAACCCTAGGAAGGCCCAGCTTCTACACACTGCAGGCACACCCGGGGAGGAAACGAGTATGTTCCCCCAGAGAAACAGGCTGCTTGCAAGTGTCGAGGGGAGCTTCTCAGGTGCCCAGTGTGTCCCGTTTGTTTCCCTTCGCAGCTCCCATCCTGCAGGTACTTATGCTGGGTGCTAACAAGGGTAGGTGGCTCTGCCGACATAAGCAGCCTTTTCCCTTTGGAAGCTTGGATTCTAGTGTCTCAGGGGCTGCTTGCCAAACATTGAAGTTGCCCACGTTATAGCCTCCGCTGGTACGCTTGCGTAGCAAACGAGCACTTTCACCCGAGGAACAGGGTTCCTGTCACGCTGGAGGAGAGTTAATCCCGCAGACCTCGTTCCTCCTGGGAAAGCGCAAGGCCACCCTGAGCCTCAGGGTAGTGCCTAAGTTTCCACCGGGCAAGCTCTGCGTGCCTCGGTTTCCATGAGGTCTCCACCATTGTTGTGCTTCAATGGAACGCGAGGATAGCTTTCAGGACTCCAAGCACTCTGGCCTCCGCACCGTTTCCCATGCTACTACACGGAATCCCCGAACGTCTCCTCTCTGCCTGCTGAGCAACAAGCAGCCATGTAGGCCCTTCGGAACACTTCTTGCATGCAGAGCCCAAGGCGGCACTCTGCTCTCTCTCTTCCTTTGGAAACCAAGGTGGTCGCAGCTTGCTCCAACTCACGAAGACAGTCTGAGCCGGTCTCATGAGCTGGGGAATGTGGACTCAGTGAGGACCAGGGCCCTACCTGCACTCAGAAATACACTCTGCTCAGCCTTCCATCCAGGAGCTCACACCGACTGGCTCGTTGGTTTAGCAGGACGTCAATGTGAGGTCCAAGCTGAGCAAAGAGCACACTTCCTCCATTACCCTGCTAGGCCCACGGAAGAGGTAGAGCCAATTAGGCCTCGCTCAGGCCAGCCCTCCTTCAGGGATCTTGCCCCACTTCGAAGCCTGCACCGTAAAAGATACTTAGCGAAGTTGCCAGGGTTTCGCCATGCTCTCCCTCGGCAGCTCCACTACTGCAGGGACTCATGCTTGCTTTGAACTTGGATAGGTGGCCCTGCTTCCAAAAGCAGTCTTTTCCACTTTGGAAATGTGGATTCTTGTAGCCTCGGAGCTGTTTGCGAAACCCTAGGAAGGCCCAGCTTCTACACACTGCAGGCACGCCCGGGGAGGAAACGAGTATGTTCCCCCAGAGAAACAGGCTGCTTGCAAGTGTCGAGGGGAGCTTCTCAGGTGCCCAGTGTGTCCCGTTTGTTTCCCTTCGCAGCTCCCATCCTGCAGGTACTTATGCTGGGTGCTAACAAGGGTAGGTGGCTCTGCCGACATAAGCAGCCTTTTCCCTTTGGAAGCTTGGATTCTAGTGTCTCAGGGGCTGCTTGCCAAACATTGAAGTTGCCCACGTTATAGCCTCCGCTGGTACGCTTGCGTAGCAAACGAGCACTTTCACCCGAGGAACAGGGTTCCTGTCACGCTGGAGGAGAGTTAATCCCGCAGACCTCGTTCCTCCTGGGAAAGCGCAAGGCCATCCTGAGCCTCAGGGTAGTGCCTAAGTTTCCACCGGGCAAGCTCTGCGTGCCTCGGTTTCCATGAGGTCTCCACCATTGTTGTGCTTCAATGGAACGCGAGGATAGCTTTCAGGACTCCAAGCACTCTGGCCTCCGCACCGTTTCCCATGCTACTACACGGAATCCCCGAACGTCTCCTCTCTGCCTGCTGAGCAACAAGCAGCCATGTAGGCCCTTCGGAACACTTCTTGCATGCAGAGCCCGAGGCGGCACTCTGCTCTCTCTCTTCCTTTGGAAACCAAGGTGGTCGCAGCTTGCTCCAACTCACGAAGACAGTCTGAGCCGGTCTCATGAGCTGGGGAATGTGGACTCAGTGAGGACCAGGGCCCTACCTGCACTCTGAAATACACTCTGCTCAGCCTTCCATCCAGGAGCTCACACCGACTGGCTCGTTGGTTTAGCAGGACGTCAATGTGAGGTCCAAGCTGAGCAAAGAGCACACTTCCTCCATTACCCTGCTAGGCCCACGGAAGAGGTAGAGCCAATTAGGCCTCGCTCAGGCCAGCCCTCCTTCAGGGATCTTGCCCCACTTCGAAGCCTGCACAGTAAAAGATACTTAGCGAAGTTGCCAGGGTTTCGCCATGCTCTCCCTCGGCAGCTCCACTACTGCAGGGACTCATGCTTGCTTTGAACTTGGATAGGTGGCCCTGCTTCCAAAAGCAGTCTTTTCCACTTTGGAAATGTGGATTCTTGTAGCCTCGGAGCTGTTTGCGAAACCCTAGGAAGGCCCAGCTTTTACACACTGCAGGCACGCCCGGGGAGGAAACGAGAATGTTCCCCAAGAGAAACAGGCTGCTTGCAAGTGTCGAGGGGAGCTTCTCAGGTGCCCAGTGTTTCCCGTTTGTTTCCCTTCGCAGCTCCCATCTTGCAGGTACTTATACTGGGTACTAACAAGGGTAGGTGGCTCTGCCGACAAAAGCAGCGTTTTCCCTTTGGAAGCTTGGATTCTAGTGTCTCAGGGGCTAATTGACAAACCTTGAAGCTGCCCAGATTAAGCCTCCGCAGTTACGCTTGCGTAGCAAACGAGCACTTTCTACCGATGAACAGGGTTCCTGTCACGCTGGAGGAGAGTTAATCCCGCAGACCTCGTTCCTCCTGGGAAAGCGCAAGGCCACCCTGAGCCTCAGGGTAGTGCCTAAGTTTCCACCGGGCAAGCTCTGCGTGCCTCGGTTTCCATGAGGTCTCCACCGTTGTTGTGCTTCAATGGAACGCGAGGATAGCTTTCAGGACTCCAAGCACTCTGACCTCCGCACCGTTTCCCATGCTACCACACGGATCCCCCCGACGTCTCCTCTCTGCCTGCTGAGCAACAAGCAGCCGTGTAGGCCCTTCGGAACACTTCTTGCATGCAGAGCCCATGGCGGCACTCTGCTCTCTCTCTTCCTTTGGAAACCAAGGTGGTCGCAGCTTGCCCCAGCTCACGAAGACAGTCTGAGCCGGTCTCATGAGCTGGGGAACGTGGACTCAGTGAGGACCAGGGCCCTACCTGCACTCAGAAAAACACTCTGCTCAGCATTCCATCCAGTTGCTCACACCGACTGGCTCGTTGGTTTAGCAGGACGTCGATGTGAGGTCCAAGCTGAGCAAAGAGCACAATTCCTCCTTTACCCTGCTAGGCCCCCGGAAGAGGTAGAGCCAACTAGGCCTCGCTCAGGCCAGCCCTCCTTCAGGGATCTTGCCCCACTTCGAAGCCTGCACAGTAAAAGATACTTAGCGAAGTTGCCAGGGTTTCGCCATGCTTTCCCTCGGCAGCTCCACTACTGCAGGGACTCATGTTTGCTGTGAACGAGGATAGGTGGCCCTGCTTCCAAAAGCAGTCTTTTCCGCTTTGGAAATGTCGTTTCTTGTAGCCTCGGAGCTGTTTGCAAAACTCTAGGAAGGCCCAGCTTCTACACACTGCAGGCACACCCGGGGAGGAAACGAGTATGTTCCCCCAGAGAAACAGGCTGCTTGCAAGTGTCGAGGGGAGCTTCTCAGGTGCCCAGTGTGTCCCGTTAGTTTCCCTTCGCAGCTCCCATCCTTCAGGTACTTATGCTGGGTGCTAACTAGGTTAGGTGGCTCTACCGACAAAAGCAGCCTTTTCCCTTTGGAAGCTTGGATTCTAGTGTCTCAGGGGCTGTTTGACTATCCTTGAAGCTGCCCAGATTACAGCCTCCGCAGGTACGCTTGCGTAGCAAACGAGCACTTTCTACCGATGAACAGGGTTCCTGTCACGCTGGAGGAGAGTTAATCCCGCAGACCTCGTTCCTCCTGGGAAAGCGCAAGGCCACCCTGAGCCTCAGGGTAGTGCCTAAGTTTCCAACGGGCAAGCTCTGCGTGCCTCGGTTTCCATGAGGTCTCCATCGTTGTTGTGCTTCAGTGGAACGCGAGGATAGCTTTCAGGACCCCAAGCACTCTGACCTCCGCACCGTTTCCCATGCTACCACACGGATTCCCCCCCACGTCTCCTCTCTGCCAGCTGAGCAACAAGCAGCCGTGTAGGCCCTTCGGAACACTTCTTGCATGCAGAGCCCAAGGCGGCACACTGCTCTCTGTCTTCCTTTGGAAAGCTAGGTTATCGCAGCTTGCTCCAACTCACGAAGACAGTCTGAGCCGGTCTCATGAGCTGGGGAATGTGGACTCAGTGAGGACCAGGGCCCTACCTGCACTCAGAAAAATACTCTGCTCAGCCTTCCATCCAGTTGCTCACACCGAATGGCTCGTTGGTTTAGCAGGACGTCAATGTGAGGTCCAAGCTGAGCAAAGAGCACTCTTCCTCCATTACCCTGCTAGGCCCACGGAAGAGGTAGAGCCAACTAGGCCTCGCTCAGGCCAGCCCTCCTTCAGGGATCTTGCCACACTTCGAAGCCTGCACAGTAAAAGATACTTAGCGAAGTTGCCAGGGTTTCCCCATGCTCTCCCTCGGCAGCTCCACTACTGCAGGGACTCATGTTTGCTTTGAACTTGGATAGTTGGCCCTGCTTCCAAAAGCAGTCTTTTCCACTTTGGAAATGTGGATTCTTGTAGCCTCGGAGCTGTTTGCGAAACCCTAGGAAGGCCCAGCTTCTACACACTGCAGGCACACCCGGGGAGGAAACGAGTATGTTCCCCCAGAGAAACAGGCTGCTTGCAAGTGTCGAGGGGAGCTTCTCAGGTGCCCAGTGTGTCCCGTTTGTTTCCCTTCGCAGCTCCCATCCTGCAGGTACTTATGCTGGGTGCTAACAAGGGTAGGTGGCTCTGCCGACATAAGCAGCCTTTTCCCTTTGGAAGCTTGGATTCTAGTGTCTCAGGGGCTGCTTGCCAAACATTGAAGTTGCCCACGTTATAGCCTCCGCTGGTACGCTTGCGTAGCAAACGAGCACTTTCACCCGAGGAACAGGGTTCCTGTCACGCTGGAGGAGAGTTAATCCCGCAGACCTCGTTCCTCCTGGGAAAGCGCAAGGCCACCCTGAGCCTCAGGGTAGTGCCTAAGTTTCCACCGGGCAAGCTCTGCGTGCCTCGGTTTCCATGAGGTCTCCACCATTGTTGTGCTTCAATGGAACGCGAGGATAGCTTTCAGGACTCCAAGCACTCTGGCCTCCGCACCGTTTCCCATGCTACTACACGGAATCCCCGAACGTCTCCTCTCTGCCTGCTGAGCAACAAGCAGCCATGTAGGCCCTTCGGAACACTTCTTGCATGCAGAGGCCAAGGCGGCACTCTGCTCTCTCTCTTCCTTTGGAAACCAAGGTGGTCGCAGCTTGCTCCAACTCACGAAGACAGTCTGAGCCGGTCTCATGAGCTGGGGAATGTGGACTCAGTGAGGACCAGGGCCCTACCTGCACTCAGAAATACACTCTGCTCAGCCTTCCATCCAGGAGCTCACACCGACTGGCTCGTTGGTTTAGCAGGACGTCAATGTGAGGTCCAAGCTGAGCAAAGAGCACACTTCCTCCATTACCCTGCTAGGCCCACGGAAGAGGTAGAGCCAATTAGGCCTCGCTCAGGCCAGCCCTCCTTCAGGGATCTTGCCCCACTTCGAAGCCTGCACCGTAAAAGATACTTAGCGAAGTTGCCAGGGTTTCGCCATGCTCTCCCTCGGCAGCTCCACTACTGCAGGGACTCATGCTTGCTTTGAACTTGGATAGGTGGCCCTGCTTCCAAAAGCAGTCTTTTCCACTTTGGAAATGTGGATTCTTGTAGCCTCGGAGCTGTTTGCGAAACCCTAGGAAGGCCCAGCTTCTACACACTGCAGGCACGCCCGGGGAGGAAACGAGTATGTTCCCCCAGAGAAACAGGCTGCTTGCAAGTGTCGAGGGGAGCTTCTCAGGTGCCCAGTGTGTCCCGTTTGTTTCCCTTCGCAGCTCCCATCCTGCAGGTACTTATGCTGGGTGCTAACAAGGGTAGGTGGCTCTGCCGACATAAGCAGCCTTTTCCCTTTGGAAGCTTGGATTCTAGTGTCTCAGGGGCTGCTTGCCAAACATTGAAGTTGCCCACGTTATAGCCTCCGCTGGTACGCTTGCGTAGCAAACGAGCACTTTCACCCGAGGAACAGGGTTCCTGTCACGCTGGAGGAGAGTTAATCCCGCAGACCTCGTTCCTCCTGGGAAAGCGCAAGGCCATCCTGAGCCTCAGGGTAGTGCCTAAGTTTCCACCGGGCAAGCTCTGCGTGCCTCGGTTTCCATGAGGTCTCCACCATTGTTGTGCTTCAATGGAACGCGAGGATAGCTTTCAGGACTCCAAGCACTCTGGCCTCCGCACCGTTTCCCATGCTACTACACGGAATCCCCGAACGTCTCCTCTCTGCCTGCTGAGCAACAAGCAGCCATGTAGGCCCTTCGGAACACTTCTTGCATGCAGAGCCCGAGGCGGCACTCTGCTCTCTCTCTTCCTTTGGAAACCAAGGTGGTCGCAGCTTGCTCCAACTCACGAAGACAGTCTGAGCCGGTCTCATGAGCTGGGGAATGTGGACTCAGTGAGGACCAGGGCCCTACCTGCACTCTGAAATACACTCTGCTCAGCCTTCCATCCAGGAGCTCACACCGACTGGCTCGTTGGTTTAGCAGGACGTCAATGTGAGGTCCAAGCTGAGCAAAGAGCACACTTCCTCCATTACCCTGCTAGGCCCACGGAAGAGGTAGAGCCAATTAGGCCTCGCTCAGGCCAGCCCTCCTTCAGGGATCTTGCCCCACTTCGAAGCCTGCACAGTAAAAGATACTTAGCGAAGTTGCCAGGGTTTCGCCATGCTCTCCCTCGGCAGCTCCACTACTGCAGGGACTCATGCTTGCTTTGAACTTGGATAGGTGGCCCTGCTTCCAAAAGCAGTCTTTTCCACTTTGGAAATGTGGATTCTTGTAGCCTCGGAGCTGTTTGCGAAACCCTAGGAAGGCCCAGCTTTTACACACTGCAGGCACGCCCGGGGAGGAAACGAGAATGTTCCCCAAGAGAAACAGGCTGCTTGCAAGTGTCGAGGGGAGCTTCTCAGGTGCCCAGTGTTTCCCGTTTGTTTCCCTTCGCAGCTCCCATCTTGCAGGTACTTATACTGGGTACTAACAAGGGTAGGTGGCTCTGCCGACAAAAGCAGCGTTTTCCCTTTGGAAGCTTGGATTCTAGTGTCTCAGGGGCTAATTGACAAACCTTGAAGCTGCCCAGATTAAGCCTCCGCAGTTACGCTTGCGTAGCAAACGAGCACTTTCTACCGATGAACAGGGTTCCTGTCACGCTGGAGGAGAGTTAATCCCGCAGACCTCGTTCCTCCTGGGAAAGCGCAAGGCCACCCTGAGCCTCAGGGTAGTGCCTAAGTTTCCACCGGGCAAGCTCTGCGTGCCTCGGTTTCCATGAGGTCTCCACCGTTGTTGTGCTTCAATGGAACGCGAGGATAGCTTTCAGGACTCCAAGCACTCTGACCTCCGCACCGTTTCCCATGCTACCACACGGATCCCCCCGACGTCTCCTCTCTGCCTGCTGAGCAACAAGCAGCCGTGTAGGCCCTTCGGAACACTTCTTGCATGCAGAGCCCATGGCGGCACTCTGCTCTCTCTCTTCCTTTGGAAACCAAGGTGGTCGCAGCTTGCCCCAGCTCACGAAGACAGTCTGAGCCGGTCTCATGAGCTGGGGAACGTGGACTCAGTGAGGACCAGGGCCCTACCTGCACTCAGAAAAACACTCTGCTCAGCATTCCATCCAGTTGCTCACACCGACTGGCTCGTTGGTTTAGCAGGACGTCGATGTGAGGTCCAAGCTGAGCAAAGAGCACAATTCCTCCTTTACCCTGCTAGGCCCCCGGAAGAGGTAGAGCCAACTAGGCCTCGCTCAGGCCAGCCCTCCTTCAGGGATCTTGCCCCACTTCGAAGCCTGCACAGTAAAAGATACTTAGCGAAGTTGCCAGGGTTTCGCCATGCTTTCCCTCGGCAGCTCCACTACTGCAGGGACTCATGTTTGCTGTGAACGAGGATAGGTGGCCCTGCTTCCAAAAGCAGTCTTTTCCGCTTTGGAAATGTCGTTTCTTGTAGCCTCGGAGCTGTTTGCAAAACTCTAGGAAGGCCCAGCTTCTACACACTGCAGGCACACCCGGGGAGGAAACGAGTATGTTCCCCCAGAGAAACAGGCTGCTTGCAAGTGTCGAGGGGAGCTTCTCAGGTGCCCAGTGTGTCCCGTTAGCTTCCCTTCGCAGCTCCCATCCTTCAGGTACTTATGCTGGGTGCTAACTAGGTTAGGTGGCTCTACCGACAAAAGCAGCCTTTTCCCTTTGGAAGCTTGGATTCTAGTGTCTCAGGGGCTGTTTGACTATCCTTGAAGCTGCCCAGATTACAGCCTCCGCAGGTACGCTTGCGTAGCAAACGAGCACTTTCTACCGATGAACAGGGTTCCTGTCACGCTGGAGGAGAGTTAATCCCGCAGACCTCGTTCCTCCTGGGAAAGCGCAAGGCCACCCTGAGCCTCAGGGTAGTGCCTAAGTTTCCAACGGGCAAGCTCTGCGTGCCTCGGTTTCCATGAGGTCTCCATCGTTGTTGTGCTTCAGTGGAACGCGAGGATAGCTTTCAGGACCCCAAGCACTCTGACCTCCGCACCGTTTCCCATGCTACCACACGGATTCCCCCCCACGTCTCCTCTCTGCCAGCTGAGCAACAAGCAGCCGTGTAGGCCCTTCGGAACACTTCTTGCATGCAGAGCCCAAGGCGGCACACTGCTCTCTGTCTTCCTTTGGAAAGCTAGGTTATCGCAGCTTGCTCCAACTCACGAAGACAGTCTGAGCCGGTCTCATGAGCTGGGGAATGTGGACTCAGTGAGGACCAGGGCCCTACCTGCACTCAGAAAAACACTCTGCTCAGCCTTCCATCCAGTTGCTCACACCGAATGGCTCGTTGGTTTAGCAGGACGTCAATGTGAGGTCCAAGCTGAGCAAAGAGCACTCTTCCTCCATTACCCTGCTAGGCCCACGGAAGAGGTAGAGCCAACTAGGCCTCGCTCAGGCCAGCCCTCCTTCAGGGATCTTGCCACACTTCGAAGCCTGCACAGTAAAAGATACTTAGCGAAGTTGCCAGGGTTTCCCCATGCTCTCCCTCGGCAGCTCCACTACTGCAGGGACTCATGTTTGCTTTGAACTTGGATAGTTGGCCCTGCTTCCAAAAGCAGTCTTTTCCACTTTGGAAATGTGGATTCTTGTAGCCTCGGAGCTGTTTGCGAAACCCTAGGAAGGCCCAGCTTCTACACACTGCAGGCACGCCCGGGGAGGAAACGAGTATGTTCCCCCAGAGAAACAGGCTGCTTGCAAGTGTCGAGGGGAGCTTCTCAGGTGCCCAGTGTGTCCCGTTTGTTTCCCTTCGCAGCTCCCATCCTGCAGGTACTTATGCTGGGTGCTAACAAGGGTAGGTGGCTCTGCCGACATAAGCAGCCTTTTCCCTTTGGAAGCTTGGATTCTAGTGTCTCAGGGGCTGCTTGCCAAACATTGAAGTTGCCCACGTTATAGCCTCCGCTGGTACGCTTGCGTAGCAAACGAGCACTTTCACCCGAGGAACAGGGTTCCTGTCACGCTGGAGGAGAGTTAATCCCGCAGACCTCGTTCCTCCTGGGAAAGCGCAAGGCCACCCTGAGCCTCAGGGTAGTGCCTAAGTTTCCACCGGGCAAGCTCTGCGTGCCTCGGTTTCCATGAGGTCTCCACCATTGTTGTGCTTCAATGGAACGCGAGGATAGCTTTCAGGACTCCAAGCACTCTGGCCTCCGCACCGTTTCCCATGCTACTACACGGAATCCCCGAACGTCTCCTCTCTGCCTGCTGAGCAACAAGCAGCCATGTAGGCCCTTCGGAACACTTCTTGCATGCAGAGGCCAAGGCGGCACTCTGCTCTCTCTCTTCCTTTGGAAACCAAGGTGGTCGCAGCTTGCTCCAACTCACGAAGACAGTCTGAGCCGGTCTCATGAGCTGGGGAATGTGGACTCAGTGAGGACCAGGGCCCTACCTGCACTCAGAAATACACTCTGCTCAGCCTTCCATCCAGGAGCTCACACCGACTGGCTCGTTGGTTTAGCAGGACGTCAATGTGAGGTCCAAGCTGAGCAAAGAGCACACTTCCTCCATTACCCTGCTAGGCCCACGGAAGAGGTAGAGCCAATTAGGCCTCGCTCAGGCCAGCCCTCCTTCAGGGATCTTGCCCCACTTCGAAGCCTGCACAGTAAAAGATACTTAGCGAAGTTGCCAGGGTTTCGCCATGCTCTCCCTCGGCAGCTCCACTACTGCAGGGACTCATGCTTGCTTTGAACTTGGATAGGTGGCCCTGCTTCCAAAAGCAGTCTTTTCCACTTTGGAAATGTGGATTCTTGTAGCCTCGGAGCTGTTTGCGAAACCCTAGGAAGGCCCAGCTTTTACACACTGCAGGCACGCCCGGGGAGGAAACGAGAATGTTCCCCAAGAGAAACAGGCTGCTTGCAAGTGTCGAGGGGAGCTTCTCAGGTGCCCAGTGTTTCCCGTTTGTTTCCCTTCGCAGCTCCCATCTTGCAGGTACTTATACTGGGTACTAACAAGGGTAGGTGGCTCTGCCGACAAAAGCAGCGTTTTCCCTTTGGAAGCTTGGATTCTAGTGTCTCAGGGGCTAATTGACAAACCTTGAAGCTGCCCAGATTAAGCCTCCGCAGTTACGCTTGCGTAGCAAACGAGCACTTTCTACCGATGAACAGGGTTCCTGTCACGCTGGAGGAGAGTTAATCCCGCAGACCTCGTTCCTCCTGGGAAAGCGCAAGGCCACCCTGAGCCTCAGGGTAGTGCCTAAGTTTCCACCGGGCAAGCTCTGCGTGCCTCGGTTTCCATGAGGTCTCCACCGTTGTTGTGCTTCAATGGAACGCGAGGATAGCTTTCAGGACTCCAAGCACTCTGACCTCCGCACCGTTTCCCATGCTACCACACGGATCCCCCCGACGTCTCCTCTCTGCCTGCTGAGCAACAAGCAGCCGTGTAGGCCCTTCGGAACACTTCTTGCATGCAGAGCCCATGGCGGCACTCTGCTCTCTCTCTTCCTTTGGAAACCAAGGTGGTCGCAGCTTGCCCCAGCTCACGAAGACAGTCTGAGCCGGTCTCATGAGCTGGGGAACGTGGACTCAGTGAGGACCAGGGCCCTACCTGCACTCAGAAAAACACTCTGCTCAGCATTCCATCCAGTTGCTCACACCGACTGGCTCGTTGGTTTAGCAGGACGTCGATGTGAGGTCCAAGCTGAGCAAAGAGCACAATTCCTCCTTTACCCTGCTAGGCCCCCGGAAGAGGTAGAGCCAACTAGGCCTCGCTCAGGCCAGCCCTCCTTCAGGGATCTTGCCCCACTTCGAAGCCTGCACAGTAAAAGATACTTAGCGAAGTTGCCAGGGTTTCGCCATGCTTTCCCTCGGCAGCTCCACTACTGCAGGGACTCATGTTTGCTGTGAACGAGGATAGGTGGCCCTGCTTCCAAAAGCAGTCTTTTCCGCTTTGGAAATGTCGTTTCTTGTAGCCTCGGAGCTGTTTGCAAAACTCTAGGAAGGCCCAGCTTCTACACACTGCAGGCACACCCGGGGAGGAAACGAGTATGTTCCCCCAGAGAAACAGGCTGCTTGCAAGTGTCGAGGGGAGCTTCTCAGGTGCCCAGTGTGTCCCGTTAGCTTCCCTTCGCAGTTCCCATCCTTCAGGTACTTATGCTGGGTGCTAACTAGGTTAGGTGGCTCTACCGACAAAAGCAGCCTTTTCCCTTTGGAAGCTTGGATTCTAGTGTCTCAGGGGCTGTTTGACTATCCTTGAAGCTGCCCAGATTACAGCCTCCGCAGGTACGCTTGCGTAGCAAACGAGCACTTTCTACCGATGAACAGGGTTCCTGTCACGCTGGAGGAGAGTTAATCCCGCAGACCTCGTTCCTCCTGGGAAAGCGCAAGGCCACCCTGAGCCTCAGGGTAGTGCCTAAGTTTCCAACGGGCAAGCTCTGCGTGCCTCGGTTTCCATGAGGTCTCCATCGTTGTTGTGCTTCAGTGGAACGCGAGGATAGCTTTCAGGACCCCAAGCACTCTGACCTCCGCACCGTTTCCCATGCTACCACACGGATTCCCCCCCACGTCTCCTCTCTGCCAGCTGAGCAACAAGCAGCCGTGTAGGCCCTTCGGAACACTTCTTGCATGCAGAGCCCAAGGCGGCACACTGCTCTCTGTCTTCCTTTGGAAAGCTAGGTTATCGCAGCTTGCTCCAACTCACGAAGACAGTCTGAGCCGGTCTCATGAGCTGGGGAATGTGGACTCAGTGAGGACCAGGGCCCTACCTGCACTCAGAAAAACACTCTGCTCAGCCTTCCATCCAGTTGCTCACACCGAATGGCTCGTTGGTTTAGCAGGACGTCAATGTGAGGTCCAAGCTGAGCAAAGAGCACTCTTCCTCCATTACCCTGCTAGGCCCACGGAAGAGGTAGAGCCAACTAGGCCTCGCTCAGGCCAGCCCTCCTTCAGGGATCTTGCCACACTTCGAAGCCTGCACAGTAAAATATACTTAGCGAAGTTGCCAGGGTTTCCCCATGCTCTCCCTCGGCAGCTCCACTACTGCAGGGACTCATGTTTGCTTTGAACTTGGATAGTTGGCCCTGCTTCCAAAAGCAGTCTTTTCCACTTTGGAAATGTGGATTCTTGTAGCCTCGGAGCTGTTTGCGAAACCCTAGGAAGGCCCAGCTTCTACACACTGCAGGCACGCCCGGGGAGGAAACGAGTATGTTCCCCCAGAGAAACAGGCTGCTTGCAAGTGTCGAGGGGAGCTTCTCAGGTGCCCAGTGTGTCCCGTTTGTTTCCCTTCGCAGCTCCCATCCTGCAGGTACTTATGCTGGGTGCTAACAAGGGTAGGTGGCTCTGCCGACATAAGCAGCCTTTTCCCTTTGGAAGCTTGGATTCTAGTGTCTCAGGGGCTGCTTGCCAAACATTGAAGTTGCCCACGTTATAGCCTCCGCTGGTACGCTTGCGTAGCAAACGAGCACTTTCACCCGAGGAACAGGGTTCCTGTCACGCTGGAGGAGAGTTAATCCCGCAGACCTCATTCCTCCTGGGAAAGCGCAAGGCCATCCTGAGCCTCAGGGTAGTGCCTAAGTTTCCACCGGGCAAGCTCTGCGTGCCTCGGTTTCCATGAGGTCTCCACCATTGTTGTGCTTCAATGGAACGCGAGGATAGCTTTCAGGACTCCAAGCACTCTGGCCTCCGCACCGTTTCCCATGCTACTACACGGAATCCCCGAACGTCTCCTCTCTGCCTGCTGAGCAACAAGCAGCCATGTAGGCCCTTCGGAACACTTCTTGCATGCAGAGCCCGAGGCGGCACTCTGCTCTCTCTCTTCCTTTGGAAACCAAGGTGGTCGCAGCTTGCTCCAACTCACGAAGACAGTCTGAGCCGGTCTCATGAGCTGGGGAATGTGGACTCAGTGAGGACCAGGGCCCTACCTGCACTCTGAAATACACTCTGCTCAGCCTTCCATCCAGGAGCTCACACCGACTGGCTCGTTGGTTTAGCAGGACGTCAATGTGAGGTCCAAGCTGAGCAAAGAGCACACTTCCTCCATTACCCTGCTAGGCCCACGGAAGAGGTAGAGCCAATTAGGCCTCGCTCAGGCCAGCCCTCCTTCAGGGATCTTGCCCCACTTCGAAGCCTGCACAGTAAAAGATACTTAGCGAAGTTGCCAGGGTTTCGCCATGCTCTCCCTCGGCAGCTCCACTACTGCAGGGACTCATGCTTGCTTTGAACTTGGATAGGTGGCCCTGCTTCCAAAAGCAGTCTTTTCCACTTTGGAAATGTGGATTCTTGTAGCCTCGGAGCTGTTTGCGAAACCCTAGGAAGGCCCAGCTTTTACACACTGCAGGCACGCCCGGGGAGGAAACGAGAATGTTCCCCAAGAGAAACAGGCTGCTTGCAAGTGTCGAGGGGAGCTTCTCAGGTGCCCAGTGTTTCCCGTTTGTTTCCCTTCGCAGCTCCCATCTTGCAGGTACTTATACTGGGTACTAACAAGGGTAGGTGGCTCTGCCGACAAAAGCAGCGTTTTCCCTTTGGAAGCTTGGATTCTAGTGTCTCAGGGGCTAATTGACAAACCTTGAAGCTGCCCAGATTAAGCCTCCGCAGTTACGCTTGCGTAGCAAACGAGCACTTTCTACCGATGAACAGGATTCCTGTCACGCTGGAGGAGAGTTAATCCCGCAGACCTCGTTCCTCCTGGGAAAGCGCAAGGCCACCCTGAGCCTCAGGGTAGTGCCTAAGTTTCCACCGGGCAAGCTCTGCGTGCCTCGGTTTCCATGAGGTCTCCACCGTTGTTGTGCTTCAATGGAACGCGAGGATAGCTTTCAGGACTCCAAGCACTCTGACCTCCGCACCGTTTCCCATGCTACCACACGGATCCCCCCGACGTCTCCTCTCTGCCTGCTGAGCAACAAACAGCCGTGTAGGCCCTTCGGAACACTTCTTGCATGCAGAGCCCATGGCGGCACTCTGCTCTCTCTCTTCCTTTGGAAACCAAGGTGGTCGCAGCTTGCCCCAGCTCACGAAGACAGTCTGAGCCGGTCTCATGAGCTGGGGAACGTGGACTCAGTGAGGACCAGGGCCCTACCTGCACTCAGAAAAACACTCTGCTCAGCATTCCATCCAGTTGCTCACACCGACTGGCTCGTTGGTTTAGCAGGACGTCGATGTGAGGTCCAAGCTGAGCAAAGAGCACAATTCCTCCTTTACCCTGCTAGGCCCCCGGAAGAGGTAGAGCCAACTAGGCCTCGCTCAGGCCAGCCCTCCTTCAGGGATCTTGCCCCACTTCGAAGCCTGCACAGTAAAAGATACTTAGCGAAGTTGCCAGGGTTTCGCCATGCTTTCCCTCGGCAGCTCCACTACTGCAGGGACTCATGTTTGCTGTGAACGAGGATAGGTGGCCCTGCTTCCAAAAGCAGTCTTTTCCGCTTTGGAAATGTCGTTTCTTGTAGCCTCGGAGCTGTTTGCAAAACTCTAGGAAGGCCCAGCTTCTACACACTGCAGGCACACCCGGGGAGGAAACGAGTATGTTCCCCCAGAGAAACAGGCTGCTTGCAAGTGTCGAGGGGAGCTTCTCAGGTGCCCAGTGTGTCCCGTTAGTTTCCCTTCGCAGCTCCCATCCTTCAGGTACTTATGCTGGGTGCTAACTAGGTTAGGTGGCTCTACCGACAAAAGCAGCCTTTTCCCTTTGGAAGCTTGGATTCTAGTGTCTCAGGGGCTGTTTGACTATCCTTGAAGCTGCCCAGATTACAGCCTCCGCAGGTACGCTTGCGTAGCAAACGAGCACTTTCTACCGATGAACAGGGTTCCTGTCACGCTGGAGGAGAGTTAATCCCGCAGACCTCGTTCCTCCTGGGAAAGCGCAAGGCCACCCTGAGCCTCAGGGTAGTGCCTAAGTTTCCAACGGGCAAGCTCTGCGTGCCTCGGTTTCCATGAGGTCTCCATCGTTGTTGTGCTTCAGTGGAACGCGAGGATAGCTTTCAGGACCCCAAGCACTCTGACCTCCGCACCGTTTCCCATGCTACCACACGGATTCCCCCCCACGTCTCCTCTCTGCCAGCTGAGCAACAAGCAGCCGTGTAGGCCCTTCGGAACACTTCTTGCATGCAGAGCCCAAGGCGGCACACTGCTCTCTGTCTTCCTTTGGAAAGCTAGGTTATCGCAGCTTGCTCCAACTCACGAAGACAGTCTGAGCCGGTCTCATGAGCTGGGGAATGTGGACTCAGTGAGGACCAGGGCCCTACCTGCACTCAGAAAAATACTCTGCTCAGCCTTCCATCCAGTTGCTCACACCGAATGGCTCGTTGGTTTAGCAGGACGTCAATGTGAGGTCCAAGCTGAGCAAAGAGCACTCTTCCTCCATTACCCTGCTAGGCCCACGGAAGAGGTAGAGCCAACTAGGCCTCGCTCAGGCCAGCCCTCCTTCAGGGATCTTGCCACACTTCGAAGCCTGCACAGTAAAAGATACTTAGCGAAGTTGCCAGGGTTTCCCCATGCTCTCCCTCGGCAGCTCCACTACTGCAGGGACTCATGTTTGCTTTGAACTTGGATAGTTGGCCCTGCTTCCAAAAGCAGTCTTTTCCACTTTGGAAATGTGGATTCTTGTAGCCTCGGAGCTGTTTGCGAAACCCTAGGAAGGCCCAGCTTCTACACACTGCAGGCACACCCGGGGAGGAAACGAGTATGTTCCCCCAGAGAAACAGGCTGCTTGCAAGTGTCGAGGGGAGCTTCTCAGGTGCCCAGTGTGTCCCGTTTGTTTCCCTTCGCAGCTCCCATCCTGCAGGTACTTATGCTGGGTGCTAACAAGGGTAGGTGGCTCTGCCGACATAAGCAGCCTTTTCCCTTTGGAAGCTTGGATTCTAGTGTCTCAGGGGCTGCTTGCCAAACATTGAAGTTGCCCACGTTATAGCCTCCGCTGGTACGCTTGCGTAGCAAACGAGCACTTTCACCCGAGGAACAGGGTTCCTGTCACGCTGGAGGAGAGTTAATCCCGCAGACCTCGTTCCTCCTGGGAAAGCGCAAGGCCACCCTGAGCCTCAGGGTAGTGCCTAAGTTTCCACCGGGCAAGCTCTGCATGCCTCGGTTTCCATGAGGTCTCCACCATTGTTGTGCTTCAATGGAACGCGAGGATAGCTTTCAGGACTCCAAGCACTCTGGCCTCCGCACCGTTTCCCATGCTACTACACGGAATCCCCGAACGTCTCCTCTCTGCCTGCTGAGCAACAAGCAGCCATGTAGGCCCTTCGGAACACTTCTTGCATGCAGAGCCCAAGGCGGCACTCTGCTCTCTCTCTTCCTTTGGAAACCAAGGTGGTCGCAGCTTGCTCCAACTCACGAAGACAGTCTGAGCCGGTCTCATGAGCTGGGGAATGTGGACTCAGTGAGGACCAGGGCCCTACCTGCACTCAGAAATACACTCTGCTCAGCCTTCCATCCAGGAGCTCACACCGACTGGCTCGTTGGTTTAGCAGGACGTCAATGTGAGGTCCAAGCTGAGCAAAGAGCACACTTCCTCCATTACCCTGCTAGGCCCACGGAAGAGGTAGAGCCAATTAGGCCTCGCTCAGGCCAGCCCTCCTTCAGGGATCTTGCCCCACTTCGAAGCCTGCACCGTAAAAGATACTTAGCGAAGTTGCCAGGGTTTCGCCATGCTCTCCCTCGGCAGCTCCACTACTGCAGGGACTCATGCTTGCTTTGAACTTGGATAGGTGGCCCTGCTTCCAAAAGCAGTCTTTTCCACTTTGGAAATGTGGATTCTTGTAGCCTCGGAGCTGTTTGCGAAACCCTAGGAAGGCCCAGCTTCTACACACTGCAGGCACGCCCGGGGAGGAAACGAGTATGTTCCCCCAGAGAAACAGGCTGCTTGCAAGTGTCGAGGGGAGCTTCTCAGGTGCCCAGTGTGTCCCGTTTGTTTCCCTTCGCAGCTCCCATCCTGCAGGTACTTATGCTGGGTGCTAACAAGGGTAGGTGGCTCTGCCGACATAAGCAGCCTTTTCCCTTTGGAAGCTTGGATTCTAGTGTCTCAGGGGCTGCTTGCCAAACATTGAAGTTGCCCACGTTATAGCCTCCGCTGGTACGCTTGCGTAGCAAACGAGCACTTTCACCCGAGGAACAGGGTTCCTGTCACGCTGGAGGAGAGTTAATCCCGCAGACCTCGTTCCTCCTGGGAAAGCGCAAGGCCATCCTGAGCCTCAGGGTAGTGCCTAAGTTTCCACCGGGCAAGCTCTGCGTGCCTCGGTTTCCATGAGGTCTCCACCATTGTTGTGCTTCAATGGAACGCGAGGATAGCTTTCAGGACTCCAAGCACTCTGGCCTCCGCACCGTTTCCCATGCTACTACACGGAATCCCCGAACGTCTCCTCTCTGCCTGCTGAGCAACAAGCAGCCATGTAGGCCCTTCGGAACACTTCTTGCATGCAGAGCCCGAGGCGGCACTCTGCTCTCTCTCTTCCTTTGGAAACCAAGGTGGTCGCAGCTTGCTCCAACTCACGAAGACAGTCTGAGCCGGTCTCATGAGCTGGGGAATGTGGACTCAGTGAGGACCAGGGCCCTACCTGCACTCTGAAATACACTCTGCTCAGCCTTCCATCCAGGAGCTCACACCGACTGGCTCGTTGGTTTAGCAGGACGTCAATGTGAGGTCCAAGCTGAGCAAAGAGCACACTTCCTCCATTACCCTGCTAGGCCCACGGAAGAGGTAGAGCCAATTAGGCCTCGCTCAGGCCAGCCCTCCTTCAGGGATCTTGCCCCACTTCGAAGCCTGCACAGTAAAAGATACTTAGCGAAGTTGCCAGGGTTTCGCCATGCTCTCCCTCGGCAGCTCCACTACTGCAGGGACTCATGCTTGCTTTGAACTTGGATAGGTGGCCCTGCTTCCAAAAGCAGTCTTTTCCACTTTGGAAATGTGGATTCTTGTAGCCTCGGAGCTGTTTGCGAAACCCTAGGAAGGCCCAGCTTTTACACACTGCAGGCACGCCCGGGGAGTAAACGAGAATGTTCCCCAAGAGAAACAGGCTGCTTGCAAGTGTCGAGGGGAGCTTCTCAGGTGCCCAGTGTTTCCCGTTTGTTTCCCTTCGCAGCTCCCATCTTGCAGGTACTTATACTGGGTACTAACAAGGGTAGGTGGCTCTGCCGACAAAAGCAGCGTTTTCCCTTTGGAAGCTTGGATTCTAGTGTCTCAGGGGCTAATTGACAAACCTTGAAGCTGCCCAGATTAAGCCTCCGCAGTTACGCTTGCGTAGCAAACGAGCACTTTCTACCGATGAACAGGGTTCCTGTCACGCTGGAGGAGAGTTAATCCCGCAGACCTCGTTCCTCCTGGGAAAGCGCAAGGCCACCCTGAGCCTCAGGGTAGTGCCTAAGTTTCCACCGGGCAAGCTCTGCGTGCCTCGGTTTCCATGAGGTCTCCACCGTTGTTGTGCTTCAATGGAACGCGAGGATAGCTTTCAGGACTCCAAGCACTCTGACCTCCGCACCGTTTCCCATGCTACCACACGGATCCCCCCGACGTCTCCTCTCTGCCTGCTGAGCAACAAGCAGCCGTGTAGGCCCTTCGGAACACTTCTTGCATGCAGAGCCCATGGCGGCACTCTGCTCTCTCTCTTCCTTTGGAAACCAAGGTGGTCGCAGCTTGCCCCAGCTCACGAAGACAGTCTGAGCCGGTCTCATGAGCTGGGGAACGTGGACTCAGTGAGGACCAGGGCCCTACCTGCACTCAGAAAAACACTCTGCTCAGCATTCCATCCAGTTGCTCACACCGACTGGCTCGTTGGTTTAGCAGGACGTCGATGTGAGGTCCAAGCTGAGCAAAGAGCACAATTCCTCCTTTACCCTGCTAGGCCCCCGGAAGAGGTAGAGCCAACTAGGCCTCGCTCAGGCCAGCCCTCCTTCAGGGATCTTGCCCCACTTCGAAGCCTGCACAGTAAAAGATACTTAGCGAAGTTGCCAGGGTTTCGCCATGCTTTCCCTCGGCAGCTCCACTACTGCAGGGACTCATGTTTGCTGTGAACGAGGATAGGTGGCCCTGCTTCCAAAAGCAGTCTTTTCCGCTTTGGAAATGTCGTTTCTTGTAGCCTCGGAGCTGTTTGCAAAACTCTAGGAAGGCCCAGCTTCTACACACTGCAGGCACACCCGGGGAGGAAACGAGTATGTTCCCCCAGAGAAACAGGCTGCTTGCAAGTGTCGAGGGGAGCTTCTCAGGTGCCCAGTGTGTCCCGTTAGTTTCCCTTCGCAGCTCCCATCCTTCAGGTACTTATGCTGGGTGCTAACTAGGTTAGGTGGCTCTACCGACAAAAGCAGCCTTTTCCCTTTGGAAGCTTGGATTCTAGTGTCTCAGGGGCTGTTTGACTATCCTTGAAGCTGCCCAGATTACAGCCTCCGCAGGTACGCTTGCGTAGCAAACGAGCACTTTCTACCGATGAACAGGGTTCCTGTCACGCTGGAGGAGAGTTAATCCCGCAGACCTCGTTCCTCCTGGGAAAGCGCAAGGCCACCCTGAGCCTCAGGGTAGTGCCTAAGTTTCCAACGGGCAAGCTCTGCGTGCCTCGGTTTCCATGAGGTCTCCATCGTTGTTGTGCTTCAGTGGAACGCGAGGATAGCTTTCAGGACCCCAAGCACTCTGACCTCCGCACCGTTTCCCATGCTACCACACGGATTCCCCCCCACGTCTCCTCTCTGCCAGCTGAGCAACAAGCAGCCGTGTAGGCCCTTCGGAACACTTCTTGCATGCAGAGCCCAAGGCGGCACACTGCTCTCTGTCTTCCTTTGGAAAGCTAGGTTATCGCAGCTTGCTCCAACTCACGAAGACAGTCTGAGCCGGTCTCATGAGCTGGGGAATGTGGACTCAGTGAGGACCAGGGCCCTACCTGCACTCAGAAAAACACTCTGCTCAGCCTTCCATCCAGTTGCTCACACCGACTGGCTCGTTGGTTTAGCAGGACGTCAATGTGAGGTCCAAGCTGAGCAAAGAGCACTCTTCCTCCATTACCCTGCTAGGCCCACGGAAGAGGTAGAGCCAACTAGGCCTCGCTCAGGCCAGCCCTCCTTCAGGGATCTTGCCACACTTCGAAGCCTGCACAGTAAAAGATACTTAGCGAAGTTGCCAGGGTTTCCCCATGCTCTCCCTCGGCAGCTCCACTACTGCAGGGACTCATGTTTGCTTTGAACTTGGATAGTTGGCCCTGCTTCCAAAAGCAGTCTTTTCCACTTTGGAAATGTGGATTCTTGTAGCCTCGGAGCTGTTTGCGAAACCCTAGGAAGGCCCAGCTTCTACACACTGCAGGCACACCCGGGGAGGAAACGAGTATGTTCCCCCAGAGAAACAGGCTGCTTGCAAGTGTCGAGGGGAGCTTCTCAGGTGCCCAGTGTGTCCCGTTTGTTTCCCTTCGCAGCTCCCATCCTGCAGGTACTTATGCTGGGTGCTAACAAGGGTAGGTGGCTCTGCCGACATAAGCAGCCTTTTCCCTTTGGAAGCTTGGATTCTAGTGTCTCAGGGGCTGCTTGCCAAACATTGAAGTTGCCCACGTTATAGCCTCCGCTGGTACGCTTGCGTAGCAAACGAGCACTTTCACCCGAGGAACAGGGTTCCTGTCACGCTGGAGGAGAGTTAATCCCGCAGACCTCGTTCCTCCTGGGAAAGCGCAAGGCCACCCTGAGCCTCAGGGTAGTGCCTAAGTTTCCACCGGGCAAGCTCTGCGTGCCTCGGTTTCCATGAGGTCTCCACCATTGTTGTGCTTCAATGGAACGCGAGGATAGCTTTCAGGACTCCAAGCACTCTGGCCTCCGCACCGTTTCCCATGCTACTACACGGAATCTCCGAACGTCTCCTCTCTGCCTGCTGAGCAACAAGCAGCCATGTAGGCCCTTCGGAACACTTCTTGCATGCAGAGCCCAAGGCGGCACTCTGCTCTCTCTCTTCCTTTGGAAACCAAGGTGGTCGCAGCTTGCTCCAACTCACGAAGACAGTCTGAGCCGGTCTCATGAGCTGGGGAATGTGGACTCAGTGAGGACCAGGGCCCTACCTGCACTCAGAAATACACTCTGCTCAGCCTTCCATCCAGGAGCTCACACCGACTGGCTCGTTGGTTTAGCAGGACGTCAATGTGAGGTCCAAGCTGAGCAAAGAGCACACTTCCTCCATTACCCTGCTAGGCCCACGGAAGAGGTAGAGCCAATTAGGCCTCGCTCAGGCCAGCCCTCCTTCAGGGATCTTGCCCCACTTCGAAGCCTGCACCGTAAAAGATACTTAGCGAAGTTGCCAGGGTTTCGCCATGCTCTCCCTCGGCAGCTCCACTACTGCAGGGACTCATGCTTGCTTTGAACTTGGATAGGTGGCCCTGCTTCCAAAAGCAGTCTTTTCCCCTTTGAAAATGTGGATTCTTGTAGCCTCGGAGCTGTTTGCGAAACCCTAGCAAGGCCCAGCTTCTACACACTGCAGGCACGCCCGGGGAGGAAACGAGAATATTCCCCAAGAGAAACAGGCTGCTTGCAAGTGTCGAGGGGAGCTTCTCAGGTGCCCAGTGTGTCCCATTTGTTTCCCTTCGCAGCTCCCATCTTGCAGGTACTTATACTGGGTACTAACAAGGGTAGGTGGCTCTGCCGACAAAAGCAGCGTTTTCCCTTTGGAAGCTTGGATTCTAGTGTCTAAGGGGCTAATTGACAAACCTTGAAGCTGCCCAGATTAACCTCCGCAGGTACGCTTGCGTAGCAAACGAGCACTTTCTACCGATGAACAGGCTTCCTGTCACGCTGGAGGAGAGTTAATCCCGCAGACCTCGTTCCTCCTGGGGAAGCGCAAGGCCACCCTGAGCCTCAGGGTAGTGCCTAAATTTCCAACGGGCAAGCTCTGCGTGCCTCGGTTTCCATGAGGTCTCCACCGTTGTTGTGCTTCAATGCAACGCGAGGATACCTTTCAGGACTCCAAGCACTCTCACCTCCGCACCGTTTCCCATGCTACCACACGGATCCCCCCCACGTCTCCTCTCTGCCTGCTGAGCAACAAGCAGCCATGTAGGCCCTTCGGAACACTTCTTGCATGCAGAGCCCATGGCGGCACTCTGCTCTCTCTCTTCCTTTGGAAACCAAGGTGGTCGCAGCTTGCCCCAGCTCACGAAGACAGTCTGAGCCGGTCTCATGAGCTGGGGAACGTGGACTCAGTGAGGACCAGGGCCCTACCTGCACTCAGAAAAACACTCTGCTCAGCCTTCCATCCAGTTGCTCACACCGACTGGCTCGTTGGTTTAGCAGGACGTCGATGTGAGGTCCAAGCTGAGCAAAGAGCACAATTCCTCCTTTAGCCTGCTAGGCCCCCGGAAGAGGTAGAGCCAACTAGGCCTCGCTCAGGCCAGTCCTCTTTCAGGGATCTTGCCACACTTCGAAGCCTGCACAGTAAAAGATACGTAGCGAAGTTGCCAGGGTTTCGCCATGCTCTCCCTCGGCAGCTCCACTACTGCAGGGACTCATGTTTGCTGTGAACGAGGATAGGTGGCCCTGCTTCCAAAAGCAGTCTTTTCCGCTTTGGAAATGTCGTTTCTTGTAGCCTCGGAGCTGTTTGCGAAACTCTAAGAAGGCCCAGCTTCTTCACACTGCAGGCACGCCCGGGGAGGAAACGAGTATGTTCCCCCAGAGAAACAGGCTGCTTGCAAGTGTCGAGGGGAGTTTCTCAGGTGCCCAGGGTGTCCCGTTTGTTTCCCTTCGCAGCTCCTATCCTGCAGGTACTTATGCTGGGTGCTAACAAGGGTAGGTGGCTCTGCCGACAAAAGCAGCCTTTTCCCTTTGGAAGCTTGGATTCTAGTGATTCACGGGCTGCTTTCCAAACCTTGGAGTTTCCCAGCTTATAGCCTTCGCAGGTACGCTTGAGTAGCAAACGAGCACTTTCACCCGAGGAAGAGTGTTCCTGTCCCGCTAGAGGAGAGTTAATCCTGCAGACCTCGTTCCTCCTGGGAAAGCGCAAGGCCACCCTGAGCCTCAGGGTAGTGCCTAATTTTCCACCGGGCAAGCTCTGCGTGCCTCGGTTTCCATGAGGTCTCCACCGTTGTTGTGCTTCAATGGAATGCGAGGATAGCTTTCAGGATTCCAAGCACTCTGGCCTCCGCACCTTTTCCCATGCTACCACACGGATCCCCCCCACGTCTCCTCTCTGCCTGCTGAGCAACAAGCAGCTGTGTAGGCCCTTCGGAACACTTCTTGCATGCAGAGCCCAAGGCGGCACACTGCTCTCTGTCTTCCTTTGGAAACCTAGGTTGCCGCAGCTTGCCCCAGCTCACGAAGACAGTCTGAGCCGGTCTCATGTGCTGAGGAACGTGAACTCCGTGAGGACCAGGGCCCTACCTGCTCTCAGAAAATCATTCTGCTCAGCCTTCCATACAGGAGCTCACACCGACTGGCTCGTTGGTTTAGCAGGACGTCGATGTGAGGTCCATGCTAAGCAAAGAGCACAGTACTTCCTTTACCCTGCTAGGCCCCCGGAAGAGGTAGAGCCAATTAGGCCTCGCTCAGGCCAGCCCTCCTTCAGGGATCTTGCCCCACTTCTAAGCCTGCACAGTAAAAGATACTTAGCGAAATTGCCAGGGTTTCGCCATGCTCTCCCTCGGCAGCTCCACTACTGCAGGGACTCATGTTTGCTTTGAACTTGGATAGGTGGCCCTGCTTCCAAAAGCAGTCTTTTCCACTTTGGAAATGTGGATTCTTGTAGCCTCGGAGCTGTTTGCGAAACCCTAGGAAGGCCCAGCTTCTACACACTGCAGGCACGCCCGGGGAGGAAACGAGAATGTTCCCCAAGAGAAACAGGCTGCTTGCAAGTGTCGAGGGGAGCTTCTCAGGTGCCCAGTGTGTCCCGTTTGTTTCCCTTCGCAGCTCCCATCTTGCAGGTACTTATACTGGGTACTAACAAGGGTAGGTGGCTCTGCCGACAAAAGCAGCGTTTTCCCTTTGGAAGCTTGGATTCTAGTGTCTCAGGGGCTAATTGACAAACCTTGAAGCTGCCCAGATTAAGCCTCCGCAGGTACGCTTGCGTAGCAAACGAGCACTTTCTACCGATGAACAGGGTTCCTGTCACGCTGGAGGAGAGTTAATCCCGCAGACCTCGTTCCTCCTGGGAAAGCGCAAGGCCACCCTGAGCCTCAGGGTAGTGCCTTAGTTTCCAACGGGCAAGCTCTGAGTGCCTCGGTTTCCATGAGGTCTCCACCGTTGTTGTGCTTCAATGGAACGCGAGGATAGCTTTCAGGACTCCAAGCACTCTGACCTCCGCACCGTTTCCCATGCTACCACACGGATCCCCCCCACGTCTCCTCTCTGCCTGCTGAGCAACAAGCAGCCGTGTAGGCCCTTCGGAACACTTCTTGCATGCAGAGCCCATGGCGGCACTCTGCTCTCTCTCTTCCTTTGGAAACCAAGGTGGTCGCAGCTTGCCCCAGCTCACGAAGACAGTCTGAGCCGGTCTCATGAGCTGGGGAACGTGGACTCAGTGAGGACCAGGGCCCTACCTGCACTCAGAAAAACACTCTGCTCAGCCTTCCATCCAGTTGCTCACACCGACTGGCTCGTTGGTTTAGCAGGACGTCGATGTGAGGTCCAAGCTGAGCAAAGAGCACAATTCCTCCTTTAGCCTGCTAGGCCCCCGGAAGAGGTAGAGCCAACTAGGCCTCGCTCAGGCCAGTCCTCTTTCAGGGATCTTGCCACACTTCGAAGCCTGCACAGTAAAAGATACGTAGCGAAGTTGCCAGGGTTTCGCCATGCTCTCCCTCGGCAGCTCCACTACTGCAGGGACTCATGTTTGCTGTGAACGAGGATAGGTGGCCCTGCTTCCAAAAGCAGTCTTTTCCGCTTTGGAAATGTCGTTTCTTGTAGCCTCGGAGCTGTTTGCGAAACTCTAAGAAGGCCCAGCTTCTTCACACTGCAGGCACGCCCGGGGAGGAAACGAGTATGTTCCCCCAGAGAAACAGGCTGCTTGCAAGTGTCGAGGGGAGTTTCTCAGGTGCCCAGTGTGTCCCGTTTGTTTCCCTTCGCAGCTCCCGTCCTGCAGGTACTTATGCTGGGTGCTAACAAGGGTAGGTGGCTCTGCCGACAAAAGCAGCCTTTTCCCTTTGGAAGCTTGGATTCTAGTGATTCACGGGCTGCTTTCCAAACCTTGGAGTTTCCCAGCTTATAGCCTTCGCAGGTACGCTTGAGTAGCAAACGAGCACTTTCACCCGAGGAAGAGTGTTCCTGTCCCGCTAGAGGAGAGTTAATCCTGCAGACCTCGTTCCTCCTGGGAAAGCGCAAGGCCACCCTGAGCCTCAGGGTAGTGCCTAATTTTCCACCGGGCAAGCTCTGCGTGCCTCGGTTTCCATGCGGTCTCCACCGTTGTTGTGCTTCAATGGAATGCGAGGATAGCTTTCAGGATTCCAAGCACTCTGGCCTCCGCACCTTTTCCCATGGTACCACACGGATCCCCCCCAAGTCTCCTCTCTGCCTGCTGAGCAACAAGCAGCTGTGTAGGCCCTTCGGAACACTTCTTGCATGCAGAGCCCAAGGCGGCACACTGCTCTCTGTCTTCCTTTGGAAACCTAGGTTGCCGCAGCTTGCCCCAGCTCACGAAGACAGTCTGAGCCGGTCTCATGTGCTGAGGAACGTGAACTCCGTGAGGACCAGGGCCCTACCTGCTCTCAGAAAATCATTCTGCTCAGCCTTCCATACAGGAGCTCACACCGACTGGCTCGTTGGTTTAGCAGGACGTCGATGTGAGGTCCATGCTAAGCAAAGAGCACAGTACTTCCTTTACCCTGCTAGGCCCCCGGAAGAGGTAGAGCCAATTAGGCCTCGCTCAGGCCAGCCCTCCTTCAGGGATCTTGCCCCACTTCTAAGCCTGCACAGTAAAAGATACTTAGCGAAATTGCCAGGGTTTCGCCATGCTCTCCCTCGGCAGCTCCACTACTGCAGGGACTCATGTTTGCTTTGAACTTGGATAGGTGGCCCTGCTTCCAAAAGCAGTCTTTTCCACTTTGGAAATGTGGATTCTTGTAGCCTCGGAGCTGTTTGCGAAACCCTAGGAAGGCCCAGCTTCTACACACTGCAGGCACACCCGGGGAGGAAACGAGAATATTCCCCAAGAGAAACAGGCTGCTTGCAAGTGTCGAGGGGAGCTTCTCAGGTGCCCAGTGTTTCCCGTTTGTTTCCCTTCGCAGCTCCCATCTTGCAGGTACTTATACTGGGTACTAACAAGGGTAGGTGGCTCTGCCGACAAAAGCAGCGTTTTCCCTTTGGAAGCTTGGATTCTAGTGTCTAAGGGGCTAATTGACAAACCTTGAAGCTGCCCAGATTAAGCCTCCGCAGGTACGCTTGCGTAGCAAACGAGCACTTTCACCCGAGGAACAGGGTTCCTGTCACGCTGGAGGAGAGTTAATCCCGCAGACCTCGTTCCTCCTGGGAAAGCGCAAGGCCACCCTGAGCCTCCGGGTAGATCCTAAGTTTCCACCGGGCAAGCTCTGCGTGCCTCGGTTTCCATGAGGTCTCCACCGTTGTTGTGCTTCAATGGAACGCGAGGATAGCTTTCAGGACTCCAAGCACTCTGACCTCCGCACCGTTTCCCATGCTACCACACGGATCCCCCCCACGTCTCCTCTCTGCCTGCTGAGCAACAAGCAGCCGTGTAGGCCCTTCGGAACACTTCTTGCATGCAGAGCCCATGGCGGCACTCTGCTCTCTCTCTTCCTTTGGAAACCAAGGTGGTCGCAGCTTGCCCCAGCTCACGAAGACAGTCTGAGCCGGTCTCATGAGCTGGGGAACGTGGACTCAGTGAGGACCAGGGCCCTACCTGCACTCAGAAAAACACTCTGCTCAGCCTTCCATCCAGTTGCTCACACCGACTGGCTCGTTGGTTTAGCAGGACGTCGATGTGAGGTCCAAGCTGAGCAAAGAGCACAATTCCTCCTTTAGCCTGCTAGGCCCCCGGAAGAGGTAGAGCCAACTAGGCCTCGCTCAGGCCAGTCCTCTTTCAGGGATCTTGCCACACTTCGAAGCCTGCACAGTAAAAGATACGTAGCGAAGTTGCCAGGGTTTCGCCATGCTCTCCCTCGGCAGCTCCACTACTGCAGGGACTCATGTTTGCTGTGAACGAGGATAGGTGGCCCTGCTTCCAAAAGCAGTCTTTTCCGCTTTGGAAATGTCGTTTCTTGTAGCCTCGGAGCTGTTTGCGAAACTCTAAGAAGGCCCAGCTTCTTCACACTGCAGGCACGCCCGGGGAGGAAACGAGTATGTTCCCCCAGAGAAACAGGCTGCTTGCAAGTGTCGAGGGGAGTTTCTCAGGTGCCCAGTGTGTCCCGTTTGTTTCCCTTCGCAGCTCCCGTCCTGCAGGTACTTATGCTGGGTGCTAACAAGGGTAGGTGGCTCTGCCGACAAAAGCAGCCTTTTCCCTTTGGAAGCTTGGATTCTAGTGATTCACGGGCTGCTTTCCAAACCTTGGAGTTTCCCAGCTTATAGCCTTCGCAGGTACGCTTGAGTAGCAAACGAGCACTTTCACCCGAGGAAGAGTGTTCCTGTCCCGCTAGAGGAGAGTTAATCCTGCAGACCTCGTTCCTCCTGGGAAAGCGCAAGGCCACCCTGAGCCTCAGGGTAGTGCCTAATTTTCCACCGGGCAAGCTCTGCGTGCCTCGGTTTCCATGCGGTCTCCACCGTTGTTGTGCTTCAATGGAATGCGAGGATAGCTTTCAGGATTCCAAGCACTCTGGCCTCCGCACCTTTTCCCATGGTACCACACGGATCCCCCCCAAGTCTCCTCTCTGCCTGCTGAGCAACAAGCAGCTGTGTAGGCCCTTCGGAACACTTCTTGCATGCAGAGCCCAAGGCGGCACACTGCTCTCTGTCTTCCTTTGGAAACCTAGGTTGCCGCAGCTTGCCCCAGCTCACGAAGACAGTCTGAGCCGGTCTCATGTGCTGAGGAACGTGAACTCCGTGAGGACCAGGGCCCTACCTGCTCTCAGAAAATCATTCTGCTCAGCCTTCCATACAGGAGCTCACACCGACTGGCTCGTTGGTTTAGCAGGACGTCGATGTGAGGTCCATGCTAAGCAAAGAGCACAGTACTTCCTTTACCCTGCTAGGCCCCCGGAAGAGGTAGAGCCAATTAGGCCTCGCTCAGGCCAGCCCTCCTTCAGGGATCTTGCCCCACTTCTAAGCCTGCACAGTAAAAGATACTTAGCGAAATTGCCAGGGTTTCGCCATGCTCTCCCTCGGCAGCTCCACTACTGCAGGGACTCATGTTTGCTTTGAACTTGGATAGGTGGCCCTGCTTCCAAAAGCAGTCTTTTCCACTTTGGAAATGTGGATTCTTGTAGCCTCGGAGCTGTTTGCGAAACCCTAGGAAGGCCCAGCTTCTACACACTGCAGGCACACCCGGGGAGGAAACGAGAATATTCCCCAAGAGAAACAGGCTGCTTGCAAGTGTCGAGGGGAGCTTCTCAGGTGCCCAGTGTTTCCCGTTTGTTTCCCTTCGCAGCTCCCATCTTGCAGGTACTTATACTGGGTACTAACAAGGGTAGGTGGCTCTGCCGACAAAAGCAGCGTTTTCCCTTTGGAAGCTTGGATTCTAGTGTCTAAGGGGCTAATTGACAAACCTTGAAGCTGCCCAGATTAAGCCTCCGCAGGTACGCTTGCGTAGCAAACGAGCACTTTCACCCGAGGAACAGGGTTCCTGTCACGCTGGAGGAGAGTTAATCCCGCAGACCTCGTTCCTCCTGGGAAAGCGCAAGGCCACCCTGAGCCTCCGGGTAGATCCTAAGTTTCCACCGGGCAAGCTCTGCGTGCCTCGGTTTCCATGAGGTCTCCACCGTTGTTGTGCTTCAATGGAACGCGAGGATAGCTTTCAGGACTCCAAGCACTCTGACCTCCGCACCGTTTCCCATGCTACCACACGGATCCCCCCCACGTCTCCTCTCTGCCTGCTGAGCAACAAGCAGCCGTGTAGGCCCTTCGGAACACTTCTTGCATGCAGAGCCCATGGCGGCACTCTGCTCTCTCTCTTCCTTTGGAAACCAAGGTGGTCGCAGCTTGCCCCAGCTCACGAAGACAGTCTGAGCCGGTCTCATGAGCTGGGGAACGTGGACTCAGTGAGGACCAGGGCCCTACCTGCACTCAGAAAAACACTCTGCTCAGCCTTCCATCCAGTTGCTCACACCGACTGGCTCGTTGGTTTATCAGGACGTCGATGTGAGGTCCAAGCTGAGCAAAGAGCACAATTCCTCCTTTAGCCTGCTAGGCCCCCGGAAGAGGTAGAGCCAACTAGGCCTCGCTCAGGCCAGCCCTCCTTCAGGGATCTTGCCACACTTCGAAGCCTGCACAGTAAAAGATACTAGCGAAGTTGCCAGGGTTTCGCCATGCTCTCCCTCGGCAGCTCCACTACTGCAGGGACTCATGTTTGCTGTGAACGAGGATAGGTGGCCCTGCTTCCAAAAGCAGTCTTTTCCGCTTTGGAAATGTCGTTTCTTGTAGCCTCGGAGCTGTTTGCGAAACTCTAGGAAGGCCCAGCTTCTACACACTGCAGGCACGCCCGGGGAGGAAACGAGTATGTTCCCCCAGAGAAACAGGCTGCTTGCAAGTGTCGAGGGGAGCTTCTCAGGTGCCCAGTGTGTCCCGTTTGTTTCCCTTCGCAGCTCCCATCCTGCAGGTACTTATGCTGGGTGCTAACTAGGTTAGGTGGCTCTACCGACAAAAGCAGCCTTTTCCCTTTGGAAGCTTGGATTCTAGTGTCTCAGGGGCTGTTTGACAATCCTTGTAGCTGCCCAGATTACTGCCTCCGCAGGTACGCTTGCGTAGCAAACGAGCACTTTCTACCGATGAACAGGGATCCTGTCACGCTGGAGGACAGTTAATCCCTCAGACCTCGTTCCTCCTGGGAAAGCGCAAGGCCACCCTGAGCCTCAGGGTAGTGCCTAAGTTTCCAACGGGCAAGCTCTGCGTGCCTCGGTTTCCATGAGGTCTCCATCGTTGTTGTGCTTCAATGGATCGCGAGGATAGCTTTCAGGACCCCAAGCACTCTGACCTCCGCACCGTTTCCCATGCTACCACACGGATCCCCCCCACGTCTCCTCTCTGCCTGCTGAGCAACAAGCAGCCGTGTAGGCCCTTCGGAACACTTCTTGCATGCAGAGTCGAAGGCGGCACACTGCTCTCTGTCTTCCTTTGGAAACCTAGGTTGCCGCAGCTTGCTCCAACTCACGAAGACAGTCTGAGCCGGTCTCATGAGCTGGGGAATGTGGACTCAGTGAGGACCAGGGCCCTACCTGCACTCAGAAAAACACTCTGCTCAGCCTTCCATCCAGGAGCTCACACCGACTGGCTCGTTGGTTTAGCAGGACATCAATGTGAGGTCCAAGCTGAGCAAAGAGCACAATTCCTCCTTTACCCTGCTAGGCCCCCGGAAGAGGTAGAGCCAACTAGGCCTCGCGCAGGCCAGCCCTCCTTCAGGGATCTTGCCACACTTCGAAGCCTGCACAGTAAAAGATACTTAGCGAAGTTGCCAGGGTTTCGCCATGCTCTCCCTCGGCAGCTCCACTACTGCAGGGACTCATGTTTGCTGTGAACGAGGATAGGTGGCCCTGCTTCCAAAAGCAGTCTTTTCCGCTTTGGAAATGTCGTTTCTTGTAGCCTCGGAGCTGTTTGCGAAACTCTAGGAAGGCCCAGCTTCTACACACTGCAGGCACGCCCGGGGAGGAAAGGAGAATGTTCCCCAAGAGAAACAGGCTGCTTGCAAGTGTCGAGGGGAGCTTCTCAGGTGCCCAGTTTGTCCCGTTTGTTTCCCTTCGCAGCTCCCATCTTGCAGGTACTTATACTGGGTACTAACAAGGGTAGGTGGCTCTGCCGACAAAAGCAGCCTTTTCCCTTTGGAAGCTTGGATTCTAGTGTCTCAGGGGCTGTTTGACAATCCTTGAAGATGCCCAGAATATAACCTCCGCAGGTAAGGTTGCGTAGCAAACGAGCACTTTCATCCGAGGAACAGGGTTCCTGTCACCCTGGAGGAGAGTTAATCCCGCAGACCTCGTTCCTCCTGGGAAAGCGCAAGGCCACCCTGAGCCTCAGGGTAGTGCCTAAGTTTCCAACGGGCATGCTCTGCGTGCCTCGGTTTCCATGAAGTCTCCATCGTTGTTGTGCTTCAATGGAACGCGAGGATAGCTTTCAGGACCCCAAGCACTCTGACCTCCGCACCGTTTCCCATGCTACCACACGGATCCCCCCCACGTCTCCTCTCTGCCTGCTGAGCAACAAGCAGCCGTGTAGGCCCTTCGGAACACTTCTTGCCTGCAGAGCCCAAGGCGGCACACTGCTCTCTGTCTTCCTTTGGAAACCTAGGTTGGCGCAGCTTGCCCCAGTACACGAAGACAGTCTGAGCCGGTCTCATGTGCTGAGGAACGTGAACTCAGTGAGGACCAGGGCCCTATCTGCACTCAGAAAATCACTCTGCTCAGCCTTCCATCCAGGAGCTCACACCGACTGGCTCGTTGGTTTAGCAGGACGTCTATGTGAGGTCCAAGCTGAGCAAAGAGCACAATTCCTCCATTACCCTGCTAGGCCCACGGAAGAGGTAGAGCCAACTAGGCCTCGCTCAGGCCAGCCCTCCTTCAGGGATCTTGCCACACTTCGAAGCCTGCACAGTAAAAGATACTTAGCGAAGTTGCCAGGGTTTCGCCATGCTCTCCCTCGGCAGCTCCACTACTGCAGGGACTCATGTTTGCTGTGAACGAAGATAGGTGGCCCTGCTTCCAAAAGCAGTCTTTTCCACTTTGGAAATGTGGTTTCTTGTAGCTTCGGAGCTGTTTGCGAAACCGTAGGAAGGCCCAGCTTCTGCTCACTGCAGGCACGCCCGGGGAGGAAACGAGTATGTTCCCCCAGCAAAACAGGCTGCTTGCAAGTGTGGAGGGGAGCTTCTCAGGTGCCCAGAGTGTCCCGTTTGTTTCCCTTCGCAGCTCCCATCCTGCAGGTACTTATGCTGGGTGCTAACAAGGTTAGGTGGCTCTGCCGACAAAAGCAGCCTTTTCCCTTAGGAAGCTTGGATTCTAGTGATTCACGGGCTGCTTTCCAAACCTTGAAGTTTCCCAGCTTATAGCCACCGCAGGTACGCTTGAGTAGCAAACGAGCACTTTCACCCGAGGAAGAGTGTTCCTGTCCCGCTAGAGGAGAGTTAATCCTGCAGACCTCGTTCCTCCTGGGAAAGCGCAAGGCCACCCTGAGCCTCAGGGTAGTGCCTAATTTTCCACCGGGCAAGCTCTGCGTGCCTCGGTTTCCATGAGGTCTCCACCGTTGTTGTGCTTCAATGGAATGCGAGGATAGCTTTCAGGATTCCAAGCACTCTGGCCTCCGCACCTTTTCCCATGCTACCACACGGATCCCCCCCAAGTCTCCTCTCTGCCTGCTGAGCAACAAGCAGCTGTGTAGGCCCTTCGGAACACTTCTTGCATGCAGAGCCCAAGGCGGCACACTGCTCTCTGTCTTCCTTTGGAAACCTAGGTTGCCGCAGCTTGCCCCAGCTCACGAAGACAGTCTGAGCCGGTCTCATGTGCTGAGGAACGTGAACGCCGTGAGGACCAGGGCCCTACCTGCTCTCAGAAAATCATTCTGCTCAGCCTTCCATACAGGAGCTCACACCGACTGGCTCGTTGGTTTAGCAGGACGTCGATGTGAGGTCCATGCTAAGCAAAGAGCACAGTACTTCCTTTACCCTGCTAGGCCCCCGGAAGAGGTAGAGCCAATTAGGCCTCGCTCAGGCCAGCCCTCCTTCAGGGATCTTGCCCCACATCTAAGCCTGCACCGTAAAAGATACTTAGCGAAATTGCCAGGGTTTCGCCATGCTCTCCCTCGGCAGCTCCACTACTGCAGGGACTCATGTTTGCTTTGAACTTGGATAGGTGGCCCTGCTTCCAAAAGCAGTCTTTTCCACTTTGGAAATGTGGATTCTTGTAGCCTCGGAGCTGTTTGCGAAACCCTAGGAAGGCCCAGCTTCTACACACTGCAGGCACGCCCGGGGAGGAAACGAGAATGTTCCCCAAGAGAAACAGGCTGCTTGCAAGTGTCGAGGGGAGCTTCTCAGGTGCCCAGTGTGTCCCGTTTGTTTCCCTTCACAGCTCCCATCTTGCAGGTACTTATACTGGGTACTAACAAGGGTAGGTGGCTCTGCCGACAAAAGCAGCGTTTTCCCTTTGGAAGCTTGGATTCTAGTGTCTCAGGGGCTAATTGACAAACCTTGAAGCTGCCCAGATTAAGCCTCCGCAGGTACGCTTGCGTAGCAAACGAGCACTTTCTACCGATGAACAGGGTTCCTGTCACGCTGGAGGAGAGTTAATCCCGCAGACCTCGTTCCTCCTGGGAAAGCGCAAGGCCACCCTGAGCCTCAGGGTAGTGCCTTAGTTTCCAACGGGCAAGCTCTGAGTGCCTCGGTTTCCATGAGGTCTCCACCGTTGTTGTGCTTCAATGGAACGCGAGGATAGCTTTCAGGACTCCAAGCACTCTGACCTCCGCACCGTTTCCCATGCTACCACACGGATCCCCCCCACGTCTCCTCTCTGCCTGCTGAGCAACAAGCAGCCGTGTAGGCCCTTCGGAACACTTCTTGCATGCAGAGCCCATGGCGGCACTCTGCTCTCTCTCTTCCTTTGGAAACCAAGGTGGTCGCAGCTTGCCCCAGCTCACGAAGACAGTCTGAGCCGGTCTCATGAGCTGGGGAACGTGGACTCAGTGAGGACCAGGGCCCTACCTGCACTCAGAAAAACACTCTGCTCAGCCTTCCATCCAGTTGCTCACACCGACTGGCTCGTTGGTTTAGCAGGACGTCGATGTGAGGTCCAAGCTGAGCAAAGAGCACAATTCCTCCTTTAGCCTGCTAGGCCCCCGGAAGAGGTAGAGCCAACTAGGCCTCGCTCAGGCCAGTCCTCTTTCAGGGATCTTGCCACACTTCGAAGCCTGCACAGTAAAAGATACGTAGCGAAGTTGCCAGGGTTTCGCCATGCTCTCCCTCGGCAGCTCCACTACTGCAGGGACTCATGTTTGCTGTGAACGAGGATAGGTGGCCCTGCTTCCAAAAGCAGTCTTTTCCGCTTTGGAAATGTCGTTTCTTGTAGCCTCGGAGCTGTTTGCGAAACTCTAAGAAGGCCCAGCTTCTTCACACTGCAGGCACGCCCGGGGAGGAAACGAGTATGTTCCCCCAGAGAAACAGGCTGCTTGCAAGTGTCGAGGGGAGTTTCTCAGGTGCCCAGTGTGTCCCGTTTGTTTCCCTTCGCAGCTCCCGTCCTGCAGGTACTTATGCTGGGTGCTAACAAGGGTAGGTGGCTCTGCCGACAAAAGCAGCCTTTTCCCTTTGGAAGCTTGGATTCTAGTGATTCACGGGCTGCTTTCCAAACCTTGGAGTTTCCCAGCTTATAGCCTTCGCAGGTACGCTTGAGTAGCAAACGAGCACTTTCACCCGAGGAAGAGTGTTCCTGTCCCGCTAGAGGAGAGTTAATCCTGCAGAGCTCGTTCCTCCTGGGAAAGCGCAAGGCCACCCTGAGCCTCAGGGTAGTGCCTAATTTTCCACCGGGCAAGCTCTGCGTGCCTCGGTTTCCATGCGGTCTCCACCGTTGTTGTGCTTCAATGGAATGCGAGGATAGCTTTCAGGATTCCAAGCACTCTGGCCTCCGCACCTTTTCCCATGGTACCACACGGATCCCCCCCAAGTCTCCTCTCTGCCTGCTGAGCAACAAGCAGCTGTGTAGGCCCTTCGGAACACTTCTTGCATGCAGAGCCCAAGGCGGCACACTGCTCTCTGTCTTCCTTTGGAAACCTAGGTTGCCGCAGCTTGCCCCAGCTCACGAAGACAGTCTGAGCCGGTCTCATGTGCTGAGGAACGTGAACTCCGTGAGGACCAGGGCCCTACCTGCTCTCAGAAAATCATTCTGCTCAGCCTTCCATACAGGAGCTCACACCGACTGGCTCGTTGGTTTAGCAGGACGTCGATGTGAGGTCCATGCTAAGCAAAGAGCACAGTACTTCCTTTACCCTGCTAGGCCCCCGGAAGAGGTAGAACCAATTAGGCCTCGCTCAGGCCAGCCCTCCTTCAGGGATCTTGCCCCACTTCTAAGCCTGCACAGTAAAAGATACTTAGCGAAATTGCCAGGGTTTCGCCATGCTCTCCCTCGGCAGCTCCACTACTGCAGGGACTCATGTTTGCTGTGAACGAGGATAGGTGGCCCTGCTTCCAAAAGCAGTCTTTTCCGCTTTGGAAATGTCGTTTCTTGTAGCCTCGGAGCTGTTTGCGAAACTCTAGGAAGGCCCAGCTTCTACACACTGCAGGCACGCCCGGGGAGGAAACGAGTATGTTCCCCCAGAGAAACAGGCTGCTTGCAAGTGTCGAGGGGAGCTTCTCAGGTGCCCAGTGTGTCCCGTTTGTTTCCCTTCGCAGCTCCCATCCTGCAGGTACTTATGCTGGGTGCTAACTAGGTTAGGTGGCTCTACCGACAAAAGCAGCCTTTTCCCTTTGGAAGCTTGGATTCTAGTGTCTCAGGGGCTGTTTGACAATCCTTGTAGCTGCCCAGATTACTGCCTCCGCAGGTACGCTTGCGTAGCAAACGAGCACTTTCTACCGATGAACAGGGATCCTGTCACGCTGGAGGACAGTTAATCCCTCAGACCTCGTTCCTCCTGGGAAAGCGCAAGGCCACCCTGAGCCTCAGGGTAGTGCCTAAGTTTCCAACGGGCAAGCTCTGCGTGCCTCGGTTTCCATGAGGTCTCCATCGTTGTTGTGCTTCAATGGATCGCGAGGATAGCTTTCAGGACCCCAAGCACTCTGACCTCCGCACCGTTTCCCATGCTACCACACGGATCCCCCCCACGTCTCCTCTCTGCCTGCTGAGCAACAAGCAGCCGTGTAGGCCCTTCGGAACACTTCTTGCATGCAGAGTCGAAGGCGGCACACTGCTCTCTGTCTTCCTTTGGAAACCTAGGTTGCCGCAGCTTGCTCCAACTCACGAAGACAGTCTGAGCCGGTCTCATGAGCTGGGGAATGTGGACTCAGTGAGGACCAGGGCCCTACCTGCACTCAGAAAAACACTCTGCTCAGCCTTCCATCCAGGAGCTCACACCGACTGGCTCGTTGGTTTAGCAGGACATCAATGTGAGGTCCAAGCTGAGCAAAGAGCACAATTCCTCCTTTACCCTGCTAGGCCCCCGGAAGAGGTAGAGCCAACTAGGCCTCGCGCAGGCCAGCCCTCCTTCAGGGATCTTGCCACACTTCGAAGCCTGCACAGTAAAAGATACTTAGCGAAGTTGCCAGGGTTTCGCCATGCTCTCCCTCGGCAGCTCCACTACTGCAGGGACTCATGTTTGCTGTGAACGAGGATAGGTGGCCCTGCTTCCAAAAGCAGTCTTTTCCGCTTTGGAAATGTCGTTTCTTGTAGCCTCGGAGCTGTTTGCGAAACTCTAGGAAGGCCCAGCTTCTACACACTGCAGGCACGCCCGGGGAGGAAAGGAGAATGTTCCCCAAGAGAAACAGGCTGCTTGCAAGTGTCGAGGGGAGCTTCTCAGGTGCCCAGTTTGTCCCGTTTGTTTCCCTTCGCAGCTCCCATCTTGCAGGTACTTATACTGGGTACTAACAAGGGTAGGTGGCTCTGCCGACAAAAGCAGCCTTTTCCCTTTGGAAGCTTGGATTCTAGTGTCTCAGGGGCTGTTTGACAATCCTTGAAGATGCCCAGAATATAACCTCCGCAGGTAAGGTTGCGTAGCAAACGAGCACTTTCATCCGAGGAACAGGGTTCCTGTCACCCTGGAGGAGAGTTAATCCCGCAGACCTCGTTCCTCCTGGGAAAGCGCAAGGCCACCCTGAGCCTCAGGGTAGTGCCTAAGTTTCCAACGGGCATGCTCTGCGTGCCTCGGTTTCCATGAAGTCTCCATCGTTGTTGTGCTTCAATGGAACGCGAGGATAGCTTTCAGGACCCCAAGCACTCTGACCTCCGCACCGTTTCCCATGCTACCACACGGATCCCCCCCACGTCTCCTCTCTGCCTGCTGAGCAACAAGCAGCCGTGTAGGCCCTTCGGAACACTTCTTGCCTGCAGAGCCCAAGGCGGCACACTGCTCTCTGTCTTCCTTTGGAAACCTAGGTTGGCGCAGCTTGCCCCAGTACACGAAGACAGTCTGAGCCGGTCTCATGTGCTGAGGAACGTGAACTCAGTGAGGACCAGGGCCCTATCTGCACTCAGAAAATCACTCTGCTCAGCCTTCCATCCAGGAGCTCACACCGACTGGCTCGTTGGTTTAGCAGGACGTCTATGTGAGGTCCAAGCTGAGCAAAGAGCACAATTCCTCCATTACCCTGCTAGGCCCACGGAAGAGGTAGAGCCAACTAGGCCTCGCTCAGGCCAGCCCTCCTTCAGGGATCTTGCCACACTTCGAAGCCTGCACAGTAAAAGATACTTAGCGAAGTTGCCAGGGTTTCGCCATGCTCTCCCTCGGCAGCTCCACTACTGCAGGGACTCATGTTTGCTGTGAACGAAGATAGGTGGCCCTGCTTCCAAAAGCAGTCTTTTCCACTTTGGAAATGTGGTTTCTTGTAGCTTCGGAGCTGTTTGCGAAACCGTAGGAAGGCCCAGCTTCTGCTCACTGCAGGCACGCCCGGGGAGGAAACGAGTATGTTCCCCCAGCAAAACAGGCTGCTTGCAAGTGTGGAGGGGAGCTTCTCAGGTGCCCAGAGTGTCCCGTTTGTTTCCCTTCGCAGCTCCCATCCTGCAGGTACTTATGCTGGGTGCTAACAAGGTTAGGTGGCTCTGCCGACAAAAGCAGCCTTTTCCCTTAGGAAGCTTGGATTCTAGTGATTCACGGGCTGCTTTCCAAACCTTGAAGTTTCCCAGCTTATAGCCTCCGCAGGTACGCTTGAGTAGCAAACGAGCACTTTCACCCGAGGAAGAGTGTTCCTGTCCCGCTGGAGGAGAGTTAATCCTGCAAACCTCGTTCCTCCTGGGAAAGCGCAGGGCCACCCTGAGCCTCAGGGTAGTGCCTAATTTTCCACCGGGCAAGCTCTGCGTGCCTCGGGTTCCATGAGGTCTCCACCGTTGTTGTGATTCAATGGAACGCGAGGATAGCTTTCAGGATTCCAAGCACTCTGGCCTCCGCACCGTTTCCCATGCTACCACACGGATCCCCCCCACGTCTCCTCTCTGCCAGCTGAGCAACAAGCAGCCGTGTAGGCCCTTCGGAACACTTCTTGCATGCAGAGCCCAAGGAGGCACACTGCTCTCTGTCTTCCTTTGGAAACCTAGGTTCCCGCAGCTTGCCCCAGCTTACGAAGACAGTCTGAGCCGGTCTCATGTGCTGAGGAACGTGAACTCAGTGAGGACCAGGGCCCTACCTGCACTCAGAAAATCACTCTGCTCAGCCTTCCATCCAGGAGCTCACTCCGACTGGCTCGTTGGTTTAGCAGGACGTCGATGTGAGGTCCAAGCTGAGCAAAGAGCACACGTCTTCCTTTACCCTGCTAGGCCCCCGGAAGAGGTAGAGCCAAATAGGACTCGCTCAGGCCAGTCCACCTTCAGGGATCTTGCCACCCTTCGAATCCTGCAGAGTAAAAGATACTTAGCGAAGTTGTCAGGCTTTCCCAATGCTCTCCCTCGGACGCTCCACTACTGCAGGGACTTATGTTTGCTTTGAACTAGGAAAGGTGGACCTGCTTCCAAAAGCAGTCTTTTCCACTTTGGAAATGTGGATTCTTGTAGCTTCGGAGCTGTTTGCGAAACCCTAGGAAGGCCCAGCTTCTACACACTGCAGGCACGACCGGGGAGGAAACGAGAATGTTCCCCAAGAGAAACAGGCTGCTTGCAAGTGTCGAGGGGAGCTTCTCAGGAGCCCAGTGTTACCCGTTTGTTTCCCTTCGCGGCTCCCATCCTGCAGGTACTTATACTGGGTACTAACAAGGGTAGGTGGCTCTGCCGACAAAAGCAGCGTTTTCCCTTTGGAAGCTTGGATTCTAGTGTCTCAGGGGCTAATTGACAAACCTTGAAGCTGCCCAGATTAAGCCTCCGCAGGTACGCTTGCGTAGCAAACGAGCACTTTCTACCGATGATCAGGCTTCCTGTCACGCTGGAGGAGAGTTAATCCCGCAGACCTCGTTCTTCCTGGGAAAGCGCAAGGCCACCCTGAGCCTCAGGGTAGTTCCTAATTTTCCACCGGGCAAACTCTGCGTGCCTCGGTTTCCATGAGGTCTCCACCGTGTTGTGCTTCAATGGAATGCGAGGATAGCTTTCAGGATTCCAAGCACTCTGGCCTCTGAACCTTTTCCCATGCTACCACACGGATGCCCCCCAAGTCTCCTCTCTGCCTGCTGAGCAACAAGCAGCCGTGTAGGCCCTTCAGAACACTTCTTGCATGCAGAGCCCAAGGCGGCACAGTACTCTCTGTCTTCCGTTGGAAACCTAGGTTGCCGCAGCTTGCCCCAGCTCACGAAGACAGTCTGAGCCGGTCTCATGTGCTGAGGAACGTGAACTCCGTGAGGACCAGGGCCCTACCTGCTCTCAGAAAATCACTCTGCTCAGCCTTCCATACAGGAGCTCACACCGACTAGCTCGTTGGTTTAGCAAGACGTCGATGTGAGGTCCATGCTAAACAAAGAGCACAGTACTTCCTTTACCCTGCTAGGCCCCCGGAAGAGGTAGAGCCAATTTGGCCTCGCTCAGGCCAGCCCTCCTTCAGGGATCTTGCCCCACTTCGAAGCCTGCACAGTAAAAGATACTTAGCGAAGTTGCCAGGGTTTCCCCATGCTCTCCCTCGGCAGCTCCACTACTGCAGGGACTCATGTTTGCTTTGAACTTGGATAGTTGGCCTTGCTTCCAAAAGCAGTCTTTTCCACTTTGGAAATGTGGATTCTTGTAGCCTCGGAGCTGTTTGCGAAACCCTAGGAAGGCCCAGCTTCTACACACTGCAGGCACGCCCGGGGAGGAAACGAGTATGTTCCCCCAGAGAAACAGGCTGCTTGCAAGTGTCGAGGGGAGCTTCTCAGGTGCCCAGTGTGTCCCATTTGTTTCCCTTCGCAGCTCCCATCCTGCAGGTACGTATGCTGGGTGCTCACAAGGGTAGGTGGCTCTGCCGAAATAAGCAGCCTTTTCCCTTTGGAAGCTTGGATTCTAGTGTCTCAGGGGCTGCTTGCCAAACATTGAAGTTGCCCACGTTATAGCCTCCGCTGGTACGCTTGCGTAGCAAACGAGCACTTTCACCCGAGGAACAGGGTTCCTGTCACGCTGGAGGAGAGTTAATCCCGCAGACCTCGTTCCTCCTGGGAAAGCGCAAGGCCACCCTGAGCCTCAGGGTAGTGCCTAAGTTTCCACCGGGCAAGCTCTGCGTGCCTCGGTTTCCATGAGGTCTCCACCATTGTTGTGCTTCAAAGGAACGCGAGGATAGCTTTCAGGACTCCAAGCACTCTGGCCTCCGCACCGTTTCCCATGCTACTACACGGAATCCCCGAACGTCTCCTCTCTGCCTGCTGAGCAACAAGCAGCCATGTAGGCCCTTCGGAACACTTCTTGCATGCAGAGCCCAAGGCGGCACTCTGCTCTCTCTCTTCCTTTGGAAACCAAGGTGGTCGCAGCTTGCTCCAACTCACGAAGACAGTCTGAGCCGGTCTCATGAGCTGGGGAATGTGGACTCAGTGAGGTCCAGGGCCCTACCTGCACTCAGAAATACACTCTGCTCAGCCTTCCATCCAGGAGCTCACACCGACTGGCTCGTTGGTTTAGCAGGACGTCAATGTGAGGTCCAAGCTGAGCAAAGAGCACACTTCCTCCATTACCCTGCTAGGCCCACGGAAGAGGTAGAGCCAATTAGGCCTCGCTCAGGCCAGCCCTCCTTCAGGGATCTTGCCCCACTTCGAAGCCTGCACAGTAAAAGATACTTAGCGAAGTTGCCAGGGTTTCGCCATGCTCTCCCTCGGCAGCTCCACTACTGCAGGGACTCATGCTTGCTTTGAACTTGGATAGGTGGCCCTGCTTCCAAAAGCAGTCTTTTCCACTTTGGAAATGTGGATTCTTGTAGCCTCGGAGCAGTTTGCGAAACCCTAGGAAGGCCCAGCTTTTACACACTGCAGGCACGCCCGGGGAGGAAACGAGAATGTTCCCCAAGAGAAACAGGCTGCTTGCAAGTGTCGAGGGGAGCTTCTCAGGTGCCCAGTGTTTCCCGTTTGTTTCCCTTCGCAGCTCCCATCTTGCAGGTACTTATACTGGGTACTAACAAGGGTAGGTGGCTCTGCCGACAAAAGCAGCGTTTTCCCTTTGGAAGCTTGGATTCTAGTGTCTCAGGGGCTAATTGACAAACCTTGAAGCTGCCCAGATTAAGCCTCCGCAGGTACGCTTGCGTAGCAAACGAGCAGTTTCTACCGATGAACAGGGTTCCTGTCACGCTGGAGGAGAGTTAATCCCGCAGACCTCGTTCCTCCTGGGAAAGCGCAAGGACACCCTGAGCCTCAGGGTAGTGCCTAAGTTTCCACCGGGCAAGCTCTGCGTGCCTCGGTTTCCATGAGGTCTCCACCGTTGTTGTGCTTCAATGGAACGCGAGGATAGCTTTCAGGACTCCAAGCACTCTGACCTCCGCACCGTTTCCCATGCTACCACACGGATCCCCCCGATGTCTCCTCTCTGCCTGCTGAGCGACAAGCAGCCGTGTAGGCCCTTCGGAACACTTCTTGCATGCAGAGCCCATGGCGGCACTCTGCTCTCTCTCTTCCTTTGGAAACCAAGGTGGTCGCAGCTTGCCCCAGCTCACGAAGACAGTATGAGCCGGTCTCATGAGCTGGGGAACGTGGACTCAGTGAGGACCAGGGCCCTACCTGCACTCAGAAAAACACTCTGCTCAGCCTTCCATCCAGTTGCTCACACCGACTGGCTCGTTGGTTTAGCAGGACGTCGATGTGAGGTCCAAGCTGAGCAAAGAGCACAATTCCTCCTTTACCCTGCTAGGCCCCCGGAAGAGGTAGAGCCAACTAGGCCTCGCTCAGGCCAGCCCTCCTTCAGGGATCTTGCCACACTTCGAAGCCTGCACAGTAAAAGATACTTAGCGAAGTTGCCAGGGTTTCGCCATGCTTTCCCTCGGCAGCTCCACTACTGCAGGGACTCATGTTTGCTGTGAACGAGGATAGGTGGCCCTGCTTCCAAAAGCAGTCTTTTCCGCTTTGGAAATGTCGTTTCTTGTAGCCTCGGAGCTGTTTGCAAAACTCTAGGAAGGCCTAGCTTCTACACACTGCAGGCACACCCGGGGAGGAAACGAGTATGTTCCCCCAGAGAAACAGGCTGCTTGCAAGTGTCGAGGGGAGCTTCTCAGGTGCCCAGTGTGTCCCGTTAGTTTCCCTTCGCAGTTCCCATCCTTCAGGTACTTATGCTGGGTGCTAACTAGGTTAGGTGGCTCTACCGACAAAAGCAGCCTTTTCCCTTTGGAAGCTTGGATTCTAGTGTCTCAGGGGCTGTTTGACTATCCTTGAAGCTGCCCAGATTACAGCCTCCGCAGGTACGCTTGCGTAGCAAACGAGCACTTTCTACCGATGAACAGGGTTCCTGTCACGCTGGAGGAGAGTTAATCCCGCAGACCTCGTTCCTCCTGGGAAAGCGCAAGGCCACCCTGAGCCTCAGGGTAGTGCCTAAGTTTCCAACGGGCAAGCTCTGCGTGCCTCGGTTTCCATGAGGTCTCCATCGTTGTTGTGCTTCAGTGGAACGCGAGGATAGCTTTCAGGACCCCAAGCACTCTGACCTCCGCACCGTTTCCCATGCTACCACACGGATTCCCCCCCACGTCTCCTCTCTGCCAGCTGAGCAACAAGCAGCCGTGTAGGCCCTTCGGAACACTTCTTGCATGCAGAGCCCAAGGCGGCACACTGCTCTCTGTCTTCCTTTGGAAAGCTAGGTTATCGCAGCTTGCTCCAACTCACGAAGACAGTCTGAGCCGGTCTCATGAGCTGGGGAATGTGGACTCAGTGAGGACCAGGGCCCTACCTGCACTCAGAAAAACACTCTGCTCAGCCTTCCATCCAGTTGCTCACACCGAATGGCTCGTTGGTTTAGCAGGACGTCAATGTGAGGTCCAAGCTGAGCAAAGAGCACTCTTCCTCCATTACCCTGCTAGGCCCACGGAAGAGGTAGAGCCAACTAGGCCTCGCTCAGGCCAGCCCTCCTTCAGGGATCTTGCCACACTTCGAAGCCTGCACAGTAAAAGATACTTAGCGAAGTTGCCAGGGTTTCCCCATGCTCTCCCTCGGCAGCTCCACTACTGCAGGGACTCATGTTTGCTTTGAACTTGGATAGTTGGCCCTGCTTCCAAAAGCAGTCTTTTCCACTTTGGAAATGTGGATTCTTGTAGCCTCGGAGCTGTTTGCGAAACCCTAGGAAGGCCCAGCTTCTACACACTGCAGGCACGCCCGGGGAGGAAACGAGTATGTTCCCCCAGAGAAACAGGCTGCTTGCAAGTGTCGAGGGGAGCTTCTCAGGTGCCCAGTGTGTCCCGTTTGTTTCCCTTCGCAGCTCCCATCCTGCAGGTACTTATGCTGGGTGCTAACAAGGGTAGGTGGCTCTGCCGACATAAGCAGCCTTTTCCCTTTGGAAGCTTGGATTCTAGTGTCTCAGGGGCTGCTTGCCAAACATTGAAGTTGCCCACGTTATAGCCTCCGCTGGTACGCTTGCGTAGCAAACGAGCACTTTCACCCGAGGAACAGGGTTCCTGTCACGCTGGAGGAGAGTTAATCCCGCAGACCTCGTTCCTCCTGGGAAAGCGCAAGGCCATCCTGAGCCTCAGGGTAGTGCCTAAGTTTCCACCGGGCAAGCTCTGCGTGCCTCGGTTTCCATGAGGTCTCCACCATTGTTGTTCTTCAATGGAACGCGAGGATAGCTTTCAGGACTCCAAGCACTCTGGCCTCCGCACCGTTTCCCATGCTACTACACGGAATCCCCGAACGTCTCCTCTCTGCCTGCTGAGCAACAAGCAGCCATGTAGGCCCTTCGGAACACTTCTTGCATGCAGAGCCCGAGGCGGCACTCTGCTCTCTCTCTTCCTTTGGAAACCAAGGTGGTCGCAGCTTGCTCCAACTCACGAAGACAGTCTGAGCCGGTCTCATGAGCTGGGGAATGTGGACTCAGTGAGGACCAGGGCCCTACCTGCACTCTGAAATACACTCTGCTCAGCCTTCCATCCAGGAGCTCACACCGACTGGCTCGTTGGTTTAGCAGGACGTCAATGTGAGGTCCAAGCTGAGCAAAGAGCACACTTCCTCCATTACCCTGCTAGGCCCACGGAAGAGGTAGAGCCAATTAGGCCTCGCTCAGGCCAGCCCTCCTTCAGGGATCTTGCCCCACTTCGAAGCCTGCACAGTAAAAGATACTTAGCGAAGTTGCCAGGGTTTCGCCATGCTCTCCCTCGGCAGCTCCACTACTGCAGGGACTCATGCTTGCTTTGAACTTGGATAGGTGGCCCTGCTTCCAAAAGCAGTCTTTTCCACTTTGGAAATGTGGATTCTTGTAGCCTCGGAGCTGTTTGCGAAACCCTAGGAAGGCCCAGCTTTTACACACTGCAGGCACGCCCGGGGAGGAAACGAGAATGTTCCCCAAGAGAAACAGGCTGCTTGCAAGTGTCGAGGGGAGCTTCTCAGGTGCCCAGTGTTTCCCGTTTGTTTCCCTTCGCAGCTCCCATCTTGCAGGTACTTATACTGGGTACTAACAAGGGTAGGTGGCTCTGCCGACAAAAGCAGCGTTTTCCCTTTGGAAGCTTGGATTCTAGTGTCTCAGGGGCTAATTGACAAACCTTGAAGCTGCCCAGATTAAGCCTCCGCAGTTACGCTTGCGTAGCAAACGAGCACTTTCTACCGATGAACAGGGTTCCTGTCACGCTGGAGGAGAGTTAATCCCGCAGACCTCGTTCCTCCTGGGAAAGCGCAAGGCCACCCTGAGCCTCAGGGTAGTGCCTAAGTTTCCACCGGGCAAGCTCTGCGTGCCTCGGTTTCCATGAGGTCTCCACCGTTGTTGTGCTTCAATGGAACGCGAGGATAGCTTTCAGGACTCCAAGCACTCTGACCTCCGCACCGTTTCCCATGCTACCACACGGATCCCCCCGACGTCTCCTCTCTGCCTGCTGAGCAACAAGCAGCCGTGTAGGCCCTTCGGAACACTTCTTGCATGCAGAGCCCATGGCGGCACTCTGCTCTCTCTCTTCCTTTGGAAACCAAGGTGGTCGCAGCTTGCCCCAGCTCACGAAGACAGTCTGAGCCGGTCTCATGAGCTGGGGAACGTGGACTCAGTGAGGACCAGGGCCCTACCTGCACTCAGAAAAACACTCTGCTCAGCATTCCATCCAGTTGCTCACACCGACTGGCTCGTTGGTTTAGCAGGACGTCGATGTGAGGTCCAAGCTGAGCAAAGAGCACAATTCCTCCTTTACCCTGCTAGGCCCCCGGAAGAGGTAGAGCCAACTAGGCCTCGCTCAGGCCAGCCCTCCTTCAGGGATCTTGCCCCACTTCGAAGCCTGCACAGTAAAAGATACTTAGCGAAGTTGCCAGGGTTTCGCCATGCTTTCCCTCGGCAGCTCCACTACTGCAGGGACTCATGTTTGCTGTGAACGAGGATAGGTGGCCCTGCTTCCAAAAGCAGTCTTTTCCGCTTTGGAAATGTCGTTTCTTGTAGCCTCGGAGCTGTTTGCAAAACTCTAGGAAGGCCCAGCTTCTACACACTGCAGGCACACCCGGGGAGGAAACGAGTATGTTCCCCCAGAGAAACAGGCTGCTTGCAAGTGTCGAGGGGAGCTTCTCAGGTGCCCAGTGTGTCCCGTTAGTTTCCCTTCGCAGCTCCCATCCTTCAGGTACTTATGCTGGGTGCTAACTAGGTTAGGTGGCTCTACCGACAAAAGCAGCCTTTTCCCTTTGGAAGCTTGGATTCTAGTGTCTCAGGGGCTGTTTGACTATCCTTGAAGCTGCCCAGATTACAGCCTCCGCAGGTACGCTTGCGTAGCAAACGAGCACTTTCTACCGATGAACAGGGTTCCTGTCACGCTGGAGGAGAGTTAATCCCGCAGACCTCGTTCCTCCTGGGAAAGCGCAAGGCCACCCTGAGCCTCAGGGTAGTGCCTAAGTTTCCAACGGGCAAGCTCTGCGTGCCTCGGTTTCCATGAGGTCTCCATCGTTGTTGTGCTTCAGTGGAACGCGAGGATAGCTTTCAGGACCCCAAGCACTCTGACCTCCGCACCGTTTCCCATGCTACCACACGGATTCCCCCCCACGTCTCCTCTCTGCCAGCTGAGCAACAAGCAGCCGTGTAGGCCCTTCGGAACACTTCTTGCATGCAGAGCCCAAGGCGGCACACTGCTCTCTGTCTTCCTTTGGAAAGCTAGGTTATCGCAGCTTGCTCCAACTCACGAAGACAGTCTGAGCCGGTCTCATGAGCTGGGGAATGTGGACTCAGTGAGGACCAGGGCCCTACCTGCACTCAGAAAAATACTCTGCTCAGCCTTCCATCCAGTTGCTCACACCGAATGGCTCGTTGGTTTAGCAGGACGTCAATGTGAGGTCCAAGCTGAGCAAAGAGCACTCTTCCTCCATTACCCTGCTAGGCCCACGGAAGAGGTAGAGCCAACTAGGCCTCGCTCAGGCCAGCCCTCCTTCAGGGATCTTGCCACACTTCGAAGCCTGCACAGTAAAAGATACTTAGCGAAGTTGCCAGGGTTTCCCCATGCTCTCCCTCGGCAGCTCCACTACTGCAGGGACTCATGTTTGCTTTGAACTTGGATAGTTGGCCCTGCTTCCAAAAGCAGTCTTTTCCACTTTGGAAATGTGGATTCTTGTAGCCTCGGAGCTGTTTGCGAAACCCTAGGAAGGCCCAGCTTCTACACACTGCAGGCACACCCGGGGAGGAAACGAGTATGTTCCCCCAGAGAAACAGGCTGCTTGCAAGTGTCGAGGGGAGCTTCTCAGGTGCCCAGTGTGTCCCGTTTGTTTCCCTTCGCAGCTCCCATCCTGCAGGTACTTATGCTGGGTGCTAACAAGGGTAGGTGGCTCTGCCGACATAAGCAGCCTTTTCCCTTTGGAAGCTTGGATTCTAGTGTCTCAGGGGCTGCTTGCCAAACATTGAAGTTGCCCACGTTATAGCCTCCGCTGGTACGCTTGCGTAGCAAACGAGCACTTTCACCCGAGGAACAGGGTTCCTGTCACGCTGGAGGAGAGTTAATCCCGCAGACCTCGTTCCTCCTGGGAAAGCGCAAGGCCACCCTGAGCCTCAGGGTAGTGCCTAAGTTTCCACCGGGCAAGCTCTGCGTGCCTCGGTTTCCATGAGGTCTCCACCATTGTTGTGCTTCAATGGAACGCGAGGATAGCTTTCAGGACTCCAAGCACTCTGGCCTCCGCACCGTTTCCCATGCTACTACACGGAATCCCCGAACGTCTCCTCTCTGCCTGCTGAGCAACAAGCAGCCATGTAGGCCCTTCGGAACACTTCTTGCATGCAGAGCCCAAGGCGGCACTCTGCTCTCTCTCTTCCTTTGGAAACCAAGGTGGTCGCAGCTTGCTCCAACTCACGAAGACAGTCTGAGCCGGTCTCATGAGCTGGGGAATGTGGACTCAGTGAGGACCAGGGCCCTACCTGCACTCAGAAATACACTCTGCTCAGCCTTCCATCCAGGAGCTCACACCGACTGGCTCGTTGGTTTAGCAGGACGTCAATGTGAGGTCCAAGCTGAGCAAAGAGCACACTTCCTCCATTACCCTGCTAGGCCCACGGAAGAGGTAGAGCCAATTAGGCCTCGCTCAGGCCAGCCCTCCTTCAGGGATCTTGCCCCACTTCGAAGCCTGCACCGTAAAAGATACTTAGCGAAGTTGCCAGGGTTTCGCCATGCTCTCCCTCGGCAGCTCCACTACTGCAGGGACTCATGCTTGCTTTGAACTTGGATAGGTGGCCCTGCTTCCAAAAGCAGTCTTTTCCACTTTGGAAATGTGGATTCTTGTAGCCTCGGAGCTGTTTGCGAAACCCTAGGAAGGCCCAGCTTCTACACACTGCAGGCACGCCCGGGGAGGAAACGAGTATGTTCCCCCAGAGAAACAGGCTGCTTGCAAGTGTCGAGGGGAGCTTCTCAGGTGCCCAGTGTGTCCCGTTTGTTTCCCTTCGCAGCTCCCATCCTGCAGGTACTTATGCTGGGTGCTAACAAGGGTAGGTGGCTCTGCCGACATAAGCAGCCTTTTCCCTTTGGAAGCTTGGATTCTAGTGTCTCAGGGGCTGCTTGCCAAACATTGAAGTTGCCCACGTTATAGCCTCCGCTGGTACGCTTGCGTAGCAAACGAGCACTTTCACCCGAGGAACAGGGTTCCTGTCACGCTGGAGGAGAGTTAATCCCGCAGACCTCGTTCCTCCTGGGAAAGCGCAAGGCCATCCTGAGCCTCAGGGTAGTGCCTAAGTTTCCACCGGGCAAGCTCTGCGTGCCTCGGTTTCCATGAGGTCTCCACCATTGTTGTGCTTCAATGGAACGCGAGGATAGCTTTCAGGACTCCAAGCACTCTGGCCTCCGCACCGTTTCCCATGCTACTACACGGAATCCCCGAACGTCTCCTCTCTGCCTGCTGAGCAACAAGCAGCCATGTAGGCCCTTCGGAACACTTCTTGCATGCAGAGCCCGAGGCGGCACTCTGCTCTCTCTCTTCCTTTGGAAACCAAGGTGGTCGCAGCTTGCTCCAACTCACGAAGACAGTCTGAGCCGGTCTCATGAGCTGGGGAATGTGGACTCAGTGAGGACCAGGGCCCTACCTGCACTCTGAAATACACTCTGCTCAGCCTTCCATCCAGGAGCTCACACCGACTGGCTCGTTGGTTTAGCAGGACGTCAATGTGAGGTCCAAGCTGAGCAAAGAGCACACTTCCTCCATTACCCTGCTAGGCCCACGGAAGAGGTAGAGCCAATTAGGCCTCGCTCAGGCCAGCCCTCCTTCAGGGATCTTGCCCCACTTCGAAGCCTGCACAGTAAAAGATACTTAGCGAAGTTGCCAGGGTTTCGCCATGCTCTCCCTCGGCAGCTCCACTACTGCAGGGACTCATGCTTGCTTTGAACTTGGATAGGTGGCCCTGCTTCCAAAAGCAGTCTTTTCCACTTTGGAAATGTGGATTCTTGTAGCCTCGGAGCTGTTTGCGAAACCCTAGGAAGGCCCAGCTTTTACACACTGCAGGCACGCCCGGGGAGGAAACGAGAATGTTCCCCAAGAGAAACAGGCTGCTTGCAAGTGTCGAGGGGAGCTTCTCAGGTGCCCAGTGTTTCCCGTTTGTTTCCCTTCGCAGCTCCCATCTTGCAGGTACTTATACTGGGTACTAACAAGGGTAGGTGGCTCTGCCGACAAAAGCAGCGTTTTCCCTTTGGAAGCTTGGATTCTAGTGTCTCAGGGGCTAATTGACAAACCTTGAAGCTGCCCAGATTAAGCCTCCGCAGTTACGCTTGCGTAGCAAACGAGCACTTTCTACCGATGAACAGGGTTCCTGTCACGCTGGAGGAGAGTTAATCCCGCAGACCTCGTTCCTCCTGGGAAAGCGCAAGGCCACCCTGAGCCTCAGGGTAGTGCCTAAGTTTCCACCGGGCAAGCTCTGCGTGCCTCGGTTTCCATGAGGTCTCCACCGTTGTTGTGCTTCAATGGAACGCGAGGATAGCTTTCAGGACTCCAAGCACTCTGACCTCCGCACCGTTTCCCATGCTACCACACGGATCCCCCCGACGTCTCCTCTCTGCCTGCTGAGCAACAAGCAGCCGTGTAGGCCCTTCGGAACACTTCTTGCATGCAGAGCCCATGGCGGCACTCTGCTCTCTCTCTTCCTTTGGAAACCAAGGTGGTCGCAGCTTGCCCCAGCTCACGAAGACAGTCTGAGCCGGTCTCATGAGCTGGGGAACGTGGACTCAGTGAGGACCAGGGCCCTACCTGCACTCAGAAAAACACTCTGCTCAGCATTCCATCCAGTTGCTCACACCGACTGGCTCGTTGGTTTAGCAGGACGTCGATGTGAGGTCCAAGCTGAGCAAAGAGCACAATTCCTCCTTTACCCTGCTAGGCCCCCGGAAGAGGTAGAGCCAACTAGGCCTCGCTCAGGCCAGCCCTCCTTCAGGGATCTTGCCCCACTTCGAAGCCTGCACAGTAAAAGATACTTAGCGAAGTTGCCAGGGTTTCGCCATGCTTTCCCTCGGCAGCTCCACTACTGCAGGGACTCATGTTTGCTGTGAACGAGGATAGGTGGCCCTGCTTCCAAAAGCAGTCTTTTCCGCTTTGGAAATGTCGTTTCTTGTAGCCTCGGAGCTGTTTGCAAAACTCTAGGAAGGCCCAGCTTCTACACACTGCAGGCACACCCGGGGAGGAAACGAGTATGTTCCCCCAGAGAAACAGGCTGCTTGCAAGTGTCGAGGGGAGCTTCTCAGGTGCCCAGTGTGTCCCGTTAGTTTCCCTTCGCAGCTCCCATCCTTCAGGTACTTATGCTGGGTGCTAACTAGGTTAGGTGGCTCTACCGACAAAAGCAGCCTTTTCCCTTTGGAAGCTTGGATTCTAGTGTCTCAGGGGCTGTTTGACTATCCTTGAAGCTGCCCAGATTACAGCCTCCGCAGGTACGCTTGCGTAGCAAACGAGCACTTTCTACCGATGAACAGGGTTCCTGTCACGCTGGAGGAGAGTTAATCCCGCAGACCTCGTTCCTCCTGGGAAAGCGCAAGGCCACCCTGAGCCTCAGGGTAGTGCCTAAGTTTCCAACGGGCAAGCTCTGCGTGCCTCGGTTTCCATGAGGTCTCCATCGTTGTTGTGCTTCAGTGGAACGCGAGGATAGCTTTCAGGACCCCAAGCACTCTGACCTCCGCACCGTTTCCCATGCTACCACACGGATTCCCCCCCACGTCTCCTCTCTGCCAGCTGAGCAACAAGCAGCCGTGTAGGCCCTTCGGAACACTTCTTGCATGCAGAGCCCAAGGCGGCACACTGCTCTCTGTCTTCCTTTGGAAAGCTAGGTTATCGCAGCTTGCTCCAACTCACGAAGACAGTCTGAGCCGGTCTCATGAGCTGGGGAATGTGGACTCAGTGAGGACCAGGGCCCTACCTGCACTCAGAAAAATACTCTGCTCAGCCTTCCATCCAGTTGCTCACACCGAATGGCTCGTTGGTTTAGCAGGACGTCAATGTGAGGTCCAAGCTGAGCAAAGAGCACTCTTCCTCCATTACCCTGCTAGGCCCACGGAAGAGGTAGAGCCAACTAGGCCTCGCTCAGGCCAGCCCTCCTTCAGGGATCTTGCCACACTTCGAAGCCTGCACAGTAAAAGATACTTAGCGAAGTTGCCAGGGTTTCCCCATGCTCTCCCTCGGCAGCTCCACTACTGCAGGGACTCATGTTTGCTTTGAACTTGGATAGTTGGCCCTGCTTCCAAAAGCAGTCTTTTCCACTTTGGAAATGTGGATTCTTGTAGCCTCGGAGCTGTTTGCGAAACCCTAGGAAGGCCCAGCTTCTACACACTGCAGGCACACCCGGGGAGGAAACGAGTATGTTCCCCCAGAGAAACAGGCTGCTTGCAAGTGTCGAGGGGAGCTTCTCAGGTGCCCAGTGTGTCCCGTTTGTTTCCCTTCGCAGCTCCCATCCTGCAGGTACTTATGCTGGGTGCTAACAAGGGTAGGTGGCTCTGCCGACATAAGCAGCCTTTTCCCTTTGGAAGCTTGGATTCTAGTGTCTCAGGGGCTGCTTGCCAAACATTGAAGTTGCCCACGTTATAGCCTCCGCTGGTACGCTTGCGTAGCAAACGAGCACTTTCACCCGAGGAACAGGGTTCCTGTCACGCTGGAGGAGAGTTAATCCCGCAGACCTCGTTCCTCCTGGGAAAGCGCAAGGCCACCCTGAGCCTCAGGGTAGTGCCTAAGTTTCCACCGGGCAAGCTCTGCGTGCCTCGGTTTCCATGAGGTCTCCACCATTGTTGTGCTTCAATGGAACGCGAGGATAGCTTTCAGGACTCCAAGCACTCTGGCCTCCGCACCGTTTCCCATGCTACTACACGGAATCCCCGAACGTCTCCTCTCTGCCTGCTGAGCAACAAGCAGCCATGTAGGCCCTTCGGAACACTTCTTGCATGCAGAGGCCAAGGCGGCACTCTGCTCTCTCTCTTCCTTTGGAAACCAAGGTGGTCGCAGCTTGCTCCAACTCACGAAGACAGTCTGAGCCGGTCTCATGAGCTGGGGAATGTGGACTCAGTGAGGACCAGGGCCCTACCTGCACTCAGAAATACACTCTGCTCAGCCTTCCATCCAGGAGCTCACACCGACTGGCTCGTTGGTTTAGCAGGACGTCAATGTGAGGTCCAAGCTGAGCAAAGAGCACACTTCCTCCATTACCCTGCTAGGCCCACGGAAGAGGTAGAGCCAATTAGGCCTCGCTCAGGCCAGCCCTCCTTCAGGGATCTTGCCCCACTTCGAAGCCTGCACCGTAAAAGATACTTAGCGAAGTTGCCAGGGTTTCGCCATGCTCTCCCTCGGCAGCTCCACTACTGCAGGGACTCATGCTTGCTTTGAACTTGGATAGGTGGCCCTGCTTCCAAAAGCAGTCTTTTCCACTTTGGAAATGTGGATTCTTGTAGCCTCGGAGCTGTTTGCGAAACCCTAGGAAGGCCCAGCTTCTACACACTGCAGGCACGCCCGGGGAGGAAACGAGTATGTTCCCCCAGAGAAACAGGCTGCTTGCAAGTGTCGAGGGGAGCTTCTCAGGTGCCCAGTGTGTCCCGTTTGTTTCCCTTCGCAGCTCCCATCCTGCAGGTACTTATGCTGGGTGCTAACAAGGGTAGGTGGCTCTGCCGACATAAGCAGCCTTTTCCCTTTGGAAGCTTGGATTCTAGTGTCTCAGGGGCTGCTTGCCAAACATTGAAGTTGCCCACGTTATAGCCTCCGCTGGTACGCTTGCGTAGCAAACGAGCACTTTCACCCGAGGAACAGGGTTCCTGTCACGCTGGAGGAGAGTTAATCCCGCAGACCTCGTTCCTCCTGGGAAAGCGCAAGGCCATCCTGAGCCTCAGGGTAGTGCCTAAGTTTCCACCGGGCAAGCTCTGCGTGCCTCGGTTTCCATGAGGTCTCCACCATTGTTGTGCTTCAATGGAACGCGAGGATAGCTTTCAGGACTCCAAGCACTCTGGCCTCCGCACCGTTTCCCATGCTACTACACGGAATCCCCGAACGTCTCCTCTCTGCCTGCTGAGCAACAAGCAGCCATGTAGGCCCTTCGGAACACTTCTTGCATGCAGAGCCCGAGGCGGCACTCTGCTCTCTCTCTTCCTTTGGAAACCAAGGTGGTCGCAGCTTGCTCCAACTCACGAAGACAGTCTGAGCCGGTCTCATGAGCTGGGGAATGTGGACTCAGTGAGGACCAGGGCCCTACCTGCACTCTGAAATACACTCTGCTCAGCCTTCCATCCAGGAGCTCACACCGACTGGCTCGTTGGTTTAGCAGGACGTCAATGTGAGGTCCAAGCTGAGCAAAGAGCACACTTCCTCCATTACCCTGCTAGGCCCACGGAAGAGGTAGAGCCAATTAGACCTCGCTCAGGCCAGCCCTCCTTCAGGGATCTTGCCCCACTTCGAAGCCTGCACAGTAAAAGATACTTAGCGAAGTTGCCAGGGTTTCGCCATGCTCTCCCTCGGCAGCTCCACTACTGCAGGGACTCATGCTTGCTTTGAACTTGGATAGGTGGCCCTGCTTCCAAAAGCAGTCTTTTCCACTTTGGAAATGTGGATTCTTGTAGCCTCGGAGCTGTTTGCGAAACCCTAGGAAGGCCCAGCTTTTACACACTGCAGGCACGCCCGGGGAGGAAACGAGAATGTTCCCCAAGAGAAACAGGCTGCTTGCAAGTGTCGAGGGGAGCTTCTCAGGTGCCCAGTGTTTCCCGTTTGTTTCCCTTCGCAGCTCCCATCTTGCAGGTACTTATACTGGGTACTAACAAGGGTAGGTGGCTCTGCCGACAAAAGCAGCGTTTTCCCTTTGGAAGCTTGGATTCTAGTGTCTCAGGGGCTAATTGACAAACCTTGAAGCTGCCCAGATTAAGCCTCCGCAGTTACGCTTGCGTAGCAAACGAGCACTTTCTACCGATGAACAGGGTTCCTGTCACGCTGGAGGAGAGTTAATCCCGCAGACCTCGTTCCTCCTGGGAAAGCGCAAGGCCACCCTGAGCCTCAGGGTAGTGCCTAAGTTTCCACCGGGCAAGCTCTGCGTGCCTCGGTTTCCATGAGGTCTCCACCGTTGTTGTGCTTCAATGGAACGCGAGGATAGCTTTCAGGACTCCAAGCACTCTGACCTCCGCACCGTTTCCCATGCTACCACACGGATCCCCCCGACGTCTCCTCTCTGCCTGCTGAGCAACAAGCAGCCGTGTAGGCCCTTCGGAACACTTCTTGCATGCAGAGCCCATGGCGGCACTCTGCTCTCTCTCTTCCTTTGGAAACCAAGGTGGTCGCAGCTTGCCCCAGCTCACGAAGACAGTCTGAGCCGGTCTCATGAGCTGGGGAACGTGGACTCAGTGAGGACCAGGGCCCTACCTGCACTCAGAAAAACACTCTGCTCAGCATTCCATCCAGTTGCTCACACCGACTGGCTCGTTGGTTTAGCAGGACGTCGATGTGAGGTCCAAGCTGAGCAAAGAGCACAATTCCTCCTTTACCCTGCTAGGCCCCCGGAAGAGGTAGAGCCAACTAGGCCTCGCTCAGGCCAGCCCTCCTTCAGGGATCTTGCCCCACTTCGAAGCCTGCACAGTAAAAGATACTTAGCGAAGTTGCCAGGGTTTCGCCATGCTTTCCCTCGGCAGCTCCACTACTGCAGGGACTCATGTTTGCTGTGAACGAGGATAGGTGGCCCTGCTTCCAAAAGCAGTCTTTTCCGCTTTGGAAATGTCGTTTCTTGTAGCCTCGGAGCTGTTTGCAAAACTCTAGGAAGGCCCAGCTTCTACACACTGCAGGCACACCCGGGGAGGAAACGAGTATGTTCCCCCAGAGAAACAGGCTGCTTGCAAGTGTCGAGGGGAGCTTCTCAGGTGCCCAGTGTGTCCCGTTAGCTTCCCTTCGCAGTTCCCATCCTTCAGGTACTTATGCTGGGTGCTAACTAGGTTAGGTGGCTCTACCGACAAAAGCAGCCTTTTCCCTTTGGAAGCTTGGATTCTAGTGTCTCAGGGGCTGTTTGACTATCCTTGAAGCTGCCCAGATTACAGCCTCCGCAGGTACGCTTGCGTAGCAAACGAGCACTTTCTACCGATGAACAGGGTTCCTGTCACGCTGGAGGAGAGTTAATCCCACAGACCTCGTTCCTCCTGGGAAAGCGCAAGGCCACCCTGAGCCTCAGGGTAGTGCCTAAGTTTCCAACGGGCAAGCTCTGCGTGCCTCGGTTTCCATGAGGTCTCCATCGTTGTTGTGCTTCAGTGGAACGCGAGGATAGCTTTCAGGACCCCAAGCACTCTGACCTCCGCACCGTTTCCCATGCTACCACACGGATTCCCCCCCACGTCTCCTCTCTGCCAGCTGAGCAACAAGCAGCCGTGTAGGCCCTTCGGAACACTTCTTGCATGCAGAGCCCAAGGCGGCACACTGCTCTCTGTCTTCCTTTGGAAAGCTAGGTTATCGCAGCTTGCTCCAACTCACGAAGACAGTCTGAGCCGGTCTCATGAGCTGGGGAATGTGGACTCAGTGAGGACCAGGGCCCTACCTGCACTCAGAAAAACACTCTGCTCAGCCTTCCATCCAGTTGCTCACACCGAATGGCTCGTTGGTTTAGCAGGACGTCAATGTGAGGTCCAAGCTGAGCAAAGAGCACTCTTCCTCCATTACCCTGCTAGGCCCACGGAAGAGGTAGAGCCAACTAGGCCTCGCTCAGGCCAGCCCTCCTTCAGGGATCTTGCCACACTTCGAAGCCTGCACAGTAAAATATACTTAGCGAAGTTGCCAGGGTTTCCCCATGCTCTCCCTCGGCAGCTCCACTACTGCAGGGACTCATGTTTGCTTTGAACTTGGATAGTTGGCCCTGCTTCCAAAAGCAGTCTTTTCCACTTTGGAAATGTGGATTCTTGTAGCCTCGGAGCTGTTTGCGAAACCCTAGGAAGGCCCAGCTTCTACACACTGCAGGCACGCCCGGGGAGGAAACGAGTATGTTCCCCCAGAGAAACAGGCTGCTTGCAAGTGTCGAGGGGAGCTTCTCAGGTGCCCAGTGTGTCCCGTTTGTTTCCCTTCGCAGCTCCCATCCTGCAGGTACTTATGCTGGGTGCTAACAAGGGTAGGTGGCTCTGCCGACATAAGCAGCCTTTTCCCTTTGGAAGCTTGGATTCTAGTGTCTCAGGGGCTGCTTGCCAAACATTGAAGTTGCCCACGTTATAGCCTCCGCTGGTACGCTTGCGTAGCAAACGAGCACTTTCACCCGAGGAACAGGGTTCCTGTCACGCTGGAGGAGAGTTAATCCCGCAGACCTCATTCCTCCTGGGAAAGCGCAAGGCCATCCTGAGCCTCAGGGTAGTGCCTAAGTTTCCACCGGGCAAGCTCTGCGTGCCTCGGTTTCCATGAGGTCTCCACCATTGTTGTGCTTCAATGGAACGCGAGGATAGCTTTCAGGACTCCAAGCACTCTGGCCTCCGCACCGTTTCCCATGCTACTACACGGAATCCCCGAACGTCTCCTCTCTGCCTGCTGAGCAACAAGCAGCCATGTAGGCCCTTCGGAACACTTCTTGCATGCAGAGCCCGAGGCGGCACTCTGCTCTCTCTCTTCCTTTGGAAACCAAGGTGGTCGCAGCTTGCTCCAACTCACGAAGACAGTCTGAGCCGGTCTCATGAGCTGGGGAATGTGGACTCAGTGAGGACCAGGGCCCTACCTGCACTCTGAAATACACTCTGCTCAGCCTTCCATCCAGGAGCTCACACCGACTGGCTCGTTGGTTTAGCAGGACGTCAATGTGAGGTCCAAGCTGAGCAAAGAGCACACTTCCTCCATTACCCTGCTAGGCCCACGGAAGAGGTAGAGCCAATTAGGCCTCGCTCAGGCCAGCCCTCCTTCAGGGATCTTGCCCCACTTCGAAGCCTGCACAGTAAAAGATACTTAGCGAAGTTGCCAGGGTTTCGCCATGCTCTCCCTCGGCAGCTCCACTACTGCAGGGACTCATGCTTGCTTTGAACTTGGATAGGTGGCCCTGCTTCCAAAAGCAGTCTTTTCCACTTTGGAAATGTGGATTCTTGTAGCCTCGGAGCTGTTTGCGAAACCCTAGGAAGGCCCAGCTTTTACACACTGCAGGCACGCCCGGGGAGGAAACGAGAATGTTCCCCAAGAGAAACAGGCTGCTTGCAAGTGTCGAGGGGAGCTTCTCAGGTGCCCAGTGTTTCCCGTTTGTTTCCCTTCGCAGCTCCCATCTTGCAGGTACTTATACTGGGTACTAACAAGGGTAGGTGGCTCTGCCGACAAAAGCAGCGTTTTCCCTTTGGAAGCTTGGATTCTAGTGTCTCAGGGGCTAATTGACAAACCTTGAAGCTGCCCAGATTAAGCCTCCGCAGTTACGCTTGCGTAGCAAACGAGCACTTTCTACCGATGAACAGGATTCCTGTCACGCTGGAGGAGAGTTAATCCCGCAGACCTCGTTCCTCCTGGGAAAGCGCAAGGCCACCCTGAGCCTCAGGGTAGTGCCTAAGTTTCCACCGGGCAAGCTCTGCGTGCCTCGGTTTCCATGAGGTCTCCACCGTTGTTGTGCTTCAATGGAACGCGAGGATAGCTTTCAGGACTCCAAGCACTCTGACCTCCGCACCGTTTCCCATGCTACCACACGGATCCCCCCGACGTCTCCTCTCTGCCTGCTGAGCAAGAAACAGCCGTGTAGGCCCTTCGGAACACTTCTTGCATGCAGAGCCCATGGCGGCACTCTGCTCTCTCTCTTCCTTTGGAAACCAAGGTGGTCGCAGCTTGCCCCAGCTCACGAAGACAGTCTGAGCCGGTCTCATGAGCTGGGGAACGTGGACTCAGTGAGGACCAGGGCCCTACCTGCACTCAGAAAAACACTCTGCTCAGCATTCCATCCAGTTGCTCACACCGACTGGCTCGTTGGTTTAGCAGGACGTCGATGTGAGGTCCAAGCTGAGCAAAGAGCACAATTCCTCCTTTACCCTGCTAGGCCCCCGGAAGAGGTAGAGCCAACTAGGCCTCGCTCAGGCCAGCCCTCCTTCAGGGATCTTGCCCCACTTCGAAGCCTGCACAGTAAAAGATACTTAGCGAAGTTGCCAGGGTTTCGCCATGCTTTCCCTCGGCAGCTCCACTACTGCAGGGACTCATGTTTGCTGTGAACGAGGATAGGTGGCCCTGCTTCCAAAAGCAGTCTTTTCCGCTTTGGAAATGTCGTTTCTTGTAGCCTCGGAGCTGTTTGCAAAACTCTAGGAAGGCCCAGCTTCTACACACTGCAGGCACACCCGGGGAGGAAACGAGTATGTTCCCCCAGAGAAACAGGCTGCTTGCAAGTGTCGAGGGGAGCTTCTCAGGTGCCCAGTGTGTCCCGTTAGTTTCCCTTCGCAGCTCCCATCCTTCAGGTACTTATGCTGGGTGCTAACTAGGTTAGGTGGCTCTACCGACAAAAGCAGCCTTTTCCCTTTGGAAGCTTGGATTCTAGTGTCTCAGGGGCTGTTTGACTATCCTTGAAGCTGCCCAGATTACAGCCTCCGCAGGTACGCTTGCGTAGCAAACGAGCACTTTCTACCGATGAACAGGGTTCCTGTCACGCTGGAGGAGAGTTAATCCCGCAGACCTCGTTCCTCCTGGGAAAGCGCAAGGCCACCCTGAGCCTCAGGGTAGTGCCTAAGTTTCCAACGGGCAAGCTCTGCGTGCCTCGGTTTCCATGAGGTCTCCATCGTTGTTGTGCTTCAGTGGAACGCGAGGATAGCTTTCAGGACCCCAAGCACTCTGACCTCCGCACCGTTTCCCATGCTACCACACGGATTCCCCCCCACGTCTCCTCTCTGCCAGCTGAGCAACAAGCAGCCGTGTAGGCCCTTCGGAACACTTCTTGCATGCAGAGCCCAAGGCGGCACACTGCTCTCTGTCTTCCTTTGGAAAGCTAGGTTATCGCAGCTTGCTCCAACTCACGAAGACAGTCTGAGCCGGTCTCATGAGCTGGGGAATGTGGACTCAGTGAGGACCAGGGCCCTACCTGCACTCAGAAAAATACTCTGCTCAGCCTTCCATCCAGTTGCTCACACCGAATGGCTCGTTGGTTTAGCAGGACGTCAATGTGAGGTCCAAGCTGAGCAAAGAGCACTCTTCCTCCATTACCCTGCTAGGCCCACGGAAGAGGTAGAGCCAACTAGGCCTCGCTCAGGCCAGCCCTCCTTCAGGGATCTTGCCACACTTCGAAGCCTGCACAGTAAAAGATACTTAGCGAAGTTGCCAGGGTTTCCCCATGCTCTCCCTCGGCAGCTCCACTACTGCAGGGACTCATGTTTGCTTTGAACTTGGATAGTTGGCCCTGCTTCCAAAAGCAGTCTTTTCCACTTTGGAAATGTGGATTCTTGTAGCCTCGGAGCTGTTTGCGAAACCCTAGGAAGGCCCAGCTTCTACACACTGCAGGCACACCCGGGGAGGAAACGAGTATGTTCCCCCAGAGAAACAGGCTGCTTGCAAGTGTCGAGGGGAGCTTCTCAGGTGCCCAGTGTGTCCCGTTTGTTTCCCTTCGCAGCTCCCATCCTGCAGGTACTTATGCTGGGTGCTAACAAGGGTAGGTGGCTCTGCCGACATAAGCAGCCTTTTCCCTTTGGAAGCTTGGATTCTAGTGTCTCAGGGGCTGCTTGCCAAACATTGAAGTTGCCCACGTTATAGCCTCCGCTGGTACGCTTGCGTAGCAAACGAGCACTTTCACCCGAGGAACAGGGTTCCTGTCACGCTGGAGGAGAGTTAATCCCGCAGACCTCGTTCCTCCTGGGAAAGCGCAAGGCCACCCTGAGCCTCAGGGTAGTGCCTAAGTTTCCACCGGGCAAGCTCTGCATGCCTCGGTTTCCATGAGGTCTCCACCATTGTTGTGCTTCAATGGAACGCGAGGATAGCTTTCAGGACTCCAAGCACTCTGGCCTCCGCACCGTTTCCCATGCTACTACACGGAATCCCCGAACGTCTCCTCTCTGCCTGCTGAGCAACAAGCAGCCATGTAGGCCCTTCGGAACACTTCTTGCATGCAGAGCCCAAGGCGGCACTCTGCTCTCTCTCTTCCTTTGGAAACCAAGGTGGTCGCAGCTTGCTCCAACTCACGAAGACAGTCTGAGCCGGTCTCATGAGCTGGGGAATGTGGACTCAGTGAGGACCAGGGCCCTACCTGCACTCAGAAATACACTCTGCTCAGCCTTCCATCCAGGAGCTCACACCGACTGGCTCGTTGGTTTAGCAGGACGTCAATGTGAGGTCCAAGCTGAGCAAAGAGCACACTTCCTCCATTACCCTGCTAGGCCCACGGAAGAGGTAGAGCCAATTAGGCCTCGCTCAGGCCAGCCCTCCTTCAGGGATCTTGCCCCACTTCGAAGCCTGCACCGTAAAAGATACTTAGCGAAGTTGCCAGGGTTTCGCCATGCTCTCCCTCGGCAGCTCCACTACTGCAGGGACTCATGCTTGCTTTGAACTTGGATAGGTGGCCCTGCTTCCAAAAGCAGTCTTTTCCACTTTGGAAATGTGGATTCTTGTAGCCTCGGAGCTGTTTGCGAAACCCTAGGAAGGCCCAGCTTCTACACACTGCAGGCACGCCCGGGGAGGAAACGAGTATGTTCCCCCAGAGAAACAGGCTGCTTGCAAGTGTCGAGGGGAGCTTCTCAGGTGCCCAGTGTGTCCCGTTTGTTTCCCTTCGCAGCTCCCATCCTGCAGGTACTTATGCTGGGTGCTAACAAGGGTAGGTGGCTCTGCCGACATAAGCAGCCTTTTCCCTTTGGAAGCTTGGATTCTAGTGTCTCAGGGGCTGCTTGCCAAACATTGAAGTTGCCCACGTTATAGCCTCCGCTGGTACGCTTGCGTAGCAAACGAGCACTTTCACCCGAGGAACAGGGTTCCTGTCACGCTGGAGGAGAGTTAATCCCGCAGACCTCGTTCCTCCTGGGAAAGCGCAAGGCCATCCTGAGCCTCAGGGTAGTGCCTAAGTTTCCACCGGGCAAGCTCTGCGTGCCTCGGTTTCCATGAGGTCTCCACCATTGTTGTGCTTCAATGGAACGCGAGGATAGCTTTCAGGACTCCAAGCACTCTGGCCTCCGCACCGTTTCCCATGCTACTACACGGAATCCCCGAACGTCTCCTCTCTGCCTGCTGAGCAACAAGCAGCCATGTAGGCCCTTCGGAACACTTCTTGCATGCAGAGCCCGAGGCGGCACTCTGCTCTCTCTCTTCCTTTGGAAACCAAGGTGGTCGCAGCTTGCTCCAACTCACGAAGACAGTCTGAGCCGGTCTCATGAGCTGGGGAATGTGGACTCAGTGAGGACCAGGGCCCTACCTGCACTCTGAAATACACTCTGCTCAGCCTTCCATCCAGGAGCTCACACCGACTGGCTCGTTGGTTTAGCAGGACGTCAATGTGAGGTCCAAGCTGAGCAAAGAGCACACTTCCTCCATTACCCTGCTAGGCCCACGGAAGAGGTAGAGCCAATTAGGCCTCGCTCAGGCCAGCCCTCCTTCAGGGATCTTGCCCCACTTCGAAGCCTGCACAGTAAAAGATACTTAGCGAAGTTGCCAGGGTTTCGCCATGCTCTCCCTCGGCAGCTCCACTACTGCAGGGACTCATGCTTGCTTTGAACTTGGATAGGTGGCCCTGCTTCCAAAAGCAGTCTTTTCCACTTTGGAAATGTGGATTCTTGTAGCCTCGGAGCTGTTTGCGAAACCCTAGGAAGGCCCAGCTTTTACACACTGCAGGCACGCCCGGGGAGGAAACGAGAATGTTCCCCAAGAGAAACAGGCTGCTTGCAAGTGTCGAGGGGAGCTTCTCAGGTGCCCAGTGTTTCCCGTTTGTTTCCCTTCGCAGCTCCCATCTTGCAGGTACTTATACTGGGTACTAACAAGGGTAGGTGGCTCTGCCGACAAAAGCAGCGTTTTCCCTTTGGAAGCTTGGATTCTAGTGTCTCAGGGGCTAATTGACAAACCTTGAAGCTGCCCAGATTAAGCCTCCGCAGTTACGCTTGCGTAGCAAACGAGCACTTTCTACCGATGAACAGGGTTCCTGTCACGCTGGAGGAGAGTTAATCCCGCAGACCTCGTTCCTCCTGGGAAAGCGCAAGGCCACCCTGAGCCTCAGGGTAGTGCCTAAGTTTCCACCGGGCAAGCTCTGCGTGCCTCGGTTTCCATGAGGTCTCCACCGTTGTTGTGCTTCAATGGAACGCGAGGATAGCTTTCAGGACTCCAAGCACTCTGACCTCCGCACCGTTTCCCATGCTACCACACGGATCCCCCCGACGTCTCCTCTCTGCCTGCTGAGCAACAAGCAGCCGTGTAGGCCCTTCGGAACACTTCTTGCATGCAGAGCCCATGGCGGCACTCTGCTCTCTCTCTTCCTTTGGAAACCAAGGTGGTCGCAGCTTGCCCCAGCTCACGAAGACAGTCTGAGCCGGTCTCATGAGCTGGGGAACGTGGACTCAGTGAGGACCAGGGCCCTACCTGCACTCAGAAAAACACTCTGCTCAGCATTCCATCCAGTTGCTCACACCGACTGGCTCGTTGGTTTAGCAGGACGTCGATGTGAGGTCCAAGCTGAGCAAAGAGCACAATTCCTCCTTTACCCTGCTAGGCCCCCGGAAGAGGTAGAGCCAACTAGGCCTCGCTCAGGCCAGCCCTCCTTCAGGGATCTTGCCCCACTTCGAAGCCTGCACAGTAAAAGATACTTAGCGAAGTTGCCAGGGTTTCGCCATGCTTTCCCTCGGCAGCTCCACTACTGCAGGGACTCATGTTTGCTGTGAACGAGGATAGGTGGCCCTGCTTCCAAAAGCAGTCTTTTCCGCTTTGGAAATGTCGTTTCTTGTAGCCTCGGAGCTGTTTGCAAAACTCTAGGAAGGCCCAGCTTCTACACACTGCAGGCACACCCGGGGAGGAAACGAGTATGTTCCCCCAGAGAAACAGGCTGCTTGCAAGTGTCGAGGGGAGCTTCTCAGGTGCCCAGTGTGTCCCGTTAGTTTCCCTTCGCAGCTCCCATCCTTCAGGTACTTATGCTGGGTGCTAACTAGGTTAGGTGGCTCTACCGACAAAAGCAGCCTTTTCCCTTTGGAAGCTTGGATTCTAGTGTCTCAGGGGCTGTTTGACTATCCTTGAAGCTGCCCAGATTACAGCCTCCGCAGGTACGCTTGCGTAGCAAACGAGCACTTTCTACCGATGAACAGGGTTCCTGTCACGCTGGAGGAGAGTTAATCCCGCAGACCTCGTTCCTCCTGGGAAAGCGCAAGGCCACCCTGAGCCTCAGGGTAGTGCCTAAGTTTCCAACGGGCAAGCTCTGCGTGCCTCGGTTTCCATGAGGTCTCCATCGTTGTTGTGCTTCAGTGGAACGCGAGGATAGATTTCAGGACCCCAAGCACTCTGACCTCCGCACCGTTTCCCATGCTACCACACGGATTCCCCCCCACGTCTCCTCTCTGCCAGCTGAGCAACAAGCAGCCGTGTAGGCCCTTCGGAACACTTCTTGCATGCAGAGCCCAAGGCGGCACACTGCTCTCTGTCTTCCTTTGGAAAGCTAGGTTATCGCAGCTTGCTCCAACTCACGAAGACAGTCTGAGCCGGTCTCATGAGCTGGGGAATGTGGACTCAGTGAGGACCAGGGCCCTACCTGCACTCAGAAAAACACTCTGCTCAGCCTTCCATCCAGTTGCTCACACCGACTGGCTCGTTGGTTTAGCAGGACGTCAATGTGAGGTCCAAGCTGAGCAAAGAGCACTCTTCCTCCATTACCCTGCTAGGCCCACGGAAGAGGTAGAGCCAACTAGGCCTCGCTCAGGCCAGCCCTCCTTCAGGGATCTTGCCACACTTCGAAGCCTGCACAGTAAAAGATACTTAGCGAAGTTGCCAGGGTTTCCCCATGCTCTCCCTCGGCAGCTCCACTACTGCAGGGACTCATGTTTGCTTTGAACTTGGATAGTTGGCCCTGCTTCCAAAAGCAGTCTTTTCCACTTTGGAAATGTGGATTCTTGTAGCCTCGGAGCTGTTTGCGAAACCCTAGGAAGGCCCAGCTTCTACACACTGCAGGCACACCCGGGGAGGAAACGAGTATGTTCCCCCAGAGAAACAGGCTGCTTGCAAGTGTCGAGGGGAGCTTCTCAGGTGCCCAGTGTGTCCCGTTTGTTTCCCTTCGCAGCTCCCATCCTGCAGGTACTTATGCTGGGTGCTAACAAGGGTAGGTGGCTCTGCCGACATAAGCAGCCTTTTCCCTTTGGAAGCTTGGATTCTAGTGTCTCAGGGGCTGCTTGCCAAACATTGAAGTTGCCCACGTTATAGCCTCCGCTGGTACGCTTGCGTAGCAAACGAGCACTTTCACCCGAGGAACAGGGTTCCTGTCACGCTGGAGGAGAGTTAATCCCGCAGACCTCGTTCCTCCTGGGAAAGCGCAAGGCCACCCTGAGCCTCAGGGTAGTGCCTAAGTTTCCACCGGGCAAGCTCTGCGTGCCTCGGTTTCCATGAGGTCTCCACCATTGTTGTGCTTCAATGGAACGCGAGGATAGCTTTCAGGACTCCAAGCACTCTGGCCTCCGCACCGTTTCCCATGCTACTACACGGAATCTCCGAACGTCTCCTCTCTGCCTGCTGAGCAACAAGCAGCCATGTAGGCCCTTCGGAACACTTCTTGCATGCAGAGCCCAAGGCGGCACTCTGCTCTCTCTCTTCCTTTGGAAACCAAGGTGGTCGCAGCTTGCTCCAACTCACGAAGACAGTCTGAGCCGGTCTCATGAGCTGGGGAATGTGGACTCAGTGAGGACCAGGGCCCTACCTGCACTCAGAAATACACTCTGCTCAGCCTTCCATCCAGGAGCTCACACCGACTGGCTCGTTGGTTTAGCAGGACGTCAATGTGAGGTCCAAGCTGAGCAAAGAGCACACTTCCTCCATTACCCTGCTAGGCCCACGGAAGAGGTAGAGCCAATTAGGCCTCGCTCAGGCCAGCCCTCCTTCAGGGATCTTGCCCCACTTCGAAGCCTGCACCGTAAAAGATACTTAGCGAAGTTGCCAGGGTTTCGCCATGCTCTCCCTCGGCAGCTCCACTACTGCAGGGACTCATGCTTGCTTTGAACTTGGATAGGTGGCCCTGCTTCCAAAAGCAGTCTTTTCCCCTTTGAAAATGTGGATTCTTGTAGCCTCGGAGCTGTTTGCGAAACCCTAGCAAGGCCCAGCTTCTACACACTGCAGGCACGCCCGGGGAGGAAACGAGAATATTCCCCAAGAGAAACAGGCTGCTTGCAAGTGTCGAGGGGAGCTTCTCAGGTGCCCAGTGTGTCCCATTTGTTTCCCTTCGCAGCTCCCATCTTGCAGGTACTTATACTGGGTACTAACAAGGGTAGGTGGCTCTGCCGACAAAAGCAGCGTTTTCCCTTTGGAAGCTTGGATTCTAGTGTCTAAGGGGCTAATTGACAAACCTTGAAGCTGCCCAGATTAACCTCCGCAGGTACGCTTGCGTAGCAAACGAGCACTTTCTACCGATGAACAGGCTTCCTGTCACGCTGGAGGAGAGTTAATCCCGCAGACCTCGTTCCTCCTGGGGAAGCGCAAGGCCACCCTGAGCCTCAGGGTAGTGCCTAAATTTCCAACGGGCAAGCTCTGCGTGCCTCGGTTTCCATGAGGTCTCCACCGTTGTTGTGCTTCAATGCAACGCGAGGATACCTTTCAGGACTCCAAGCACTCTCACCTCCGCACCGTTTCCCATGCTACCACACGGATCCCCCCCACGTCTCCTCTCTGCCTGCTGAGCAACAAGCAGCCATGTAGGCCCTTCGGAACACTTCTTGCATGCAGAGCCCATGGCGGCACTCTGCTCTCTCTCTTCCTTTGGAAACCAAGGTGGTCGCAGCTTGCCCCAGCTCACGAAGACAGTCTGAGCCGGTCTCATGAGCTGGGGAACGTGGACTCAGTGAGGACCAGGGCCCTACCTGCACTCAGAAAAACACTCTGCTCAGCCTTCCATCCAGTTGCTCACACCGACTGGCTCGTTGGTTTAGCAGGACGTCGATGTGAGGTCCAAGCTGAGCAAAGAGCACAATTCCTCCTTTAGCCTGCTAGGCCCCCGGAAGAGGTAGAGCCAACTAGGCCTCGCTCAGGCCAGTCCTCTTTCAGGGATCTTGCCACACTTCGAAGCCTGCACAGTAAAAGATACGTAGCGAAGTTGCCAGGGTTTCGCCATGCTCTCCCTCGGCAGCTCCACTACTGCAGGGACTCATGTTTGCTGTGAACGAGGATAGGTGGCCCTGCTTCCAAAAGCAGTCTTTTCCGCTTTGGAAATGTCGTTTCTTGTAGCCTCGGAGCTGTTTGCGAAACTCTAAGAAGGCCCAGCTTCTTCACACTGCAGGCACGCCCGGGGAGGAAACGAGTATGTTCCCCCAGAGAAACAGGCTGCTTGCAAGTGTCGAGGGGAGTTTCTCAGGTGCCCAGGGTGTCCCGTTTGTTTCCCTTCGCAGCTCCTATCCTGCAGGTACTTATGCTGGGTGCTAACAAGGGTAGGTGGCTCTGCCGACAAAAGCAGCCTTTTCCCTTTGGAAGCTTGGATTCTAGTGATTCACGGGCTGCTTTCCAAACCTTGGAGTTTCCCAGCTTATAGCCTTCGCAGGTACGCTTGAGTAGCAAACGAGCACTTTCACCCGAGGAAGAGTGTTCCTGTCCCGCTAGAGGAGAGTTAATCCTGCAGACCTCGTTCCTCCTGGGAAAGCGCAAGGCCACCCTGAGCCTCAGGGTAGTGCCTAATTTTCCACCGGGCAAGCTCTGCGTGCCTCGGTTTCCATGAGGTCTCCACCGTTGTTGTGCTTCAATGGAATGCGAGGATAGCTTTCAGGATTCCAAGCACTCTGGCCTCCGCACCTTTTCCCATGCTACCACACGGATCCCCCCCACGTCTCCTCTCTGCCTGCTGAGCAACAAGCAGCTGTGTAGGCCCTTCGGAACACTTCTTGCATGCAGAGCCCAAGGCGGCACACTGCTCTCTGTCTTCCTTTGGAAACCTAGGTTGCCGCAGCTTGCCCCAGCTCACGAAGACAGTCTGAGCCGGTCTCATGTGCTGAGGAACGTGAACTCCGTGAGGACCAGGGCCCTACCTGCTCTCAGAAAATCATTCTGCTCAGCCTTCCATACAGGAGCTCACACCGACTGGCTCGTTGGTTTAGCAGGACGTCGATGTGAGGTCCATGCTAAGCAAAGAGCACAGTACTTCCTTTACCCTGCTAGGCCCCCGGAAGAGGTAGAGCCAATTAGGCCTCGCTCAGGCCAGCCCTCCTTCAGGGATCTTGCCCCACTTCTAAGCCTGCACAGTAAAAGATACTTAGCGAAATTGCCAGGGTTTCGCCATGCTCTCCCTCGGCAGCTCCACTACTGCAGGGACTCATGTTTGCTTTGAACTTGGATAGGTGGCCCTGCTTCCAAAAGCAGTCTTTTCCACTTTGGAAATGTGGATTCTTGTAGCCTCGGAGCTGTTTGCGAAACCCTAGGAAGGCCCAGCTTCTACACACTGCAGGCACGCCCGGGGAGGAAACGAGAATATTCCCCAAGAGAAACAGGCTGCTTGCAAGTGTCGAGGGGAGCTTCTCAGGTGCCCAGTGTTTCCCGTTTGTTTCCCTTCGCAGCTCCCATCTTGCAGGTACTTATACTGGGTGCTAACTAGGTTAGGTGGCTCTACCGACAAAAGCAGCCTTTTCCCTTTGGAAGCTTGGATTCTAGTGTCTCAGGGGCTGTTTGACAATCCTTGTAGCTGCCCAGATTACTGCCTCCGCAGGTACGCTTGCGTAGCAAACGAGCACTTTCTACCGATGAACAGGGATCCTGTCACGCTGGAGGACAGTTAATCCCTCAGACCTCGTTCCTCCTGGGAAAGCGCAAGGCCACCCTGAGCCTCAGGGTAGTGCCTAAGTTTCCAACGGGCAAGCTCTGCGTGCCTCGGTTTCCATGAGGTCTCCATCGTTGTTGTGCTTCAATGGATCGCGAGGATAGCTTTCAGGACCCCAAGCACTCTGACCTCCGCACCGTTTCCCATGCTACCACACGGATCCCCCCCACGTCTCCTCTCTGCCTGCTGAGCAACAAGCAGCCGTGTAGGCCCTTCGGAACACTTCTTGCATGCAGAGTCGAAGGCGGCACACTGCTCTCTGTCTTCCTTTGGAAACCTAGGTTGCCGCAGCTTGCTCCAACTCACGAAGACAGTCTGAGCCGGTCTCATGAGCTGGGGAATGTGGACTCAGTGAGGACCAGGGCCCTACCTGCACTCAGAAAAACACTCTGCTCAGCCTTCCATCCAGGAGCTCACACCGACTGGCTCGTTGGTTTAGCAGGACATCGATGTGAGGTCCAAGCTGAGCAAAGAGCACAATTCCTCCTTTACCCTGCTAGGCCCCCGGAAGAGGTAGAGCCAACTAGGCCTCGCGCAGGCCAGCCCTCCTTCAGGGATCTTGCCACACTTCGAAGCCTGCACAGTAAAAGATACTTAGCGAAGTTGCCAGGGTTTCGCCATGCTCTCCCTCGGCAGCTCCACTACTGCAGGGACTCATGTTTGCTGTGAACGAGGATAGGTGGCCCTGCTTCCAAAAGCAGTCTTTTCCGCTTTGGAAATGTCGTTTCTTGTAGCCTCGGAGCTGTTTGCGAAACTCTAGGAAGGCCCAGCTTCTACACACTGCAGGCACGCCCGGGGAGGAAAGGAGAATGTTCCCCAAGAGAAACAGGCTGCTTGCAAGTGTCGAGGGGAGCTTCTCAGGTGCCCAGTTTGTCCCGTTTGTTTCCCTTCGCAGCTCCCATCTTGCAGGTACTTATACTGGGTACTAACAAGGGTAGGTGGCTCTGCCGACAAAAGCAGCCTTTTCCCTTTGGAAGCTTGGATTCTAGTGTCTCAGGGGCTGTTTGACAATCCTTGAAGATGCCCAGAATATAACCTCCGCAGGTAAGGTTGCGTAGCAAACGAGCACTTTCATCCGAGGAACAGGGTTCCTGTCACCCTGGAGGAGAGTTAATCCCGCAGACCTCGTTCCTCCTGGGAAAGCGCAAGGCCACCCTGAGCCTCAGGGTAGTGCCTAAGTTTCCAACGGGCATGCTCTGCGTGCCTCGGTTTCCATGAAGTCTCCATCGTTGTTGTGCTTCAATGGAACGCGAGGATAGCTTTCAGGACCCCAAGCACTCTGACCTCCGCACCGTTTCCCATGCTACCACACGGATCCCCCCCACGTCTCCTCTCTGCCTGCTGAGCAACAAGCAGCCGCGTAGGCCCTTCGGAACACTTCTTGCCTGCAGAGCCCAAGGCGGCACACTGCTCTCTGTCTTCCTTTGGAAACCTAGGTTGGCGCAGCTTGCCCCAGTACACGAAGACAGTCTGAGCCGGTCTCATGTGCTGAGGAACGTGAACTCAGTGAGGACCAGGGCCCTATCTGCACTCAGAAAATCACTCTGCTCAGCCTTCCATCCAGGAGCTCACACCGACTGGCTCGTTGGTTTAGCAGGACGTCTATGTGAGGTCCAAGCTGAGCAAAGAGCACAATTCCTCCATTACCCTGCTAGGCCCACGGAAGAGGTAGAGCCAACTAGGCCTCGCTCAGGCCAGCCCTCCTTCAGGGATCTTGCCACACTTCGAAGCCTGCACAGTAAAAGATACTTAGCGAAGTTGCCAGGGTTTCGCCATGCTCTCCCTCGGCAGCTCCACTACTGCAGGGACTCATGTTTGCTGTGAACGAAGATAGGTGGCCCTGCTTCCAAAAGCAGTCTTTTCCACTTTGGAAATGTGGTTTCTTGTAGCTTCGGAGCTGTTTGCGAAACCGTAGGAAGGCCCAGCTTCTGCTCACTGCAGGCACGCCCGGGTAGGAAACGAGTATGTTCCCCCAGCAAAACAGGCTGCTTGCAAGTGTGGAGGGGAGCTTCTCAGGTGCCCAGAGTGTCCCGTTTGTTTCCCTTCGCAGCTCCCATCCTGCAGGTACTTATGCTGGGTGCTAACAAGGTTAGGTGGCTCTGCCGACAAAAGCAGCCTTTTCCCTTAGGAAGCTTGGATTCTAGTGATTCACGGGCTGCTTTCCAAACCTTGAAGTTTCCCAGCTTATAGCCTCCGCAGGTACGCTTGAGTAGCAAACGAGCACTTTCACCCGAGGAAGAGTGTTCCTGTCCCGCTAGAGGAGAGTTAATCCTGCAGACCTCGTTCCTCCTGGGAAAGCGCAAGGCCACCCTGAGCCTCAGGGTAGTGCCTAATTTTCCACCGCGCAAGCTCTGCGTGCCTCGGTTTCCATGAGGTCTCCACCGTTGTTGTGCTTCAATGGAATGCGAGGATAGCTTTCAGGATTCCAAGCACTCTGGCCTCCGCACCTTTTCCCATGCTACCACACGGATCCCCCCCAAGTCTCCTCTCTGCCTGCTGAGCAACAAGCAGCTGTGTAGGCCCTTCGGAACACTTCTTGCATGCAGAGCCCAAGGCGGCACACTGCTCTCTGTCTTCCTTTGGAAACCTAGGTTGCCGCAGCTTGCCCCAGCTCACGAAGACAGTCTGAGCCGGTCTCATGTGCTGAGGAACGTGAACGCCGTGAGGACCAGGGCCCTACCTGCTCTCAGAAAATCATTCTGCTCAGCCTTCCATACAGGAGCTCACACCGACTGGCTCGTTGGTTTAGCAGGACGTCGATGTGAGGTCCATGCTAAGCAAAGAGCACAGTACTTCCTTTACCCTGCTAGGCCCCCGGAAGAGGTAGAGCCAATTAGGCCTCGCTCAGGCCAGCCCTCCTTCAGGGATCTTGCCCCACATCTAAGCCTGCACCGTAAAAGATACTTAGCGAAATTGCCAGGGTTTCGCCATGCTCTCCCTCGGCAGCTCCACTACTGCAGGGACTCATGTTTGCTTTGAACTTGGATAGGTGGCCCTGCTTCCAAAAGCAGTCTTTTCCACTTTGGAAATGTGGATTCTTGTAGCCTCGGAGCTGTTTGCGAAACCCTAGGAAGGCCCAGCTTCTACACACTGCAGGCACGCCCGGGGAGGAAACGAGAATGTTCCCCAAGAGAAACAGGCTGCTTGCAAGTGTCGAGGGGAGCTTCTCAGGTGCCCAGTGTGTCCCGTTTGTTTCCCTTCGCAGCTCCCATCTTGCAGGTACTTATACTGGGTACTAACAAGGGTAGGTGGCTCTGCCGACAAAAGCAGCGTTTTCCCTTTGGAAGCTTGGATTCTAGTGTCTCAGGGGCTAATTGACAAACCTTGAAGCTGCCCAGATTAAGCCTCCGCAGGTACGCTTGCGTAGCAAACGAGCACTTTCTACCGATGAACAGGGTTCCTGTCACGCTGGAGGAGAGTTAATCCCGCAGACCTCGTTCCTCCTGGGAAAGCGCAAGGCCACCCTGAGCCTCAGGGTAGTGCCTTAGTTTCCAACGGGCAAGCTCTGAGTGCCTCGGTTTCCATGAGGTCTCCACCGTTGTTGTGCTTCAATGGAACGCGAGGATAGCTTTCAGGACTCCAAGCACTCTGACCTCCGCACCGTTTCCCATGCTACCACACGGATCCCCCCCACGTCTCCTCTCTGCCTGCTGAGCAACAAGCAGCCGTGTAGGCCCTTCGGAACACTTCTTGCATGCAGAGCCCATGGCGGCACTCTGCTCTCTCTCTTCCTTTGGAAACCAAGGTGGTCGCAGCTTGCCCCAGCTCACGAAGACAGTCTGAGCCGGTCTCATGAGCTGGGGAACGTGGACTCAGTGAGGACCAGGGCCCTACCTGCACTCAGAAAAACACTCTGCTCAGCCTTCCATCCAGTTGCTCACACCGACTGGCTCGTTGGTTTAGCAGGACGTCGATGTGAGGTCCAAGCTGAGCAAAGAGCACAATTCCTCCTTTAGCCTGCTAGGCCCCCGGAAGAGGTAGAGCCAACTAGGCCTCGCTCAGGCCAGTCCTCTTTCAGGGATCTTGCCACACTTCGAAGCCTGCACAGTAAAAGATACGTAGCGAAGTTGCCAGGGTTTCGCCATGCTCTCCCTCGGCAGCTCCACTACTGCAGGGACTCATGTTTGCTGTGAACGAGGATAGGTGGCCCTGCTTCCAAAAGCAGTCTTTTCCGCTTTGGAAATGTCGTTTCTTGTAGCCTCGGAGCTGTTTGCGAAACTCTAAGAAGGCCCAGCTTCTTCACACTGCAGGCACGCCCGGGGAGGAAACGAGTATGTTCCCCCAGAGAAACAGGCTGCTTGCAAGTGTCGAGGGGAGTTTCTCAGGTGCCCAGTGTGTCCCGTTTGTTTCCCTTCGCAGCTCCCGTCCTGCAGGTACTTATGCTGGGTGCTAACAAGGGTAGGTGGCTCTGCCGACAAAAGCAGCCTTTTCCCTTTGGAAGCTTGGATTCTAGTGATTCACGGGCTGCTTTCCAAACCTTGGAGTTTCCCAGCTTATAGCCTTCGCAGGTACGCTTGAGTAGCAAACGAGCACTTTCACCCGAGGAAGAGTGTTCCTGTCCCGCTAGAGGAGAGTTAATCCTGCAGACCTCGTTCCTCCTGGGAAAGCGCAAGGCCACCCTGAGCCTCAGGGTAGTGCCTAATTTTCCACCGGGCAAGCTCTGCGTGCCTCGGTTTCCATGCGGTCTCCACCGTTGTTGTGCTTCAATGGAATGCGAGGATAGCTTTCAGGATTCCAAGCACTCTGGCCTCCGCACCTTTTCCCATGGTACCACACGGATCCCCCCCAAGTCTCCTCTCTGCCTGCTGAGCAACAAGCAGCTGTGTAGGCCCTTCGGAACACTTCTTGCATGCAGAGCCCAAGGCGGCACACTGCTCTCTGTCTTCCTTTGGAAACCTAGGTTGCCGCAGCTTGCCCCAGCTCACGAAGACAGTCTGAGCCGGTCTCATGTGCTGAGGAACGTGAACGCCGTGAGGACCAGGGCCCTACCTGCTCTCAGAAAATCATTCTGCTCAGCCTTCCATACAGGAGCTCACACCGACTGGCTCGTTGGTTTAGCAGGACGTCGATGTGAGGTCCATGCTAAGCAAAGAGCACAGTACTTCCTTTACCCTGCTAGGCCCCCGGAAGAGGTAGAGCCAATTAGGCCTCGCTCAGGCCAGCCCTCCTTCAGGGATCTTGCCCCACTTCTAAGCCTGCACAGTAAAAGATACTTAGCGAAATTGCCAGGGTTTCGCCATGCTCTCCCTCGGCAGCTCCACTACTGCAGGGACTCATGTTTGCTTTGAACTTGGATAGGTGGCCCTGCTTCCAAAAGCAGTCTTTTCCACTTTGGAAATGTGGATTCTTGTAGCCTCGGAGCTGTTTGCGAAACCCTAGGAAGGCCCAGCTTCTACACACTGCAGGCACGCCCGGGGAGGAAACGAGAATATTCCCCAAGAGAAACAGGCTGCTTGCAAGTGTCGAGGGGAGCTTCTCAGGTGCCCAGTGTTTCCCGTTTGTTTCCCTTCGCAGCTCCCATCTTGCAGGTACTTATACTGGGTACTAACAAGGGTAGGTGGCTCTGCCGACAAAAGCAGCGTTTTCCCTTTGGAAGCTTGGATTCTAGTGTCTAAGGGGCTAATTGACAAACCTTGAAGCTGCCCAGATTAAGCCTCCGCAGGTACGCTTGCGTAGCAAACGAGCACTTTCACCCGAGGAACAGGGTTCCTGTCACGCTGGAGGAGAGTTAATCCCGCAGACCTCGTTCCTCCTGGGAAAGCGCAAGGCCACCCTGAGCCTCCGGGTAGATCCTAAGTTTCCACCGGGCAAGCTCTGCGTGCCTCGGTTTCCATGAGGTCTCCACCGTTGTTGTGCTTCAATGGAACGCGAGGATAGCTTTCAGGACTCCAAGCACTCTGACCTCCGCACCGTTTCCCATGCTACCACACGGATCCCCCCCACGTCTCCTCTCTGCCTGCTGAGCAACAAGCAGCCGTGTAGGCCCTTCGGAACACTTCTTGCATGCAGAGCCCATGGCGGCACTCTGCTCTCTCTCTTCCTTTGGAAACCAAGGTGGTCGCAGCTTGCCCCAGCTCACGAAGACAGTCTGAGCCGGTCTCATGAGCTGGGGAACGTGGACTCAGTGAGGACCAGGGCCCTACCTGCACTCAGAAAAACACTCTGCTCAGCCTTCCATCCAGTTGCTCACACCGACTGGCTCGTTGGTTTAGCAGGACGTCGATGTGAGGTCCAAGCTGAGCAAAGAGCACAATTCCTCCTTTAGCCTGCTAGGCCCCCGGAAGAGGTAGAGCCAACTAGGCCTCGCTCAGGCCAGCCCTCCTTCAGGGATCTTGCCACACTTCGAAGCCTGCACAGTAAAAGATACTAGCGAAGTTGCCAGGGTTTCGCCATGCTCTCCCTCGGCAGCTCCACTACTGCAGGGACTCATGTTTGCTGTGAACGAGGATAGGTGGCCCTGCTTCCAAAAGCAGTCTTTTCCGCTTTGGAAATGTCGTTTCTTGTAGCCTCGGAGCTGTTTGCGAAACTCTAGGAAGGCCCAGCTTCTACACACTGCAGGCACGCCCGGGGAGGAAACGAGTATGTTCCCCCAGAGAAACAGGCTGCTTGCAAGTGTCGAGGGGAGCTTCTCAGGTGCCCAGTTTGTCCCGTTTGTTTCCCTTCGCAGCTCCCATCTTGCAGGTACTTATACTGGGTACTAACAAGGGTAGGTGGCTCTGCCGACAAAAGCAGCCTTTTCCCTTTGGAAGCTTGGATTCTAGTGTCTCAGGGGCTGTTTGACAATCCTTGAAGATGCCCAGAATATAACCTCCGCAGGTAAGGTTGCGTAGCAAACGAGCACTTTCATCCGAGGAACAGGGTTCCTGTCACCCTGGAGGAGAGTTAATCCCGCAGACCTCGTTCCTCCTGGGAAAGCGCAAGGCCACCCTGAGCCTCAGGGTAGTGCCTAAGTTTCCAACGGGCATGCTCTGCGTGCCTCGGTTTCCATGAAGTCTCCATCGTTGTTGTGCTTCAATGGAACGCGAGGATAGCTTTCAGGACCCCAAGCACTCTGACCTCCGCACCGTTTCCCATGCTACCACACGGATCCCCCCCACGTCTCCTCTCTGCCTGCTGAGCAACAAGCAGCCGTGTAGGCCCTTCGGAACACTTCTTGCCTGCAGAGCCCAAGGCGGCACACTGCTCTCTGTCTTCCTTTGGAAACCTAGGTTGGCGCAGCTTGCCCCAGTACACGAAGACAGTCTGAGCCGGTCTCATGTGCTGAGGAACGTGAACTCAGTGAGGACCAGGGCCCTATCTGCACTCAGAAAATCACTCTGCTCAGCCTTCCATCCAGGAGCTCACACCGACTGGCTCGTTGGTTTAGCAGGACGTCTATGTGAGGTCCAAGCTGAGCAAAGAGCACAATTCCTCCATTACCCTGCTAGGCCCACGGAAGAGGTAGAGCCAACTAGGCCTCGCTCAGGCCAGCCCTCCTTCAGGGATCTTGCCACACTTCGAAGCCTGCACAGTAAAAGATACTTAGCGAAGTTGCCAGGGTTTCGCCATGCTCTCCCTCGGCAGCTCCACTACTGCAGGGACTCATGTTTGCTGTGAACGAAGATAGGTGGCCCTGCTTCCAAAAGCAGTCTTTTCCACTTTGGAAATGTGGTTTCTTGTAGCTTCGGAGCTGTTTGCGAAACCGTAGGAAGGCCCAGCTTCTGCTCACTGCAGGCACGCCCGGGGAGGAAACGAGTATGTTCCCCCAGCAAAACAGGCTGCTTGCAAGTGTGGAGGGGAGCTTCTCAGGTGCCCAGAGTGTCCCGTTTGTTTCCCTTCGCAGCTCCCATCCTGCAGGTACTTATGCTGGGTGCTAACAAGGTTAGGTGGCTCTGCCGACAAAAGCAGCCTTTTCCCTTAGGAAGCTTGGATTCTAGTGATTCACGGGCTGCTTTCCAAACCTTGAAGTTTCCCAGCTTATAGCCTCCGCAGGTACGCTTGAGTAGCAAACGAGCACTTTCACCCGAGGAAGAGTGTTCCTGTCCCGCTAGAGGAGAGTTAATCCTGCAGACCTCGTTCCTCCTGGGAAAGCGCAAGGCCACCCTGAGCCTCAGGGTAGTGCCTAATTTTCCACCGGGCAAGCTCTGCGTGCCTCGGTTTCCATGAGGTCTCCACCGTTGTTGTGCTTCAATGGAATGCGAGGATAGCTTTCAGGATTCCAAGCACTCTGGCCTCCGCACCTTTTCCCATGCTACCACACGGATCCCCCCCAAGTCTCCTCTCTGCCTGCTGAGCAACAAGCAGCTGTGTAGGCCCTTCGGAACACTTCTTGCATGCAGAGCCCAAGGCGGCACACTGCTCTCTGTCTTCCTTTGGAAACCTAGGTTGCCGCAGCTTGCCCCAGCTCACGAAGACAGTCTGAGCCGGTCTCATGTGCTGAGGAACGTGAACGCCGTGAGGACCAGGGCCCTACCTGCTCTCAGAAAATCATTCTGCTCAGCCTTCCATACAGGAGCTCACACCGACTGGCTCGTTGGTTTAGCAGGACGTCGATGTGAGGTCCATGCTAAGCAAAGAGCACAGTACTTCCTTTACCCTGCTAGGCCCCCGGAAGAGGTAGAGCCAATTAGGCCTCGCTCAGGCCAGCCCTCCTTCAGGGATCTTGCCCCACATCTAAGCCTGCACCGTAAAAGATACTTAGCGAAATTGCCAGGGTTTCGCCATGCTCTCCCTCGGCAGCTCCACTACTGCAGGGACTCATGTTTGCTTTGAACTTGGATAGGTGGCCCTGCTTCCAAAAGCAGTCTTTTCCACTTTGGAAATGTGGATTCTTGTAGCCTCGGAGCTGTTTGCGAAACCCTAGGAAGGCCCAGCTTCTACACACTGCAGGCACGCCCGGGGAGGAAACGAGAATGTTCCCCAAGAGAAACAGGCTGCTTGCAAGTGTCGAGGGGAGCTTCTCAGGTGCCCAGTGTGTCCCGTTTGTTTCCCTTCGCAGCTCCCATCTTGCAGGTACTTATACTGGGTACTAACAAGGGTAGGTGGCTCTGCCGACAAAAGCAGCGTTTTCCCTTTGGAAGCTTGGATTCTAGTGTCTCAGGGGCTAATTGACAAACCTTGAAGCTGCCCAGATTAAGCCTCCGCAGGTACGCTTGCGTAGCAAACGAGCACTTTCTACCGATGAACAGGGTTCCTGTCACGCTGGAGGAGAGTTAATCCCGCAGACCTCGTTCCTCCTGGGAAAGCGCAAGGCCACCCTGAGCCTCCGGGTAGATCCTAAGTTTCCACCGGGCAAGCTCTGCGTGCCTCGGTTTCCATGAGGTCTCCACCGTTGTTGTGCTTCAATGGAACGCGAGGATAGCTTTCAGGACTCCAAGCACTCTGACCTCCGCACCGTTTCCCATGCTACCACACGGATCCCCCCCACGTCTCCTCTCTGCCTGCTGAGCAACAAGCAGCCGTGTAGGCCCTTCGGAACACTTCTTGCATGCAGAGCCCATGGCGGCACTCTGCTCTCTCTCTTCCTTTGGAAACCAAGGTGGTCGCAGCTTGCCCCAGCTCACGAAGACAGTCTGAGCCGGTCTCATGAGCTGGGGAACGTGGACTCAGTGAGGACCAGGGCCCTACCTGCACTCAGAAAAACACTCTGCTCAGCCTTCCATCCAGTTGCTCACACCGACTGGCTCGTTGGTTTAGCAGGACGTCGATGTGAGGTCCAAGCTGAGCAAAGAGCACAATTCCTCCTTTAGCCTGCTAGGCCCCCGGAAGAGGTAGAGCCAACTAGGCCTCGCTCAGGCCAGTCCTCTTTCAGGGATCTTGCCACACTTCGAAGCCTGCACAGTAAAAGATACGTAGCGAAGTTGCCAGGGTTTCGCCATGCTCTCCCTCGGCAGCTCCACTACTGCAGGGACTCATGTTTGCTGTGAACGAGGATAGGTGGCCCTGCTTCCAAAAGCAGTCTTTTCCGCTTTGGAAATGTCGTTTCTTGTAGCCTCGGAGCTGTTTGCGAAACTCTAAGAAGGCCCAGCTTCTTCACACTGCAGGCACGCCCGGGGAGGAAACGAGTATGTTCCCCCAGAGAAACAGGCTGCTTGCAAGTGTCGAGGGGAGTTTCTCAGGTGCCCAGTGTGTCCCGTTTGTTTCCCTTCGCAGCTCCCGTCCTGCAGGTACTTATGCTGGGTGCTAACAAGGGTAGGTGGCTCTGCCGACAAAAGCAGCCTTTTCCCTTTGGAAGCTTGGATTCTAGTGATTCACGGGCTGCTTTCCAAACCTTGGAGTTTCCCAGCTTATAGCCTTCGCAGGTACGCTTGAGTAGCAAACGAGCACTTTCACCCGAGGAAGAGTGTTCCTGTCCCGCTAGAGGAGAGTTAATCCTGCAGACCTCGTTCCTCCTGGGAAAGCGCAAGGCCACCCTGAGCCTCAGGGTAGTGCCTAATTTTCCACCGGGCAAGCTCTGCGTGCCTCGGTTTCCATGCGGTCTCCACCGTTGTTGTGCTTCAATGGAATGCGAGGATAGCTTTCAGGATTCCAAGCACTCTGGCCTCCGCACCTTTTCCCATGGTACCACACGGATCCCCCCCAAGTCTCCTCTCTGCCTGCTGAGCAACAAGCAGCTGTGTAGGCCCTTCGGAACACTTCTTGCATGCAGAGCCCAAGGCGGCACACTGCTCTCTGTCTTCCTTTGGAAACCTAGGTTGCCGCAGCTTGCCCCAGTTCACGAAGACAGTCTGAGCCGGTCTCATGTGCTGAGGAACGTGAACGCCGTGAGGACCAGGGCCCTACCTGCTCTCAGAAAATCATTCTGCTCAGCCTTCCATACAGGAGCTCACACCGACTGGCTCGTTGGTTTAGCAGGACGTCGATGTGAGGTCCATGCTAAGCAAAGAGCACAGTACTTCCTTTACCCTGCTAGGCCCCCGGAAGAGGTAGAGCCAATTAGGCCTCGCTCAGGCCAGCCCTCCTTCAGGGATCTTGCCCCACTTCTAAGCCTGCACAGTAAAAGATACTTAGCGAAATTGCCAGGGTTTCGCCATGCTCTCCCTCGGCAGCTCCACTACTGCAGGGACTCATGTTTGCTTTGAACTTGGATAGGTGGCCCTGCTTCCAAAAGCAGTCTTTTCCACTTTGGAAATGTGGATTCTTGTAGCCTCGGAGCTGTTTGCGAAACCCTAGGAAGGCCCAGCTTCTACACACTGCAGGCACGCCCGGGGAGGAAACGAGAATATTCCCCAAGAGAAACAGGCTGCTTGCAAGTGTCGAGGGGAGCTTCTCAGGTGCCCAGTGTTTCCCGTTTGTTTCCCTTCGCAGCTCCCATCTTGCAGGTACTTATACTGGGTACTAACAAGGGTAGGTGGCTCTGCCGACAAAAGCAGCGTTTTCCCTTTGGAAGCTTGGATTCTAGTGTCTAAGGGGCTAATTGACAAACCTTGAAGCTGCCCAGATTAAGCCTCCGCAGGTACGCTTGCGTAGCAAACGAGCACTTTCACCCGAGGAACAGGGTTCCTGTCACGCTGGAGGAGAGTTAATCCCGCAGACCTCGTTCCTCCTGGGAAAGCGCAAGGCCACCCTGAGCCTCCGGGTAGATCCTAAGTTTCCACCGGGCAAGCTCTGCGTGCCTCGGTTTCCATGAGGTCTCCACCGTTGTTGTGCTTCAATGGAACGCGAGGATAGCTTTCAGGACTCCAAGCACTCTGACCTCCGCACCGTTTCCCATGCTACCACACGGATCCCCCCCACGTCTCCTCTCTGCCTGCTGAGCAACAAGCAGCCGTGTAGGCCCTTCGGAACACTTCTTGCATGCAGAGCCCATGGCGGCACTCTGCTCTCTCTCTTCCTTTGGAAACCAAGGTGGTCGCAGCTTGCCCCAGCTCACGAAGACAGTCTGAGCCGGTCTCATGAGCTGGGGAACGTGGACTCAGTGAGGACCAGGGCCCTACCTGCACTCAGAAAAACACTCTGCTCAGCCTTCCATCCAGTTGCTCACACCGACTGGCTCGTTGGTTTAGCAGGACGTCGATGTGAGGTCCAAGCTGAGCAAAGAGCACAATTCCTCCTTTAGCCTGCTAGGCCCCCGGAAGAGGTAGAGCCAACTAGGCCTCGCTCAGGCCAGCCCTCCTTCAGGGATCTTGCCACACTTCGAAGCCTGCACAGTAAAAGATACTAGCGAAGTTGCCAGGGTTTCGCCATGCTCTCCCTCGGCAGCTCCACTACTGCAGGGACTCATGTTTGCTGTGAACGAGGATAGGTGGCCCTGCTTCCAAAAGCAGTCTTTTCCGCTTTGGAAATGTCGTTTCTTGTAGCCTCGGAGCTGTTTGCGAAACTCTAGGAAGGCCCAGCTTCTACACACTGCAGGCACGCCCGGGGAGGAAACGAGTATGTTCCCCCAGAGAAACAGGCTGCTTGCAAGTGTCGAGGGGAGCTTCTCAGGTGCCCAGTGTGTCCCGTTTGTTTCCCTTCGCAGCTCCCATCCTGCAGGTACTTATGCTGGGTGCTAACTAGGTTAGGTGGCTCTACCGACAAAAGCAGCCTTTTCCCTTTGGAAGCTTGGATTCTAGTGTCTCAGGGGCTGTTTGACAATCCTTGTAGCTGCCCAGATTACTGCCTCCGCAGGTACGCTTGCGTAGCAAACGAGCACTTTCTACCGATGAACAGGGATCCTGTCACGCTGGAGGACAGTTAATCCCTCAGACCTCGTTCCTCCTGGGAAAGCGCAAGGCCACCCTGAGCCTCAGGGTAGTGCCTAAGTTTCCAACGGGCAAGCTCTGCGTGCCTCGGTTTCCATGAGGTCTCCATCGTTGTTGTGCTTCAATGGATCGCGAGGATAGCTTTCAGGACCCCAAGCACTCTGACCTCCGCACCGTTTCCCATGCTACCACACGGATCCCCCCCACGTCTCCTCTCTGCCTGCTGAGCAACAAGCAGCCGTGTAGGCCCTTCGGAACACTTCTTGCATGCAGAGTCGAAGGCGGCACACTGCTCTCTGTCTTCCTTTGGAAACCTAGGTTGCCGCAGCTTGCTCCAACTCACGAAGACAGTCTGAGCCGGTCTCATGAGCTGGGGAATGTGGACTCAGTGAGGACCAGGGCCCTACCTGCACTCAGAAAAACACTCTGCTCAGCCTTCCATCCAGGAGCTCACACCGACTGGCTCGTTGGTTTAGCAGGACATCAATGTGAGGTCCAAGCTGAGCAAAGAGCACAATTCCTCCTTTACCCTGCTAGGCCCCCGGAAGAGGTAGAGCCAACTAGGCCTCGCGCAGGCCAGCCCTCCTTTAGGGATCTTGCCACACTTCGAAGCCTGCACAGTAAAAGATACTTAGCGAAGTTGCCAGGGTTTCGCCATGCTCTCCCTCGGCAGCTCCACTACTGCAGGGACTCATGTTTGCTGTGAACGAGGATAGGTGGCCCTGCTTCCAAAAGCAGTCTTTTCCGCTTTGGAAATGTCGTTTCTTGTAGCCTCGGAGCTGTTTGCGAAACTCTAGGAAGGCCCAGCTTCTACACACTGCAGGCACGCCCGGGGAGGAAAGGAGAATGTTCCCCAAGAGAAACAGGCTGCTTGCAAGTGTCGAGGGGAGCTTCTCAGGTGCCCAGTTTGTCCCGTTTGTTTCCCTTCGCAGCTCCCATCTTGCAGGTACTTATACTGGGTACTAACAAGGGTAGGTGGCTCTGCCGACAAAAGCAGCCTTTTCCCTTTGGAAGCTTGGATTCTAGTGTCTCAGGGGCTGTTTGACAATCCTTGAAGATGCCCAGAATATAACCTCCGCAGGTAAGGTTGCGTAGCAAACGAGCACTTTCATCCGAGGAACAGGGTTCCTGTCACCCTGGAGGAGAGTTAATCCCGCAGACCTCGTTCCTCCTGGGAAAGCGCAAGGCCACCCTGAGCCTCAGGGTAGTGCCTAAGTTTCCAACGGGCATGCTCTGCGTGCCTCGGTTTCCATGAAGTCTCCATCGTTGTTGTGCTTCAATGGAACGCGAGGATAGCTTTCAGGACCCCAAGCACTCTGACCTCCGCACCGTTTCCCATGCTACCACACGGATCCCCCCCACGTCTCCTCTCTGCCTGCTGAGCAACAAGCAGCCGTGTAGGCCCTTCGGAACACTTCTTGCCTGCAGAGCCCAAGGCGGCACACTGCTCTCTGTCTTCCTTTGGAAACCTAGGTTGGCGCAGCTTGCCCCAGTACACGAAGACAGTCTGAGCCGGTCTCATGTGCTGAGGAACGTGAACTCAGTGAGGACCAGGGCCCTATCTGCACTCAGAAAATCACTCTGCTCAGCCTTCCATCCAGGAGCTCACACCGACTGGCTCGTTGGTTTAGCAGGACGTCTATGTGAGGTCCAAGCTGAGCAAAGAGCACAATTCCTCCATTACCCTGCTAGGCCCACGGAAGAGGTAGAGCCAACTAGGCCTCGCTCAGGCCAGCCCTCCTTCAGGGATCTTGCCACACTTCGAAGCCTGCACAGTAAAAGATACTTAGCGAAGTTGCCAGGGTTTCGCCATGCTCTCCCTCGGCAGCTCCACTACTGCAGGGACTCATGTTTGCTGTGAACGAAGATAGGTGGCCCTGCTTCCAAAAGCAGTCTTTTCCACTTTGGAAATGTGGTTTCTTGTAGCTTCGGAGCTGTTTGCGAAACCGTAGGAAGGCCCAGCTTCTGCTCACTGCAGGCACGCCCGGGGAGGAAACGAGTATGTTCCCCCAGCAAAACAGGCTGCTTGCAAGTGTGGAGGGGAGCTTCTCAGGTGCCCAGAGTGTCCCGTTTGTTTCCCTTCGCAGCTCCCATCCTGCAGGTACTTATGCTGGGTGCTAACAAGGTTAGGTGGCTCTGCCGACAAAAGCAGCCTTTTCCCTTAGGAAGCTTGGATTCTAGTGATTCACGGGCTGCTTTCCAAACCTTGAAGTTTCCCAGCTTATAGCCTCCGCAGGTACGCTTGAGTAGCAAACGAGCACTTTCACCCGAGGAAGAGTGTTCCTGTCCCGCTAGAGGAGAGTTAATCCTGCAGACCTCGTTCCTCCTGGGAAAGCGCAAGGCCACCCTGAGCCTCAGGGTAGTGCCTAATTTTCCACCGGGCAAGCTCTGCGTGCCTCGGTTTCCATGAGGTCTCCACCGTTGTTGTGCTTCAATGGAATGCGAGGATAGCTTTCAGGATTCCAAGCACTCTGGCCTCCGCACCTTTTCCCATGCTACCACACGGATCCCCCCCAAGTCTCCTCTCTGCCTGCTGAGCAACAAGCAGCTGTGTAGGCCCTTCGGAACACTTCTTGCATGCAGAGCCCAAGGCGGCACACTGCTCTCTGTCTTCCTTTGGAAACCTAGGTTGCCGCAGCTTGGCCCAGCTCACGAAGACAGTCTGAGCCGGTCTCATGTGCTGAGGAACGTGAACGCCGTGAGGACCAGGGCCCTACCTGCTCTCAGAAAATCATTCTGCTCAGCCTTCCATACAGGAGCTCACACCGACTGGCTCGTTGGTTTAGCAGGACGTCGATGTGAGGTCCATGCTAAGCAAAGAGCACAGTACTTCCTTTACCCTGCTAGGCCCCCGGAAGAGGTAGAGCCAATTAGGCCTCGCTCAGGCCAGCCCTCCTTCAGGGATCTTGCCCCACATCTAAGCCTGCACCGTAAAAGATACTTAGCGAAATTGCCAGGGTTTCGCCATGCTCTCCCTCGGCAGCTCCACTACTGCAGGGACTCATGTTTGCTTTGAACTTGGATAGGTGGCCCTGCTTCCAAAAGCAGTCTTTTCCACTTTGGAAATGTGGATTCTTGTAGCCTCGGAGCTGTTTGCGAAACCCTAGGAAGGCCCAGCTTCTACACACTGCAGGCACGCCCGGGGAGGAAACGAGAATGTTCCCCAAGAGAAACAGGCTGCTTGCAAGTGTCGAGGGGAGCTTCTCAGGTGCCCAGTGTGTCCCGTTTGTTTCCCTTCGCAGCTCCCATCTTGCAGGTACTTATACTGGGTACTAACAAGGGTAGGTGGCTCTGCCGACAAAAGCAGCGTTTTCCCTTTGGAAGCTTGGATTCTAGTGTCTCAGGGGCTAATTGACAAACCTTGAAGCTGCCCAGATTAAGCCTCCGCAGGTACGCTTGCGTAGCAAACGAGCACTTTCTACCGATGAACAGGGTTCCTGTCACGCTGGAGGAGAGTTAATCCCGCAGACCTCGTTCCTCCTGGGAAAGCGCAAGGCCACCCTGAGCCTCCGGGTAGATCCTAAGTTTCCACCGGGCAAGCTCTGCGTGCCTCGGTTTCCATGAGGTCTCCACCGTTGTTGTGCTTCAATGGAACGCGAGGATAGCTTTCAGGACTCCAAGCACTCTGACCTCCGCACCGTTTCCCATGCTACCACACGGATCCCCCCCACGTCTCCTCTCTGCCTGCTGAGCAACAAGCAGCCGTGTAGGCCCTTCGGAACACTTCTTGCATGCAGAGCCCATGGCGGCACTCTGCTCTCTCTCTTCCTTTGGAAACCAAGGTGGTCGCAGCTTGCCCCAGCTCACGAAGACAGTCTGAGCCGGTCTCATGAGCTGGGGAACGTGGACTCAGTGAGGACCAGGGCCCTACCTGCACTCAGAAAAACACTCTGCTCAGCCTTCCATCCAGTTGCTCACACCGACTGGCTCGTTGGTTTAGCAGGACGTCGATGTGAGGTCCAAGCTGAGCAAAGAGCACAATTCCTCCTTTAGCCTGCTAGGCCCCCGGAAGAGGTAGAGCCAACTAGGCCTCGCTCAGGCCAGCCCTCCTTCAGGGATCTTGCCACACTTCGAAGCCTGCACAGTAAAAGATACTAGCGAAGTTGCCAGGGTTTCGCCATGCTCTCCCTCGGCAGCTCCACTACTGCAGGGACTCATGTTTGCTGTGAACGAGGATAGGTGGCCCTGCTTCCAAAAGCAGTCTTTTCCGCTTTGGAAATGTCGTTTCTTGTAGCCTCGGAGCTGTTTGCGAAACTCTAGGAAGGCCCAGCTTCTACACACTGCAGGCACGCCCGGGGAGGAAACGAGTATGTTCCCCCAGAGAAACAGGCTGCTTGCAAGTGTCGAGGGGAGCTTCTCAGGTGCCCAGTGTGTCCCGTTTGTTTCCCTTCGCAGCTCCCATCCTGCAGGTACTTATGCTGGGTGCTAACTAGGTTAGGTGGCTCTACCGACAAAAGCAGCCTTTTCCCTTTGGAAGCTTGGATTCTAGTGTCTCAGGGGCTGTTTGACAATCCTTGTAGCTGCCCAGATTACTGCCTCCGCAGGTACGCTTGCGTAGCAAACGAGCACTTTCTACCGATGAACAGGGATCCTGTCACGCTGGAGGACAGTTAATCCCTCAGACCTCGTTCCTCCTGGGAAAGCGCAAGGCCACCCTGAGCCTCAGGGTAGTGCCTAAGTTTCCAACGGGCAAGCTCTGCGTGCCTCGGTTTCCATGAGGTCTCCATCGTTGTTGTGCTTCAATGGATCGCGAGGATAGCTTTCAGGACCCCAAGCACTCTGACCTCCGCACCGTTTCCCATGCTACCACACGGATCCCCCCCACGTCTCCTCTCTGCCTGCTGAGCAACAAGCAGCCGTGTAGGCCCTTCGGAACACTTCTTGCATGCAGAGTCGAAGGCGGCACACTGCTCTCTGTCTTCCTTTGGAAACCTAGGTTGCCGCAGCTTGCTCCAACTCACGAAGACAGTCTGAGCCGGTCTCATGAGCTGGGGAATGTGGACTCAGTGAGGACCAGGGCCCTACCTGCACTCAGAAAAACACTCTGCTCAGCCTTCCATCCAGGAGCTCACACCGACTGGCTCGTTGGTTTAGCAGGACATCAATGTGAGGTCCAAGCTGAGCAAAGAGCACAATTCCTCCTTTACCCTGCTAGGCCCCCGGAAGAGGTAGAGCCAACTAGGCCTCGCGCAGGCCAGCCCTCCTTCAGGGATCTTGCCACACTTCGAAGCCTGCACAGTAAAAGATACTTAGCGAAGTTGCCAGGGTTTCGCCATGCTCTCCCTCGGCAGCTCCACTACTGCAGGGACTCATGTTTGCTGTGAACGAGGATAGGTGGCCCTGCTTCCAAAAGCAGTCTTTTCCGCTTTGGAAATGTCGTTTCTTGTAGCCTCGGAGCTGTTTGCGAAACTCTAGGAAGGCCCAGCTTCTACACACTGCAGGCACGCCCGGGGAGGAAAGGAGAATGTTCCCCAAGAGAAACAGGCTGCTTGCAAGTGTCGAGGGGAGCTTCTCAGGTGCCCAGTTTGTCCCGTTTGTTTCCCTTCGCAGCTCCCATCTTGCAGGTACTTATACTGGGTACTAACAAGGGTAGGTGGCTCTGCCGACAAAAGCAGCCTTTTCCCTTTGGAAGCTTGGATTCTAGTGTCTCAGGGGCTGTTTGACAATCCTTGAAGATGCCCAGAATATAACCTCCGCAGGTAAGGTTGCGTAGCAAACGAGCACTTTCATCCGAGGAACAGGGTTCCTGTCACCCTGGAGGAGAGTTAATCCCGCAGACCTCGTTCCTCCTGGGAAAGCGCAAGGCCACCCTGAGCCTCAGGGTAGTGCCTAAGTTTCCAACGGGCATGCTCTGCGTGCCTCGGTTTCCATGAAGTCTCCATCGTTGTTGTGCTTCAATGGAACGCGAGGATAGCTTTCAGGACCCCAAGCACTCTGACCTCCGCACCGTTTCCCATGCTACCACACGGATCCCCCCCACGTCTCCTCTCTGCCTGCTGAGCAACAAGCAGCCGTGTAGGCCCTTCGGAACACTTCTTGCCTGCAGAGCCCAAGGCGGCACACTGCTCTCTGTCTTCCTTTGGAAACCTAGGTTGGCGCAGCTTGCCCCAGTACACGAAGACAGTCTGAGCCGGTCTCATGTGCTGAGGAACGTGAACTCAGTGAGGACCAGGGCCCTATCTGCACTCAGAAAATCACTCTGCTCAGCCTTCCATCCAGGAGCTCACACCGACTGGCTCGTTGGTTTAGCAGGACGTCTATGTGAGGTCCAAGCTGAGCAAAGAGCACAATTCCTCCATTACCCTGCTAGGCCCACGGAAGAGGTAGAGCCAACTAGGCCTCGCTCAGGCCAGCCCTCCTTCAGGGATCTTGCCACACTTCGAAGCCTGCACAGTAAAAGATACTTAGCGAAGTTGCCAGGGTTTCGCCATGCTCTCCCTCGGCAGCTCCACTACTGCAGGGACTCATGTTTGCTGTGAACGAAGATAGGTGGCCCTGCTTCCAAAAACAGTCTTTTCCACTTTGGAAATGTGGTTTCTTGTAGCTTCGGAGCTGTTTGCGAAACCGTAGGAAGGCCCAGCTTCTGCTCACTGCAGGCACGCCCGGGGAGGAAACGAGTATGTTCCCCCAGCAAAACAGGCTGCTTGCAAGTGTGGAGGGGAGCTTCTCAGGTGCCCAGAGTGTCCCGTTTGTTTCCCTTCGCAGCTCCCATCCTGCAGGTACTTATGCTGGGTGCTAACAAGGTTAGGTGGCTCTGCCGACAAAAGCAGCCTTTTCCCTTAGGAAGCTTGGATTCTAGTGATTCACGGGCTGCTTTCCAAACCTTGAAGTTTCCCAGCTTATAGCCTCCGCAGGTACGCTTGAGTAGCAAACGAGCACTTTCACCCGAGGAAGAGTGTTCCTGTCCCGCTGGAGGAGAGTTAATCCTGCAAACCTCGTTCCTCCTGGGAAAGCGCAAGGCCACCCTGAGCCTCAGGGTAGTGCCTAAGTTTCCAACGGGCAAGCTCTGCGTGCCTCGGGTTCCATGAGGTCTCCACCGTTGTTGTGATTCAATGGAACGCGAGGATAGCTTTCAGGATTCCAAGCACTCTGGCCTCCGCACCGTTTCCCATGCTACCACACGGATCCCCCCCCACGTCTCCTCTCTGCCAGCTGAGCAACAAGCAGCCGTGTAGGCCCTTCGGAACACTTCTTGCATGCAGAGCCCAAGGAGGCACACTGCTCTCTGTCTTCCTTTGGAAACCTAGGTTCCCGCAGCTTGCCCCAGCTTACGAAGACAGTCTGAGCCGGTCTCATGTGCTGAGGAACGTGAACTCAGTGAGGACCAGGGCCCTACCTGCACTCAGAAAATCACTCTGCTCAGCCTTCCATCCAGGAGCTCACTCCGACTGGCTCGTTGGTTTAGCAGGACGTCGATGTGAGGTCCAAGCTGAGCAAAGAGCACACGTCTTCCTTTACCCTGCTAGGCCCCCGGAAGAGGTAGAGCCAAATAGGACTCGCTCAGGCCAGTCCACCTTCAGGGATCTTGCCACCCTTCGAATCCTGCAGAGTAAAAGATACTTAGCGAAGTTGTCAGGGTTTCCCAATGCTCTCCCTCGGACGCTCCACTACTGCAGGGACTTATGTTTGCTTTGAACTAGGAAAGGTGGACCTGCTTCCAAAAGCAGTCTTTTCCACTTTGGAAATGTGGATTCTTGTAGCTTCGGAGCTGTTTGCGAAACCCTAGGAAGGCCCAGCTTCTACACACTGCAGGCACGACCGGGGAGGAAACGAGAATGTTCCCCAAGAGAAACAGGCTGCTTGCAAGTGTCGAGGGGAGCTTCTCAGGAGCCCAGTGTTACCCGTTTGTTTCCCTTCGCGGCTCCCATCCTGCAGGTACTTATACTGGGTACTAACAAGGGTAGGTGGCTCTGCCGACAAAAGCAGCGTTTTCCCTTTGGAAGCTTGGATTCTAGTGTCTCAGGGGCTAATTGACAAACCTTGAAGCTGCCCAGATTAAGCCTCCGCAGGTACGCTTGCGTAGCAAACGAGCACTTTCTACCGATGATCAGGCTTCCTGTCACGCTGGAGGAGAGTTAATCCCGCAGACCTCGTTCTTCCTGGGAAAGCGCAAGGCCACCCTGAGCCTCAGGGTAGTTCCTAATTTTCCACCGGGCAAACTCTGCGTGCCTCGGTTTCCATGAGGTCTCCACCGTGTTGTGCTTCAATGGAATGCGAGGATAGCTTTCAGGATTCCAAGCACTCTGGCCTCTGAACCTTTTCCCATGCTACCACACGGATGCCCCCCAAGTCTCCTCTCTGCCTGCTGAGCAACAAGCAGCCGTGTAGGCCCTTCAGAACACTTCTTGCATGCAGAGCCCAAGGCGGCACAGTACTCTCTGTCTTCCGTTGGAAACCTAGGTTGCCGCAGCTTGCCCCAGCTCACGAAGACAGTCTGAGCCGGTCTCATGTGCTGAGGAACGTGAACTCCGTGAGAACCAGGGCCCTACCTGCTCTCAGAAAATCACTCTGCTCAGCCTTCCATACAGGAGCTCACACCGACTAGCTCGTTGGTTTAGCAAGACGTCGATGTGAGGTCCATGCTAAACAAAGAGCACAGTACTTCCTTTACCCTGCTAGGCCCCCGGAAGAGGTAGAGCCAATTTGGCCTCGCTCAGGCCAGCCCTCCTTCAGGGATCTTGCCCCACTTCGAAGCCTGCACAGTAAAAGATACTTAGCGAAGTTGCCAGGGTTTCCCCATGCTCTCCCTCGGCAGCTCCACTACTGCAGGGACTCATGTTTGCTTTGAACTTGGATAGTTGGCCCTGCTTCCAAAAGCAGTCTTTTCCACTTTGGAAATGTGGATTCTTGTAGCCTCGGAGCTGTTTGCGAAACCCTAGGAAGGCCCAGCTTCTACACACTGCAGGCACGCCCGGGGAGGAAACGAGTATGTTCCCCCAGAGAAACAGGCTGCTTGCAAGTGTCGAGGGGAGCTTCTCAGGTGCCCAGTGTGTCCCATTTGTTTCCCTTCGCAGCTCCCATCCTGCAGGTACGTATGCTGGGTGCTCACAAGGGTAGGTGGCTCTGCCGAAATAAGCAGCCTTTTCCCTTTGGAAGCTTGGATTCTAGTGTCTCAGGGGCTGCTTGCCAAACTTTGAAGTTGCCCACGTTATAGCCTCCGCTGGTACGCTTGCGTAGCAAACGAGCACTTTCACCCGAGGAACAGGGTTCCTGTCACGCTGGAGGAGAGTTAATCCCGCAGACCTCGTTCCTCCTGGGAAAGCGCAAGGCCACCCTGAGCCTCAGGGTAGTGCCTAAGTTTCCACCGGGCAAGCTCTGCGTGCCTCGGTTTCCATGAGGTCTCCACCATTGTTGTGCTTCAAAGGAACGCGAGGATAGCTTTCAGGACTCCAAGCACTCTGGCCTCCGCACCGTTTCCCATGCTACTACACGGAATCCCCGAACGTCTCCTCTCTGCCTGCTGAGCAACAAGCAGCCATGTAGGCCCTTCGGAACACTTCTTGCATGCAGAGCCCAAGGCGGCACTCTGCTCTCTCTCTTCCTTTGGAAACCAAGGTGGTCGCAGCTTGCTCCAACTCACGAAGACAGTCTGAGCCGGTCTCATGAGCTGGGGAATGTGGACTCAGTGAGGTCCAGGGCCCTACCTGCACTCAGAAATACACTCTGCTCAGCCTTCCATCCAGGAGCTCACACCGACTGGCTCGTTGGTTTAGCAGGACGTCAATGTGAGGTCCAAGCTGAGCAAAGAGCACACTTCCTCCATTACCCTGCTAGGCCCACGGAAGAGGTAGAGCCAATTAGGCCTCGCTCAGGCCAGCCCTCCTTCAGGGATCTTGCCCCACTTCGAAGCCTGCACAGTAAAAGATACTTAGCGAAGTTGCCAGGGTTTCGCCATGCTCTCCCTCGGCAGCTCCACTACTGCAGGGACTCATGCTTGCTTTGAACTTGGATAGGTGGCCCTGCTTCCAAAAGCAGTCTTTTCCACTTTGGAAATGTGGATTCTTGTAGCCTCGGAGCAGTTTGCGAAACCCTAGGAAGGCCCAGCTTTTACACACTGCAGGCACGCCCGGGGAGGAAACGAGAATGTTCCCCAAGAGAAACAGGCTGCTTGCAAGTGTCGAGGGGAGCTTCTCAGGTGCCCAGTGTTTCCCGTTTGTTTCCCTTCGCAGCTCCCATCTTGCAGGTACTTATACTGGGTACTAACAAGGGTAGGTGGCTCTGCCGACAAAAGCAGCGTTTTCCCTTTGGAAGCTTGGATTCTAGTGTCTCAGGGGCTAATTGACAAACCTTGAAGCTGCCCAGATTAAGCCTCCGCAGGTACGCTTGCGTAGCAAACGAGCAGTTTCTACCGATGAACAGGGTTCCTGTCACGCTGGAGGAGAGTTAATCCCGCAGACCTCGTTCCTCCTGGGAAAGCGCAAGGACACCCTGAGCCTCAGGGTAGTGCCTAAGTTTCCACCGGGCAAGCTCTGCGTGCCTCGGTTTCCATGAGGTCTCCACCGTTGTTGTGCTTCAATGGAACGCGAGGATAGCTTTCAGGACTCCAAGCACTCTGACCTCCGCACCGTTTCCCATGCTACCACACGGATCCCCCCGATGTCTCCTCTCTGCCTGCTGAGCGACAAGCAGCCGTGTAGGCCCTTCGGAACACTTCTTGCATGCAGAGCCCATGGCGGCACTCTGCTCTCTCTCTTCCTTTGGAAACCAAGGTGGTCGCAGCTTGCCCCAGCTCACGAAGACAGTATGAGCCGGTCTCATGAGCTGGGGAACGTGGACTCAGTGAGGACCAGGGCCCTACCTGCACTCAGAAAAACACTCTGCTCAGCCTTCCATCCAGTTGCTCACACCGACTGGCTCGTTGGTTTAGCAGGACGTCGATGTGAGGTCCAAGCTGAGCAAAGAGCACAATTCCTCCTTTACCCTGCTAGGCCCCCGGAAGAGGTAGAGCCAACTAGGCCTCGCTCAGGCCAGCCCTCCTTCAGGGATCTTGCCACACTTCGAAGCCTGCACAGTAAAAGATACTTAGCGAAGTTGCCAGGGTTTCGCCATGCTTTCCCTCGGCAGCTCCACTACTGCAGGGACTCATGTTTGCTGTGAACGAGGATAGGTGGCCCTGCTTCCAAAAGCAGTCTTTTCCGCTTTGGAAATGTCGTTTCTTGTAGCCTCGGAGCTGTTTGCAAAACTCTAGGAAGGCCCAGCTTCTACACACTGCAGGCACACCCGGGGAGGAAACGAGTATGTTCCCCCAGAGAAACAGGCTGCTTGCAAGTGTCGAGGGGAGCTTCTCAGGTGCCCAGTGTGTCCCGTTAGTTTCCCTTCGCAGTTCCCATCCTTCAGGTACTTATGCTGGGTGCTAACTAGGTTAGGTGGCTCTACCGACAAAAGCAGCCTTTTCCCTTTGGAAGCTTGGATTCTAGTGTCTCAGGGGCTGTTTGACTATCCTTGAAGCTGCCCAGATTACAGCCTCCGCAGGTACGCTTGCGTAGCAAACGAGCACTTTCTACCGATGAACAGGGTTCCTGTCACGCTGGAGGAGAGTTAATCCCGCAGACCTCGTTCCTCCTGGGAAAGCGCAAGGCCACCCTGAGCCTCAGGGTAGTGCCTAAGTTTCCAACGGGCAAGCTCTGCGTGCCTCGGTTTCCATGAGGTCTCCATCGTTGTTGTGCTTCAGTGGAACGCGAGGATAGCTTTCAGGACCCCAAGCACTCTGACCTCCGCACCGTTTCCCATGCTACCACACGGATTCCCCCCCACGTCTCCTCTCTGCCAGCTGAGCAACAAGCAGCCGTGTAGGCCCTTCGGAACACTTCTTGCATGCAGAGCCCAAGGCGGCACACTGCTCTCTGTCTTCCTTTGGAAAGCTAGGTTATCGCAGCTTGCTCCAACTCACGAAGACAGTCTGAGCCGGTCTCATGAGCTGGGGAATGTGGACTCAGTGAGGACCAGGGCCCTACCTGCACTCAGAAAAACACTCTGCTCAGCCTTCCATCCAGTTGCTCACACCGAATGGCTCGTTGGTTTAGCAGGACGTCAATGTGAGGTCCAAGCTGAGCAAAGAGCACTCTTCCTCCATTACCCTGCTAGGCCCACGGAAGAGGTAGAGCCAACTAGGCCTCGCTCAGGCCAGCCCTCCTTCAGGGATCTTGCCACACTTCGAAGCCTGCACCGTAAAAGATACTTAGCGAAGTTGCCAGGGTTTCCCCATGCTCTCCCTCGGCAGCTCCACTACTGCAGGGACTCATGTTTGCTTTGAACTTGGATAGTTGGCCCTGCTTCCAAAAGCAGTCTTTTCCACTTTGGAAATGTGGATTCTTGTAGCCTCGGAGCTGTTTGCGAAACCCTAGGAAGGCCCAGCTTCTACACACTGCAGGCACGCCCGGGGAGGAAACGAGTATGTTCCCCCAGAGAAACAGGCTGCTTGCAAGTGTCGAGGGGAGCTTCTCAGGTGCCCAGTGTGTCCCGTTTGTTTCCCTTCGCAGCTCCCATCCTGCAGGTACTTATGCTGGGTGCTAACAAGGGTAGGTGGCTCTGCCGACATAAGCAGCCTTTTCCCTTTGGAAGCTTGGATTCTAGTGTCTCAGGGGCTGCTTGCCAAACATTGAAGTTGCCCACGTTATAGCCTCCGCTGGTACGCTTGCGTAGCAAACGAGCACTTTCACCCGAGGAACAGGGTTCCTGTCACGCTGGAGGAGAGTTAATCCCGCAGACCTCGTTCCTCCTGGGAAAGCGCAAGGCCATCCTGAGCCTCAGGGTAGTGCCTAAGTTTCCACCGGGCAAGCTCTGCGTGCCTCGGTTTCCATGAGGTCTCCACCATTGTTGTGCTTCAATGGAACGCGAGGATAGCTTTCAGGACTCCAAGCACTCTGGCCTCCGCACCGTTTCCCATGCTACTACACGGAATCCCCGAACGTCTCCTCTCTGCCTGCTGAGCAACAAGCAGCCATGTAGGCCCTTCGGAACACTTCTTGCATGCAGAGCCCGAGGCGGCACTCTGCTCTCTCTCTTCCTTTGGAAACCAAGGTGGTCGCAGCTTGCTCCAACTCACGAAGACAGTCTGAGCCGGTCTCATGAGCTGGGGAATGTGGACTCAGTGAGGACCAGGGCCCTACCTGCACTCTGAAATACACTCTGCTCAGCCTTCCATCCAGGAGCTCACACCGACTGGCTCGTTGGTTTAGCAGGACGTCAATGTGAGGTCCAAGCTGAGCAAAGAGCACACTTCCTCCATTACCCTGCTAGGCCCACGGAAGAGGTAGAGCCAATTAGGCCTCGCTCAGGCCAGCCCTCCTTCAGGGATCTTGCCCCACTTCGAAGCCTGCACAGTAAAAGATACTTAGCGAAGTTGCCAGGGTTTCGCCATGCTCTCCCTCGGCAGCTCCACTACTGCAGGGACTCATGCTTGCTTTGAACTTGGATAGGTGGCCCTGCTTCCAAAAGCAGTCTTTTCCACTTTGGAAATGTGGATTCTTGTAGCCTCGGAGCTGTTTGCGAAACCCTAGGAAGGCCCAGCTTTTACACACTGCAGGCACGCCCGGGGAGGAAACGAGAATGTTCCCCAAGAGAAACAGGCTGCTTGCAAGTGTCGAGGGGAGCTTCTCAGGTGCCCAGTGTTTCCCGTTTGTTTCCCTTCGCAGCTCCCATCTTGCAGGTACTTATACTGGGTACTAACAAGGGTAGGTGGCTCTGCCGACAAAAGCAGCGTTTTCCCTTTGGAAGCTTGGATTCTAGTGTCTCAGGGGCTAATTGACAAACCTTGAAGCTGCCCAGATTAAGCCTCCGCAGTTACGCTTGCGTAGCAAACGAGCACTTTCTACCGATGAACAGGGTTCCTGTCACGCTGGAGGAGAGTTAATCCCGCAGACCTCGTTCCTCCTGGGAAAGCGCAAGGCCACCCTGAGCCTCAGGGTAGTGCCTAAGTTTCCACCGGGCAAGCTCTGCGTGCCTCGGTTTCCATGAGGTCTCCACCGTTGTTGTGCTTCAATGGAACGCGAGGATAGCTTTCAGGACTCCAAGCACTCTGACCTCCGCACCGTTTCCCATGCTACCACACGGATCCCCCCGACGTCTCCTCTCTGCCTGCTGAGCATCAAGCAGCCGTGTAGGCCCTTCGGAACACTTCTTGCATGCAGAGCCCATGGCGGCACTCTGCTCTCTCTCTTCCTTTGGAAACCAAGGTGGTCGCAGCTTGCCCCAGCTCACGAAGACAGTCTGAGCCGGTCTCATGAGCTGGGGAACGTGGACTCAGTGAGGACCAGGGCCCTACCTGCACTCAGAAAAACACTCTGCTCAGCATTCCATCCAGTTGCTCACACCGACTGGCTCGTTGGTTTAGCAGGACGTCGATGTGAGGTCCAAGCTGAGCAAAGAGCACAATTCCTCCTTTAGCCTGCTAGGCCCCCGGAAGAGGTAGAGCCAACTAGGCCTCGCTCAGGCCAGCCCTCCTTCAGGGATCTTGCCCCACTTCGAAGCCTGCACAGTAAAAGATACTTAGCGAAGTTGCCAGGGTTTCGCCATGCTTTCCCTCGGCAGCTCCACTACTGCAGGGACTCATGTTTGCTGTGAACGAGGATAGGTGGCCCTGCTTCCAAAAGCAGTCTTTTCCGCTTTGGAAATGTCGTTTCTTGTAGCCTCGGAGCTGTTTGCAAAACTCTAGGAAGGCCCAGCTTCTACACACTGCAGGCACACCCGGGGAGGAAACGAGTATGTTCCCCCAGAGAAACAGGCTGCTTGCAAGTGTCGAGGGGAGCTTCTCAGGTGCCCAGTGTGTCCCGTTAGTTTCCCTTCGCAGCTCCCATCCTTCAGGTACTTATGCTGGGTGCTAACTAGGTTAGGTGGCTCTACCGACAAAAGCAGCCTTTTCCCTTTGGAAGCTTGGATTCTAGTGTCTCAGGGGCTGTTTGACTATACTTGAAGCTGCCCAGATTACAGCCTCCGCAGGTACGCTTGCGTAGCAAACGAGCACTTTCTACCGATGAACAGGGTTCCTGTCACGCTGGAGGAGAGTTAATCCCGCAGACCTCGTTCCTCCTGGGAAAGCGCAAGGCCACCCTGAGCCTCAGGGTAGTGCCTAAGTTTCCAACGGGCAAGCTCTGCGTGCCTCGGTTTCCATGAGGTCTCCATCGTTGTTGTGCTTCAGTGGAACGCGAGGATAGCTTTCAGGACCCCAAGCACTCTGACCTCCGCACCGTTTCCCATGCTACCACACGGATCCCCCCCACGTCTCCTCTCTGCCTGCTGAGCAACAAGCAGCCATGTAGGCCCTTCGGAACACTTCTTGCATGCAGAGCCCATGGCGGCACTCTGCTCTCTCTCTTCCTTTGGAAACCAAGGTGGTCGCAGCTTGCACCAGCTCACGAAGACAGTCTGAGCCGGTCTCATGAGCTGGGGAACGTGGACTCAGTGAGGACCAGGGCCCTACCTGCACTCAGAAAAACACTCTGCTCAGCCTTCCATCCAGTTGCTCACACCGACTGGCTCGTTGGTTTAGCAGGACGTCGATGTGAGGTCCAAGCTGAGCAAAGAGCACAATTCCTCCTTTAGCCTGCTAGGCCCCCGGAAGAGGTAGAGCCAACTAGGCCTCGCTCAGGCCAGTCCTCTTTCAGGGATCTTGCCACACTTCGAAGCCTGCACAGTAAAAGATACGTAGCGAAGTTGCCAGGGTTTCGCCATGCTCTCCCTCGGCAGCTCCACTACTGCAGGGACTCATGTTTGCTGTGAACGAGGATAGGTGGCCCTGCTTCCAAAAGCAGTCTTTTCCGCTTTGGAAATGTCGTTTCTTGTAGCCTCGGAGCTGTTTGCGAAACTCTAAGAAGGCCCAGCTTCTTCACACTGCAGGCACGCCCGGGGAGGAAACGAGTATGTTCCCCCAGAGAAACAGGCTGCTTGCAAGTGTCGAGGGGAGTTTCTCAGGTGCCCAGGGTGTCCCGTTTGTTTCCCTTCGCATCTCCCATCCTGCAGGTACTTATGCTGGGTGCTAACAAGGGTAGGTGGCTCTGCCGACAAAAGCAGCCTTTTCCCTTTGGAAGCTTGGATTCTAGTGATTCACGGGCTGCTTTCCAAACCTTGGAGTTTCCCAGCTTATAGCCTTCGCAGGTACGCTTGAGTAGCAAACGAGCACTTTCACCCGAGGAAGAGTGTTCCTGTCCCGCTAGAGGAGAGTTAATCCTGCAGACCTCGTTCCTCCTGGGAAAGCGCAAGGCCACCCTGAGCCTCAGGGTAGTGCCTAATTTTCCACCGGGCAAGCTCTGCGTGCCTCGGTTTCCATGAGGTCTCCACCGTTGTTGTGCTTCAATGGAATGCGAGGATAGCTTTCAGGATTCCAAGCACTCTGGCCTCCGCACCTTTTCCCATGCTACCACACGGATCCCCCCCACGTCTCCTCTCTGCCTGCTGAGCAACAAGCAGCTGTGTAGGCCCTTCGGAACACTTCTTGCATGCAGAGCCCAAGGCGGCACACTGCTCTCTGTCTTCCTTTGGAAACCTAGGTTGCCGCAGCTTGCCCCAGCTCACGAAGACAGTCTGAGCCGGTCTCATGTGCTGAGGAACGTGAACTCCGTGAGGACCAGGGCCCTACCTGCTCTCAGAAAATCATTCTGCTCAGCCTTCCATACAGGAGCTCACACCGACTGGCTCGTTGGTTTAGCAGGACGTCGATGTGAGGTCCATGCTAAGCAAAGAGCACAGTACTTCCTTTACCCTGCTAGGCCCCCGGAAGAGGTAGAGCCAATTAGGCCTCGCTCAGGCCAGCCCTCCTTCAGGGATCTTGCCCCACTTCTAAGCCTGCACAGTAAAAGATACTTAGCGAAATTGCCAGGGTTTCGCCATGCTCTCCCTCGGCAGCTCCACTACTGCAGGGACTCATGTTTGCTTTGAACTTGGATAGGTGGCCCTGCTTCCAAAAGCAGTCTTTTCCACTTTGGAAATGTGGATTCTTGTAGCCTCGGAGCTGTTTGCGAAACCCTAGGAAGGCCCAGCTTCTACACACTGCAGGCACGCCCGGGGAGGAAACGAGAATATTCCCCAAGAGAAACAGGCTGCTTGCAAGTGTCGAGGGGAGCTTCTCAGGTGCCCAGTGTTTCCCGTTTGTTTCCCTTCGCAGCTCCCATCTTGCAGGTACTTATACTGGGTACTAACAAGGGTAGGTGGCTCTGCCGACAAAAGCAGCGTTTTCCCTTTGGAAGCTTGGATTCTAGTGTCTAAGGGGCTAATTGACAAACCTTGAAGCTGCCCAGATTAAGCCTCCGCAGGTACGCTTGCGTAGCAAACGAGCACTTTCACCCGAGGAACAGGGTTCCTGTCACGCTGGAGGAGAGTTAATCCCGCAGACCTCGTTCCTCCTGGGAAAGCGCAAGGCCACCCTGAGCCTCCGGGTAGATCCTAAGTTTCCACCGGGAAAGCTCTGCGTGCCTCGGTTTCCATGAGGTCTCCACCGTTGTTGTGCTTCAATGGAACGCGAGGATAGCTTTCAGGACTCCAAGCACTCTGACCTCCGCACCGTTTCCCATGCTACCACACGGATCCCCCCCACGTCTCCTCTCTGCCTGCTGAGCAACAAGCAGCCGTGTAGGCCCTTCGGAACACTTCTTGCATGCAGAGCCCATGGCGGCACTCTGCTCTCTATCTTCCTTTGGAAACCAAGGTGGTCGCAGCTTGCCCCAGCTCACGAAGACAGTCTGAGCCGGTCTCATGAGCTGGGGAACGTGGACTCAGTGAGGACCAGGGCCCTACCTGCACTCAGAAAAACACTCTGCTCAGCCTTCCATCCAGTTGCTCACACCGACTGGCTCGTTGGTTTAGCAGGACGTCGATGTGAGGTCCAAGCTGAGCAAAGAGCACAATTCCTCCTTTAGCCTGCTAGGCCCCCGGAAGAGGTAGAGCCAACTAGGCCTCGCTCAGGCCAGCCCTCCTTCAGGGATCTTGCCCCACTTCGAAGCCTGCACAGTAAAAGATACTTAGCGAAGTTGCCAGGGTTTCGCCATGCTCTCCCTCGGCAGCTCCACTACTGCAGGTACTCATGTTTGCTGTGAACGAGAATAGGTGGCCCTGCTTCCAAAAGCAGTCTTTTCCGCTTTGGAAATGTCGTTTCTTGTAGCCTCGGAGCTGTTTGCGAAACTCTAGGAAGGCCCAGCTTCTACACACTGCAGGCACGCCCGGGGAGGAAACGAGTATGTTCCCCCAGAGAAACAGGCTGCTTGCAAGTGTCGAGGGGAGCTTCTCAGGTGCCCAGTGTGTCCCGTTTGTTTCCCTTCGCAGCTCCCATCCTGCAGGTACTTATGCTGGGTGCTAACAAGGGTAGGTGGCTCTGCCGACAAAAGCAGCGTTTTCCCTTTGGAAGCTTGGATTCTAGTGTCTCAGGGGCTAATTGACAAACCTTGAAGCTGCCCAGATTAAGCCTCCGCAGGTACGCTTGCGTAGCAAACGAGCACTTTCTACCGATGAACAGGGTTCCTGTCACGCTGGAGGAGAGTTAATCCCGCAGACCTCGTTCCTCCTGGGAAAGCGCAAGGCCACCCTGAGCCTCCGGGTAGATCCTAAGTTTCCACCGGGCAAGCTCTGCGTGCCTCGGTTTTCATGAGGTCTCCACCGTTGTTGTGCTTCAATGGAACGCGAGGATAGCTTTCAGGACTCCAAGCACTCTGACCTCCGCACCGTTTCCCATGCTACCACACGGATCCCCCCCCACGTCTCCTCTCTGCCTGCTGAGCAACAAGCAGCCGTGTAGGCCCTTCGGAAGACTTCTTGCATGCAGAGCCCATGGCGGCACTCTGCTCTCTCTCTTCCTTTGGAAACCAAGGTGGTCGCAGCTTGCCCCAGCTCACGAAGACAGTCTGAGCCGGTCTCATGAGCTGGGGAACGTGGACTCAGTGAGGACCAGGGCCCTACCTGCACTCAGAAAAACACTCTGCTCAGCCTTCCATCCAGTTGCTCACACCGACTGGCTCGTTGGTTTAGCAGGACGTCGATGTGAGGTCCAAGCTGAGCAAAGAGCACAATTCCTCCTTTAGCCTGCTAGGCCCCCGGAAGAGGTAGAGCCAACTAGGCCTCGCTCAGGCCAGCCCTCCTTCAGGGATCTTGCCACACTTCGAAGCCTGCACAGTAAAAGATACGTAGCGAAGTTGCCAGGGTTTCGCCATGCTCTCCCTCGGCAGCTCCACTACTGCAGGGACTCATGTTTGCTGTGAACGAGGATAGGTGGCCCTGCTTCCAAAAGCAGTCTTTTCCGCTTTGGAAATGTCGTTTCTTGTAGCCTCGGAGCTGTTTGCGAAACTCTAGGAAGGCCCAGCTTCTACACACTGCAGGCACGCCCGGGGAGGAAACGAGTATGTTCCCCCAGAGAAACAGGCTGCTTGCAAGTGTCGAGGGGAGTTTCTCAGGTGCCCAGTGTGTCCCGTTTGTTTCCCTTCGCAGCTCCCATCCTGCAGGTACTTATGCTGGGTGCTAACAAGGGTAGGTGGCTCTGCCGACAAAAGCAGCCTTTTCCCTTTGGAAGCTTGGATTCTAGTGATTCACGGGCTGCTTTCCAAACCTTGGAGTTTCCCAGCTTATAGCCTTCGCAGGTACGCTTGAGTAGCAAACGAGCACTTTCACCCGAGGAAGAGTGTTCCTGTCCCGCTAGAGGAGAGTTAATCCTGCAGACCTCGTTCCTCCTGGGAAAGCGCAAGGCCACCCTGAGCCTCAGGGTAGTGCCTAATTTTCCACCGGGCAAGCTCTGCGTGCCTCGGTTTCCATGAGGTCTCCACCGTTGTTGTGCTTCAATGGAATGCGAGGATAGCTTTCAGGATTCCAAGCACTCTGGCCTCCGCACCTTTTCCCATGCTACCACACGGATCCCCCCCAAGTCTCCTCTCTGCCTGCTGAGCAACAAGCAGCTGTGTAGGCCCTTCGGAACACTTCTTGCATGCAGAGCCCAAGGCGGCACACAGCTCTCTGTCTTCCTTTGGAAACCTAGGTTGCCGCAGCTTGCCCCAGCTCACGAAGACAGTCTGAGCCGGTCTCATGTGCTGAGGAACGTGAACTCCGTGAGGACCTGGGCCCTACCTGCTCTCAGAAAATCATTCTGCTCAGCCTTCCATACAGGAGCTCACACCGACTGGCTCGTTGGTTTAGCAGGACGTCGATGTGAGGTCCATGCTAAGCAAAGAGCACAGTACTTCCTTTACCCTGCTAGGCCCCCGGAAGAGGTAGAGCCAATTAGGCCTCGCTCAGGCCAGCCCTCCTTCAGGGATCTTGCCCCACATCTAAGCCTGCACCGTAAAAGATACTTAGCGAAATTGCCAGGGTTTCGCCATGCTCTCCCTCGGCAGCTCCACTACTGCAGGGACTCATGTTTGCTTTGAACTTGGATAGGTGGCCCTGCTTCCAAAAGCAGTCTTTTCCACTTTGGAAATGTGGATTCTTGTAGCCTCGGAGCTGTTTGCGAAACCCTAGGAAGGCCCAGCTTCTACACACTGCAGGCACGCCCGGGGAGGAAACGAGAATGTTCCCCAAGAGAAACAGGCTGCTTGCAAGTGTCGAGGGGAGCTTCTCAGGTGCCCAGTGTGTCCCGTTTGTTTCCCTTCGCAGCTCCCATCTTGCAGGTACTTATACTGGGTACTAACAAGGGTAGGTGGCTCTGCCGACAAAAGCAGCGTTTTCCCTTTGGAAGCTTGGGTTCTAGTGTCTCAGGGGCTAATTGACAAACTTTGAAGCTGCCCAGATTAAGCCTCCGCAGGTACGCTTGCGTAGCAAACGAGCACTTTCTACCGATGAACAGGGTTCCTGTCACGCTGGAGGAGAGTTAATCCCGCAGACCTCGTTCCTCCTGGGAAAGCGCAAGGCCACCCTGAGCCTCAGGGTAGTGCCTTAGTTTCCAACGGGCAAGCTCTGAGTGCCTCGGTTTCCATGAGGTCTCCACCGTTGTTGTGCTTCAATGGAACGCGAGGATAGCTTTCAGGACTCCAAGCACTCTGACCTCCGCGCCGTTTCCCATGCTACCACACGGATCCCCCCCACGTCTCCTCTCTGCCTGCTGAGCAACAAGCAGCCGTGTAGGCCCTTCGGAACACTTCTTGCATGCAGAGCCCATGGCGGCACTCTGCTCTCTCTCTTCCTTTGGAAACCAAGGTGGTCGCAGCTTGCCCCAGCTCACGAAGACAGTCTGAGCCGGTCTCATGAGCTGGGGAACGTGGACTCAGTGAGGACCAGGGCCCTACCTGCACTCAGAAAAACACTCTGCTCAGCCTTCCATCCAGGAGCTCACACCGACTGGCTCGTTGGTTTAGCAGGACGTCGATGTGAGGTCCAAGCTGAGCAAAGAGCACAATTCCTCCTTTACCCTGCTAGGCCCCCGGAAGAGGTAGAGCCAACTAGGCCTCGCTCAGGCCAGCCCTCCTTCAGGGATCTTGCCACACTTCGAAGCCTGCACAGTAAAAGATACTTAGCGAAGTTGCCAGGGTTTCGCCATGCTCTCCCTCGGCAGCTCCACTACTGCAGGGACTCATGTTTGCTGTGAACGAGGATAGGTGGCCCTGCTTCCAAAAGCAGTCTTTTCCGGTTTGGAAATGTCGTTTCTTGTAGCCTCGGAGCTGTTTGCGAAACTCTAGGAAGGCCCAGCTTCTACACACTGCAGGCACGCCCGGGGAGGAAACGAGTATGTTCCCCCAGAGAAACAGGCTGCTTGCAAGTGTCGAGGGGAGCTTCTCAGGTGCCCAGTGTGTCCCGTTAGTTTCCCTTCGCAGGTCCCATCCTTCAGGTACATATGCTGGGTGCTAACTAGGTTAGGTGGCTCTACCGACAAAAGCAGCCTTTTCCCTTTGGAAGCTTGGATTCTAGTGTCTCAGGGGCTGTTTGACAATCCTTGAAGCTGCCCAGATTACTGCCTACGCAGGTATGCTTGCGTAGCAAACGAGCACTTTCTACCTATGAACAGGGATCCTGTCACGCTGGAGGACAGTTAATCCCTCAGACCTCGTTCCTCCTGGGAAAGCGCAAGGCCACCCTGAGCCTCAGGGTAGTGCCTAAGTTTCCAACGGGCAATCTCTGCGTGCCTCGGTTTCCATGAGGTCTCCATCGTTGTTGTGCTTCAATGGATCGCGAGGATAGCTTTCAGGACCCCAACCACTCTGACCTCCGCACCGTTTCCCATGCTACCACACGGATCCCCCCCACGTCTCCTCTCTGCCTGCTGAGCAACAAGCAGCCGTGTAGGCCCTTCGGAACACTTCTTGAATGCAGAGTCGAAGGCGGCACACTGCTCTCTGTCTTCCTTTGGAAACCTAGGTTGCCGCAGCTTGCTCCAACTCACGAAGACAGTCTGAGCCGGTCTCATGAGCTGGGGAATGTGGACTCAGTGAGGACCAGGGCCCTACCTGCACTCAGAAAAACACTCTGCTCAGCCTTCCATCCAGGAGCTCACACCGACTGGCTCGTTGGTTTAGCAGGACGTCAATGTGAGGTCCAAGCTGAGCAAAGAGCACACTTCCTCCATTACCCTGCTAGGCCCACGGAAGAGGTAGAGCCAACTAGGCCTCGCTCAGGCCAGCCCTCCTTCAGGGATCTTGCCCCACTTCGAAGCCTGCACAGTAAAAGATACTTAGCGAAGTTGCCAGGGTTTCCCCATGCTCTCCCTCAGCAGCTCCACTACTGCAGGGACTCATATTTGCTTTGAACTTGGATAGGTGGCCCTGCTTCCAAAAGCAGTATTTTCCCCTTTGAAAATGTGGATTCTTGTAGCCTCGGAGCTGTTTGCGAAACTCTAGGAAGGCCCAGCTTCTACACACTGCAGGCACGCCCGGGGAGGAAACGAGTATGTTCCCCCAGAGAAACAGGCTGCTTGCAAGTGTCGAGGGGAGCTTCTCAGGTGCCCAGTGTGTCCCGTTAGTTTCCCTTCGCAGGTCCCATCCTTCAGGTACATATGCTGGGTGCTAACTAGGTTAGGTGGCTCTACCGACAAAAGCAGCCTTTTCCCTTTGGAAGCTTGGATTCTAGTGATTCACGGACTGCTTTCCAAACCTTGAAGTTTCCCAGCTTATAGCCTTCGCAGGTACGCTTGAGTAGCAAACGAGCACTTTCACCCGAGGAAGAGTGTTCCTGTCCCGCTAGAGGAGAGTTAATCCTGCAGACCTTGTTCCTCCTGGGAAAGCGCAAGGCCACCCTGAGCCTCAGGGTAGTGCCTAATTTTCCACCGGGCAAGCTCTGCGTGCCTCGGTTTCCATGAGGTCTCCACCGTTGTTGTGCTTCAATGGAATGCGAGGATAGCTTTCAGGATTCCAAGCACTCTGGCGTCCGCACCTTTTCCCATGCTACAACACGGATCCCCCTCAAGTCTCCTCTCTGCCTGCTGAGCAACAAGCAGCTGTGTAGGCCCTTCGGAACATTTCTTGCATGCAGAGCCCAAGGCGGCACACTGCTCTCTGTCTTCCTTTGGAAACCTAGGTTGCCGCAGCTTGCCCCAGCACACGAAGACAGTCTGAGCCGGTCTCATGTGCTGAGGAATGTGAACTCCGTGAGGACCAGGGCCCTACCTGCTCTCAGAAAATCCCTCTGCTCAGCCTTCCATACAGGAGCTCACACCGACTGGCTCGTTGGTTTAGCAGGACGTCGATGTGAGGTCCAAGCTGAGCAAAGAGCACACGTCTTCCTTTACCCTGCTAGGCCCCCAGAAGAGGTAGAGCCAAATAGGACTCACTCAGGCCAGTCCACCTTCAGGGATCTTGCCACACTTCGAAGCCTGCAGAGTAAAAGATACTTAGCGAAGTTGTCAGGGTTTCCCAATGCTCTCCCTCGGCCGCTCCACTACTGCAGGGACTCATGTTTGCTTTGAACTAGGATAGGTGGCCCTGCTTCCAAAAGCAGTCTTTTCCACTTTGGAAATGTGGATTCTTGTATCTTCGGAGCTGTTTGCGAAACCCTAGGAAGGCTCAGCTTCTACACACTGCAGGCACGCCCGGGGAGGAAACGAGAATGTTCCCCAAGAGAAATAGGCTGCTTGCAAGTGTGGAGGGGAGCTTCTCAGGTGCCCAGTGTTTCGCGTTTGTTTCCCTTCGCAGCTCCCATCCTGCAGGTACTTATACTGGGTACTAACAAGGGTAGGTGGCTCTGCCGACAAATGCAGCGTTTTCCCTTTGGAAGCTTGGATTCTAGTGTCTCAGGGGCTAATTGACAAACCTTGAAGCTGCCCAGATTAAGCCTCCGCAGGTACGCTTGCGTAGCAAACGAGCACTTTTTACCGATGAACAGGGATCCTGTCACGCTGGAGGAGAGTTAATCCCGCAGACCTCGTTCCTCCTGGGAAAGCGCAAGGCCACCCTGAGCCTCAGGGTAGTGCCTAAGTTTCCACCGGGCAAGCTCTGCGTGCCTCGTTTTCCATGAGGTCTCCACCGTTGTTGTGCTTCAATGGAACGCGAGGATAGCTTTCAGGACTCCAAGCACTCTGACCTCCGCACCGTTTCCCATGCTACCACACGGATCCCCCCCACGTCTCCTCTCTGCCTGCTGAGCAACAAGCAGCCGTGTAGGCCCTTCGGAACACTTCTTGCATGCAGAGCCCAAGGCGGCACTCTGCTCTCTCTCTTCCTTTGGAAACCAAGGTGGTCGCAGCTTGCCCCAGCTCACGAAGACAGTCTGAGCCGGTCTCATGAGCTGGGGAACGTGGACTCAGTGAGGACCAGGGCCCTACCTGCACTCAGAAAAACACTCTGCTCAGCCTTCCATCCAGTTGCTCACACCGACTGGCTCATTGCTTTAGCAGGACGTCGATGTGAGGTCCAAGCTGAGCAAAGAGCACAATTCCTCCTTTACCCTGCTAGGCCCCCGGAAGAGGTAGAGCCAACTAGGCCTCGCTCAGGCCAGCCCTCCTTCAGGGATCTTGCCACAGTTCGAAGCCTGTACAGTAAAAGATACTTAGCGAAGTTGCCAGGGTTTCGCCATGCTCTCCCTCGGCAGCTCCACTACTGCAGGGACTCATGTTTGCTGTGAACGAGGATAGGTGGCCCTGCTTCCAAAAGCAGTCTTTTCCGCTTTGGAAATGTCGTTTCTTGTAGCCTCGGAGCTGTTTGCGAAAGTCTAGGAAGGCCCAGCTTCTACACACTGCAGGCACGCCCGGGGAGGAAAGGAGAATGTTCCCCAAGAGAAACAGGCTGCTTGCAAGTGTCGAGGGGAGCTTCTCAGGTGCCCAGTTTGTCCCGTTTGTTTCCCTTCGCAGCTCCCATCTTGCAGGTACTTATACTGGGTACTAACAAGGGTAGGTGGCTCTGCCGACAAAAGCAGCCTTTTCCCTTTGGAAGCTTGGATTCTAGTGTCTCAGGGGCTGTTTGACAATCCTTGAAGATGCCCAGAATATAACCTCCGCAGGTAAGGTTGCGTAGCAAACGAGCACTTTCATCCGAGGAACAGGGTTCCTGTCACCCTGGAGGAGAGTTAATCCCGCAGACCTCGTTCCTCCTGGGAAAGCGCAAGGCCACCCTGAGCCTCAGGGTAGTGCCTAAGTTTCCAACGGGCATGCTCTGCGTGCCTCGGTTTCCATGAAGTCTCCATCGTTGTTGTGCTTCAATGGAACGCGAGGATAGCTTTCAGGACCCCAAGCACTGTGACCTCCGCACCGTTTCCCATGCTACCACACGGATCCCCCCCACGTCTCCTCTCTGCCTGCTGAGCAACAAGCAGCCGTGTAGGCCCTTCGGAACACTTCTTGCCTGCAGAGCCCAAGGCGGCACACTGCTCTCTGTCTTCCTTTGGAAACCTAGGTTGGCGCAGCTTGCCCCAGCTCACGAAGACAGTCTGAGCCGGTCTCATGAGCTGGGGAACGTGGACTCAGTGAGGACCAGGGCCCTATCTGCACTCAGAAAATCACTCTGCTCAGCCTTCCATCCAGGAGCTCACACCGACTGGCTCGTTGGTTTAGCAGGACGTCTACGTGAGGTCCAAGCTGAGCAAAGAGCACAATTCCTCCATTACCCTGCTAGGCCCACGGAAGAGTTAGAGCCAACTAGGCCTCGCTCAGGCCAGCCCTCCTTCAGGGATCTTGCCACACTTCGAAGCCTGCACAGTAAAAGATACTTAGCGAAGTTGCCAGGGTTTCGCCATGCTCTCCCTCGGCCGCTCCACTACTGCAGGGACTCATGTTTGCTGTGAACGAAGATAGGTGGCCCTGCTTCCAAAAGCAGTCTTTTCCACTTTGGAAATGTGGTTTCTTGTAGCTTCGGAGCTGTTTGCGAAACCGTAGGAAGGCCCAGCTTCTGCTCACTGCAGGCACGCCCGGGGAGGAAACGAGTATGTTCCCCCAGCAAAACAGGCTGCTTGCAAGTGTGGAGGGGAGCTTCTCAGGTGCCCAGAGTGTCCCGTTTGTTTCCCTTCGCAGCTCCCATCCTGCAGGTACTTATGCTGGGTGCTAACAAGGTTAGGTGGCTCTGCCGACAAAAGCAGCCTTTTCCCTTAGGAAGCTTGGATTCTAGTGATTCACGGGCTGCTTTCCAAACATTGAAGTTTCCCAGCTTATAGCCTCCGCAGGTACGCTTGAGTAGCAAACGAGCACTTTCACCCGAGGAAGAGTGTTCCTGTCCCGCTGGAGGAGAGTTAATCCTGCAAACCTCGTTCCTCCTGGGAAAGCGCAAGGCCACCCTGAGCCTCAGGGTAGTGCCTAATTTTCCACCGGGCAAGCTCTGTGTGCCTCGGTTTCCATGAGGTCTCCACCGTTGTTGTGATTCAATGGAACGCGAGGATAGCTTTCAGGATTCCAAGCACTCTGGCCTCCGCACCTTTTCCCATGCTACCACACGGATCCCCCCCACGTCTCCTCTCTGCCAGCTGAGCAACAAGCAGCCGTGTAGGCCCTTCGGAACACTTCTTGCATGCAGAGCCCAAGGAGGCACACTGCTCTCTGTCTTCCTTTGGAAACCTAGGTTCCCGCAGCTTGCCCCAGCTTACGAAGACAGTCTGAGCCGGTCTCATGTGCTGAGGAACGTGAACTCAGTGAGGACCAGGGCCCTACCTGCACTCAGAAAATCACTCTGCTCAGCCTTCCATCCAGGAGCTCACTCCGACTGGCTCGTTGGTTTAGCAGGACGTCGATGTGAGGTCCAAGCTGAGCAAAGAGCACACGTCTTCCTTTACCCTGCTAGGCCCCCGGAAGAGGTAGAGCCAAATAGGACTCGCTCAGGCCAGCCCTCCTTCAGGGATCTTGCCCCACTTCTAAGCCTGCACAGTAAAAGATACTTAGCGAAATTGCCAGGGTTTCGCCATGCTCTCCCTCGGCAGCTCCACTACTGCAGGGACTCATGTTTGCTTTGAACTTGGATAGGTGGCCCTGCTTCCAAAAGCAGTCTTTTCCACTTTGGAAATGTGGATTCTTGTAGCCTCGGAGCTGTTTGCAAAACCCTAGGAAGGCCCAGCTTCTACACACTGCAGGCACGCCCGGGGAGGAAACGAGAATATTCCCCAAGAGAAACAGGCTGCTTGCAAGTGTCGAGGGGTGCTTCTCAGGTGCCCAGTGTTTCCCGTTTGTTTCCCTTCGCAGCTCCCATCTTGCAGGTACTTATACTGGGTACGAACAAGGGTAGGTGGCTCTGCCGACAAAAGCAGCGTTTTCCCTTTGGAAGCTTGGATTCTAGTGTCTAAGGGGCTAATTGACAAACCTTGAAGCTGCCCAGATTAAGCCTCCGCAGGTACGCTTGCGTAGCAAACGAGCACTTTCACCCGAGGAACAGGGTTCCTGTCACGCTGGAGGAGAGTTAATCCCGCAGACCTCGTTCCTCCTGGGAAAGCGCAAGGCCACCCTGAGCCTCCGGGTAGATCCTAAGTTTCCACCGGGCAAGCTCTGCGTGCCTCGGTTTCCATGAGGTCTCCACCGTTGTTGTGCTTCAATGGAACGCGAGGATAGCTTTCAGGACTCCAAGCACTCTGACCTCCGCACCGTTTCCCATGCTACCACACGGATCCCCCCCACGTCTCCTCTCTGCCTGCTGAGCAACAAGCAGCCGTGTAGGCCCTTCGGAACACTTCTTGCATGCAGAGCCCATGGCGGCACTCTGCTCTCTATCTTCCTTTGGAAACCAAGGTGGTCGCAGCTTGCCCCAGCTCACGAAGACAGTCTGAGCCGGTCTCATGAGTTGGGAACGTGGACCCAGTGAGGACCAGGGCCCTACCTGCACTCAGAAAAACACTCTGCTCAGCCTTCCATCCAGTTGCTCACACCGACTGGCTCGTTGGTTTAGCAGGACGTCGATGTGAGGTCCAAGCTGAGCAAAGAGCACAATTCCTCCTTTAGCCTGCTAGGCCCCCGGAAGAGGTAGAGCCAACTAGGCCTCGCTCAGGCCAGCCCTCCTTCAGGGATCTTGCCACACTTCGAAGCCTGCACAGTAAAAGATACGTAGCGAAGTTGCCAGGGTTTCGCCATGCTCTCCCTCGGCAGCTCCACTACTGCAGGGACTCATGTTTGCTGTGAACGAGGATAGGTGGCCCTGCTTCCAAAAGCAGTCTTTTCCGCTTTGGAAATGTCGTTTCTTGTAGCCTCGGAGCTGTTTGCGAAACTCTAGGAAGGCCCAGCTTCTACACACTGCAGGCACGCCCGGGGAGGAAACGAGTATGTTCCCCCAGAGAAACAGGCTGCTTGCAAGTGTCGAGGGGAGTTTCTCAGGTGCCCAGTGTGTCCCGTTTGTTTCCCTTCGCAGCTCCCATCCTGCAGGTACTTATGCTGGGTGCTAACAAGGGTAGGTGGCTCTGCCGACAAAAGCAGCCTTTTCCCTTTGGAAGCTTGGATTCTAGTGATTCACGGGCTGCTTTCCAAACCTTGGAGTTTCCCAGCTTATAGCCTTCGCAGGTACGCTTGAGTAGCAAACGAGCACTTTCACCCGAGGAAGAGTGTTCCTGTCCCGCTAGAGGAGAGTTAATCCTGCAGACCTCGTTCCTCCTGGGAAAGCGCAAGGCCACCCTGAGCCTCAGGGTAGTGCCTAATTTTCCACCGGGCAAGCTCTGCGTGCCTCGGTTTCCATGAGGTCTCCACCGTTGTTGTGCTTCAATGGAATGCGAGGATAGCTTTCAGGATTCCAAGCACTCTGGGCTCCGCACCTTTTCCCATGCTACCACACGGATCCCCCCCACGTCTCCTCTCTGCCTGCTGAGCAACAAGCAGCTGTGTAGGCCCTTCGGAACACTTCTTGCATGCAGAGCCCAAGGCGGCACACTGCTCTCTGTCTTCCTTTGGAAACCTAGGTTGCCGCAGCTTGCCCCAGCTCACGAAGACAGTCTGAGCCGGTCTCATGTGCTGAGGAACGTGAACTCCGTGAGGACCAGGGCCCTACCTGCTCTCAGAAAATCATTCTGCTCAGCCTTCCATACAGGAGCTCACACCGACTGGCTCGTTGGTTTAGCAGGACGTCGATGTGAGGTCCATGCTAAGCAAAGAGCACAGTACTTCCTTTACCCTGCTAGGCCCCCGGAAGAGGTAGAGCCAATTAGGCCTCGCTCAGGCCAGCCCTCCTTCAGGGATCTTGCCCCACATCTAAGCCTGCACCGTAAAAGATACTTAGCGAAATTGCCAGGGTTTCGCCATGCTCTCCCTCGGCAGCTCCACTACTGCAGGGACTCATGTTTGCTTTGAACTTGGATAGGTGGCCCTGCTTCCAAAAGCAGTCTTTTCCACTTTGGAAATGTGGATTCTTGTAGCCTCGGAGCTGTTTGCGAAACCCTAGGAAGGCCCAGCTTCTACACACTGCAGGCACGCCCGGGGAGGAAACGAGAATGTTCCCCAAGAGAAACAGGCTGCTTGCAAGTGTCGAGGGGAGCTTCTCAGGTGCCCAGTGTGTCCCGTTAGTTTCCCTTCGCAGCTCCCATCTTGCAGGTACTTATACTGGGTACTAACAAGGGTAGGTGGCTCTGCCGACAAAAGCAGCGTTTTCCCTTTGGAAGCTTGGATTCTAGTGTCTCAGGGGCTAATTGACAAACTTTGAAGCTGCCCAGATTAAGCCTCCACAGGTACGCTTGCGTAGCAAACGAGCACTTTCTACCGATGAACAGGGTTCCTGTCACGCTGGAGGAGAGTTAATCCCGCAGACCTCGTTCCTCCTGGGAAAGCGCAAGGCCACCCTGAGCCTCAGGGTAGTGCCTTAGTTTCCAACGGGCAAGCTCTGAGTGCCTCGGTTTCCATGAGGTCTCCACCGTTGTTGTGCTTCAATGGAACGCGAGGATAGCTTTCAGGACTCCAAGCACTCTGACCTCCGCACCGTTTCCCATGCTACCACAGGGATCCCCCCCACGTCTCCTCTCTGCCAGCTGAGCAACAAGCAGCCGTGTAGGCCCTTCGGAACACTTCTTGCATGCAGAGCCCATGGCGGCACTCTGCTCTCTCTCTTCCTTTGGAAACCAAGGTGGTCGCAGCTTGCCCCAGCTCACGAAGACAGTCTGAGCCGGTCTCATGAGCTGGGGAACGTGGACTCAGTGAGGACCAGGGCCCTACCTGCACTCAGAAAAACACTCTGCTCAGCCTTCCATCCAGGAGCTCACACCGACTGGCTCGTTGGTTTAGCAGGACGTCGATGTGAGGTCCAAGCTGAGCAAAGAGCACAATTCCTCCTTTACCCTGCTAGGCCCCCGGAAGAGGTAGAGCCAACTAGGCCTCGCTCAGGCCAGCCCTCCTTCAGGGATCTTGCCACACTTCGAAGCCTGCACAGTAAAAGATACTTAGCGAAGTTGCCAGGGTTTCGCCATGCTCTCCCTCGGCAGCTCCACTACTGCAGGGACTCATGTTTGCTGTGAACGAGGATAGGTGGCCCTGCTTCCAAAAGCAGTCTTTTCCGCTTTGGAAATGTCGTTTCTTGTAGCCTCGGAGCTGTTTGCGAAACTCTAGGAAGGCCCAGCTTCTACACACTGCAGGCACGCCCGGGGAGGAAACGAGTATGTTCCCCCAGAGAAACAGGCTGCTTGCAAGTGTCGAGGGGAGCTTCTCAGGTGCCCAGTGTGTCCCGTTAGTTTCCCTTCGCAGGTCCCATCCTTCAGGTACATATGCTGGGTGCTAACTAGGTTAGGTGGCTCTACCGACAAAAGCAGCCTTTTCCCTTTGGAAGCTTGGATTCTAGTGTCTCAGGGGCTGTTTGACAATCCTTGAAGATGCCCAGAATATAACCTCCGCAGGTAAGGTTGCGTAGCAAACGAGCACTTTCATCCGAGGAACAGGGTTCCTGTCACCCTGGAGGAGAGTTAATCCCGCAGACCTCGTTCCTCCTGGGAAAGCGCAAGGCCACCCTGAGCCTCAGGGTAGTGCCTAAGTTTCCAACGGGCATGCTCTGCGTGCCTCGGTTTCCATGAAGTCTCCATCGTTGTTGTGCTTCAATGGAACGCGAGGATAGCTTTCAGGACCCCAAGCACTGTGACCTCCGCACCGTTTCCCATGCTACCACACGGATCCCCCCCACGTCTCCTCTCTGCCTGCTGAGCAACAAGCAGCCGTGTAGGCCCTTCGGAACACTTCTTGCCTGCAGAGCCCAAGGCGGCACACTGCTCTCTGTCTTCCTTTGGAAACCTAGGTTGGCACAGCTTGCCCCAGTTCACGAAGACAGTCTGAGCCGGTCTCATGTGCTGAGGAACGTGAACTCAGTGAGGACCAGGGCCCTATCTGCACTCAGAAAATCACTCTGCTCAGCCTTCCATCCAGGAGCTCACACCGACTGGCTCGTTGGTTTAGCAGGACGTCTACGTGAGGTCCAAGCTGAGCAAAGAGCACAATTCCTCCATTACCCTGCTAGGCCCACGGAAGAGTTAGAGCCAACTAGGCCTCGCTCAGGCCAGCCCTCCTTCAGGGATCTTGCCACACTTCGAAGCCTGCACAGTAAAAGATACTTAGCGAAGTTGCCAGGGTTTCGCCATGCTCTCCCTCGGCAGCTCCACTACTGCAGGGACTCATGTTTGCTGTGAACGAAGATAGGTGGCCCTGCTTCCAAAAGCAGTCTTTTCCACTTTGGAAATGTGGTTTCTTGTAGCTTCGGAGCTGTTTGCGAAACCGTAGGAAGGCCCAGCTTCTGCTCACTGCAGGCACGCCCGGGGAGGAAACGAGTATGTTCCCCCAGCAAAACAGGCTGCTTGCAAGTGTGGAGGGGAGCTTCTCAGGTGCCCAGAGTGTCCCGTTTGTTTCCCTTCGCAGCTCCCATCCTGCAGGTACTTATGCTGGGTGCTAACAAGGTTAGGTGGCTCTGCCGACAAAAGCAGCCTTTTCCCTTAGGAAGCTTGGATTCTAGTGATTCACGGGCTGCTTTCCAAACATTGAAGTTTCCCAGCTTATAGCCTCCGCAGGTACGCTTGAGTAGCAAACGAGCACTTTCACCCGAGGAAGAGTGTTCCTGTCCCGCTGGAGGAGAGTTAATCCTGCAAACCTCGTTCCTCCTGGGAAAGCGCAAGGCCACCCTGAGCCTCAGGGTAGTGCCTAATTTTCCACCGGGCAAGCTCTGCGTGCCTCGGTTTCCATGAGGTCTCCACCGTTGTTGTGATTCAATGGAACGCGAGGATAGCTTTCAGGATTCCAAGCACTCTGGCCTCCGCACCGTTTCCCATGCTACCACACGGATCCCCCCCACGTCTCCTCTCTGCCAGCTGAGCAACAAGCAGCCGTGTAGGCCCTTCGGAACACTTCTTGCATGCAGAGCCCAAGGAGGCACACTGCTCTCTGTCTTCCTTTGGAAACCTAGGTTCCCGCAGCTTGCCCCAGCTTACGAAGACAGTCTGAGCCGGTCTCATGTGCTGAGGAACGTGAACTCAGTGAGGACCAGGGCCCTACCTGCACTCAGAAAATCACTCTGCTCAGCCTTCCATCCAGGAGCTCACTCCGACTGGCTCGTTGGTTTAGCAGGACGTCGATGTGAGGTCCAAGCTGAGCAAAGAGCACACGTCTTCCTTTACCCTGCTAGGCCCCCGGAAGAGGTAGAGCCAAATAGGACTCGCTCAGGCCAGCCCTCCTTCAGGGATCTTGCCCCACTTCTAAGCCTGCACAGTAAAAGATACTTAGCGAAATTGCCAGGGTTTCGCCATGCTCTCCCTCGGCAGCTCCACTACTGCAGGGACTCATGTTTGCTTTGAACTTGGATAGGTGGCCCTGCTTCCAAAAGCAGTCTTTTCCACTTTGGAAATGTGGATTCTTGTAGCCTCGGAGCTGTTTGCGAAACCCTAGGAAGGCCCAGCTTCTACACACTGCAGGCACGCCCGGGGAGGAAACGAGAATATTCCCCAAGAGAAACAGGCTGCTTGCAAGTGTCGAGGGGAGCTTCTCAGGTGCCCAGTGTTTCCCGTTTGTTTCCCTTCGCAGCTCACGTCTTGCAGGTACTTATACTGGGTACTAACAAGGGTAGGTGGCTCTGCCGACAAAAGCAGCGTTTTCCCTTTGGAAGCTTGGATTCTAGTGTCTAAGGGGTTAATTGACAAACCTTGAAGCTGCCCAGATTAAGCCTCCGCAGGTACGCTTGCGTAGCAAACGAGCACTTTCACCCGAGGAACAGGGTTCCTGTCACGCTGGAGGAGAGTTAATCCCGCAGACCTCGTTCCTCCTGGGAAAGCGCAAGGCCACCCTGAGCCTCCGGGTAGATCCTAAGTTTCCACCGGGCAAGCTCTGCGTGCCTCGGTTTCCATGAGGTCTCCACCGTTGTTGTGCTTCAATGGAACGCGAGGATAGCTTTCAGGACTCCAAGCACTCTGACCTCCGCACCGTTTCCCATGCTACCACACGGATCCCCCCCACGTCTCCTCTCTGCCTGCTGAGCAACAAGCAGCCGTGTAGGCCCTTCGGAACACTTCTTGCATGCAGAGCCCATGGCGGCACTCTGCTCTCTATCTTCCTTTGGAAACCAAGGTGGTCGCAGCTTGCCCCAGCTCACGAAGACAGTCTGAGCCGGTCTCATGAGCTGGGGAACGTGGACTCAGTGAGGACCAGGGCCCTACCTGCACTCAGAAAAACACTCTGCTCAGCCTTCCATCCAGTTGCTCACACCGACTGGCTCGTTGGTTTAGCAGGACGTCGATGTGAGGTCCAAGCTGAGCAAAGAGCACAATTCCTCCTTTAGCCTGCTAGGCCCCCGGAAGAGGTAGAGCCAACTAGGCCTCGCTCAGGCCAGCCCTCCTTCAGGGATCTTGCCCCACTTCGAAGCCTGCACAGTAAAAGATACTTAGCGAAGTTGCCAGGGTTTCGCCATGCTCTCCCTCGGCAGCTCCACTACTGCAGGGACTCATGTTTGCTGTGAACGAGGATAGGTGGCCCTGCTTCCAAAAGCAGTCTTTTCCGGTTTGGAAATGTCGTTTCTTGTAGCCTCGGAGCTGTTTGCGAAACTCTAGGAAGGCCCAGCTTCTACTCACGGCAGGCACGCCCGGGGAGGAAACGAGTATGTTCCCCCAGAGAAACAGGCTGCTTGCAAGTGTCGAGGGGAGCTTCTCAGGTGCCCAGTGTGTCCCGTTTGTTTCCCTTCGCAGCTCCCATCCTGCAGGTACTTATGCTGGGTGCTAACAAGGGTAGGTGGCTCTGCCGACAAAAGCAGCGTTTTCCCTTTGGAAGCTTGGATTCTAGTGTCTCAGGGGCTAATTGACAAACCTTGAAGCTGCCCAGATTAAGCCTCCGCAGGTACGCTTGCGTAGCAAACGAGCACTTTCTACCGATGAACAGGGTTCCTGTCACGCTGGAGGAGAGTTAATCCCGCAGACCTCGTTCCTCCTGGGAAAGCGCAAGGCCACCCTGAGCCTCCGGGTAGATCCTAAGTTTCCACCGGGCAAGCTCTGCGTGCCTCGGTTTTCATGAGGTCTCCACCGTTGTTGTGCTTCAATGGAACGCGAGGATAGCTTTCAGGACTCCAAGCACTCTGACCTCCGCACCGTTTCCCATGCTACCACACGGATCCCCCCCCACGTCTCCTCTCTGCCTGCTGAGCAACAAGCAGCCGTGTAGGCCCTTCGGAACACTTCTTGCATGCAGAGCCCATGGCGGCACTCTGCTCTCTCTCTTCCTTTGGAAACCAAGGTGGTCGCAGCTTGCCCCAGCTCACGAAGACAGTCTGAGCCGGTCTCATGAGCTGGGGAACGTGGACTCAGTGAGGACCAGGGCCCTACCTGCACTCAGAAAAACACTCTGCTCAGCCTTCCATCCAGTTGCTCACACCGACTGGCTCGTTGGTTTAGCAGGACTTCGATGTGAGGTCCAAGCTGAGCAAAGAGCACAATTCCTCCTTTAGCCTGCTAGGCCCCCGGAAGAGGTAGAGCCAACTAGGCCTCGCTCAGGCCAGCCCTCCTTCAGGGATCTTGCCACACTTCGAAGCCTGCACAGTAAAAGATACTTAGCGAAGTTGCCAGGGTTTCGCCATGCTCTCCCTCGGCAGCTCCACTACTGCAGGGACTCATGTTTGCTGTGAACGAGGATAGGTGGCCCTGCTTCCAAAAGCAGTTTTTTCCACTTTGGAAATGTCGTTTCTTGTAGCCTCGGAGCTGTTTGCGAAACTCTAGGAAGGCCCAGCTTCTACACACTGCAGGCACGCCCGGGGAGGAAACGAGTATGTTCCCCCAGAGAAACAGGCTGCTTGCAAGTGTCGAGGGGAGTTTCTCAGGTGCCCAGTGTGTCCCGTTTGTTTCCCTTCGCAGCTCCCATCCTGCAGGTACTTATGCTGGGTGCTAACAAGGGTAGGTGGCTCTGCCGACAAAAGCAGCCTTTTCCCTTTGGAAGCTTGGATTCTAGTGATTCACGGGCTGCTTTCCAAACCTTGGAGTTTCCCAGCTTATAGCCTTCGCAGGTACGCTTGAGTAGCAAACGAGCACTTTCACCCGAGGAAGAGTGTTCCTGTCCCGCTAGAGGAGAGTTAATCCTGCAGACCTCGTTCCTCCTGGGAAAGCGCAAGGCCACCCTGAGCCTCAGGGTAGTGCCTAATTTTCCACCGGGCAAGCTCTGCGTGCCTCGGTTTCCATGAGGTCTCCACCGTTGTTGTGCTTCAATGGAATGCGAGGATAGCTTTCAGGATTCCAAGCACTCTGGCCTCCGCACCTTTTCCCATGCTACCACACGGATCCCCCCCAAGTCTCCTCTCTGCCTGCTGAGCAACAAGCAGCTGTGTAGGCCCTTCGGAACACTTCTTGCATGCAGAGCCCAAGGCGGCACACTGCTCTCTGTCTTCCTTTGGAAACCTAGGTTGCCGCAGCTTGCCCCAGCTCACGAAGACAGTCTGAGCCGGTCTCATGTGCTGAGGAACGTGAACTCCGTGAGGACCAGGGCCCTACCTGCTCTCAGAAAATCATTCTGCTCAGCCTTCCATACAGGAGCTCACACCGACTGGCTCGTTGGTTTAGCAGGACGTCGATGTGAGGTCCATGCTAAGCAAAGAGCACAGTACTTCCTTTACCCTGCTAGGCCCCCGGAAGAGGTAGAGCCAATTAGGCCTCGCTCAGGCCAGCCCTCCTTCAGGGATCTTGCCCCACATCTAAGCCTGCACCGTAAAAGATACTTAGCGAAATTGCCAGGGTTTCGCCATGCTCTCCCTCGGCAGCTCCACTACTGCAGGGACTCATGTTTGCTTTGAACTTGGATAGGTGGCCCTGCTTCCAAAAGCAGTCTTTTCCACTTTGGAAATGTGGATTCTTGTAGCCTCGGAGCTGTTTGCGAAACCCTAGGAAGGCCCAGCTTCTACACACTGCAGGCACGCCCGGGGAGGAAACGAGAATGTTCCCCAAGAGAAACAGGCTGCTTGCAAGTGTCGAGGGGAGCTTCTCAGGTGCCCAGTGTGTCCCGTTAGTTTCCCTTCGCAGCTCCCATCTTGCAGGTACTTATACTGGGTACTAACAAGGGTAGGTGGCTCTGCCGACAAAAGCAGCGTTTTCCCTTTGGAAGCTTGGATTCTAGTGTCTCAGGGGCTAATTGACAAACTTTGAAGCTGCCCAGATTAAGCCTCCGCAGGTACGCTTGCGTAGCAAACGAGCACTTTCTACCGATGAACAGGGTTCCTGTCACGCTGGAGGAGAGTTAATCCCGCAGACCTCGTTCCTCCTGGGAAAGCGCAAGGCCACCCTGAGCCTCAGGGTAGTGCCTTAGTTTCCAACGGGCAAGCTCTGAGTGCCTCGGTTTCCATGAGGTCTCCACCGTTGTTGTGCTTCAATGGAACGCGAGGATAGCTTTCAGGACTCCAAGCACTCTGACCTCCGCACCGTTTCCCATGCTACCACACGGATCCCCCCCACGTCTCCTCTCTGCCTGCTGAGCAACAAGCAGCCGTGTAGGCCCTTCGGAACACTTCTTGCATGCAGAGCCCATGGCGGCACTCTGCTCTCTCTCTTCCTTTGGAAACCAAGGTGGTCGCAGCTTGCCCCAGCTCACGAAGACAGTCTGAGCCGGTCTCATGAGCTGGGGAACGTGGACTCAGTGAGGACCAGGGCCCTACCTGCACTCAGAAAAACACTCTGCTCAGCCTTCCATCCAGGAGCTCACACCGACTGGCTCGTTGGTTTAGCAGGACGTCGATGTGAGGTCCAAGCTGAGCAAAGAGCACAATTCCTCCTTTACCCTGCTAGGCCCCCGGAAGAGGTAGAGCCAACTAGGCCTCGCTCAGGCCAGCCCTCCTTCAGGGATCTTGCCACACTTCGAAGCCTGCACAGTAAAAGATACTTAGCGAAGTTGCCAGGGTTTCGCCATGCTCTCCCTCGGCAGCTCCACTACTGCAGGGACTCATGTTTGCTGTGAACGAGGATAGGTGGCCCTGCTTCCAAAAGCAGTCTTTTCCGCTTTGGAAATGTCGTTTCTTGTAGCCTCGGAGCTGTTTGCGAAACTCTAGGAAGGCCCAGCTTCTACACACTGCAGGCACGCCCGGGGAGGAAACGAGTATGTTCCCCCAGAGAAACAGGCTGCTTGCAAGTGTCGAGGGGAGCTTCTCAGGTGCCCAGTGTGTCCCGTTAGTTTCCCTTCGCAGGTCCCATCCTTCAGGTACATATGCTGGGTGCTAACTAGGTTAGGTGGCTCTACCGACAAAAGCAGCCTTTTCCCTTTGGAAGCTTGGATTCTAGTGTCTCAGGGGCTGTTTGACAATCCTTGAAGCTGCCCAGATTACTGCCTACGCAGGTATGCTTGCGTAGCAAACGAGCACTTTCTACCGATGAACAGGGATCCTGTCACGCTGGAGGACAGTTAATCCCTCAGACCTCGTTCCTCCTGGGAAAGCGCAAGGCCACCCTGAGCCTCAGGGTAGTGCCTAAGTTTCCAACGGGCAATCTCTGCGTGCCTCGGTTTCCATGAGGTCTCCATCGTTGTTGTGCTTCAATGGATCGCGAGGATAGCTTTCAGGACCCCAAGCACTCTGACCTCCGCACCGTTTCCCATGCTACCACACGGATCCCCCCCACGTCTCCTCTCTGCCTGCTGAGCAACAAGCAGCCGTGTAGGCCCTTCGGAACACTTCTTGAATGCAGAGTCGAAGGCGGCACACTGCTCTCTGTCTTCCTTTGGAAACCTAGGTTGCCGCAGCTTGCTCCAACTCACGAAGACAGTCTGAGCCGGTCTCATGAGCTGGGGAATGTGGACTCAGTGAGGACCAGGGCCCTACCTGCACTCAGAAAAACACTCTGCTCAGCCTTCCATCCAGGAGCTCACACCGACTGGCTCGTTGGTTTAGCAGGACGTCAATGTGAGGTCCAAGCTGAGCAAAGAGCACACTTCCTCCATTACCCTGCTAGGCCCACGGAAGAGGTAGAGCCAACTAGGCCTCGCTCAGGCCAGCCCTCCTTCAGGGATCTTGCCCCACTTCGAAGCCTGCACAGTAAAAGATACTTAGCGAAGTTGCCAGGGTTTCCCCATGCTCTCCCTCAGCAGCTCCACTACTGCAGGGACTCATATTTGCTTTGAACTTGGATAGGTGGCCCTGCTTCCAAAAGCAGTATTTTCCCCTTTGAAAATGTGGATTCTTGTAGCCTCGGAGCTGTTTGCGAAACTCTAGGAAGGCCCAGCTTCTACACACTGCAGGCACGCCCGGGGAGGAAACGAGTATGTTCCCCCAGAGAAACAGGCTGCTTGCAAGTGTCGAGGGGAGCTTCTCAGGTGCCCAGTGTGTCCCGTTAGTTTCCCTTCGCAGGTCCCATCCTTCAGGTACATATGCTGGGTGCTAACTAGGTTAGGTGGCTCTACCGACAAAAGCAGCCTTTTCCCTTTGGAAGCTTGGATTCTAGTGATTCACGGACTGCTTTCCAAACCTTGAAGTTTCCCAGGTTATAGCCTTCGCAGGTACGCTTGAGTAGCAAACGAGCACTTTCACCCTAGGAAGAGTGTTCCTGTCCCGCTAGAGGAGAGTTAATCCTGCAGACCTTGTTCCTCCTGGGAAAGCGCAAGGCCACCCTGAGCCTCAGGGTAGTGCCTAATTTTCCACCGGGCAAGCTCTGCGTGCCTCGGTTTCCATGAGGTCTCCACCGTTGTTGTGCTTCAATGGAATGCGAGGATAGCTTTCAGGATTCCAAGCACTCTGGCGTCCGCACCTTTTCCCATGCTACAACACGGATCCCCCTCAAGTCTCCTCTCTGCCTGCTGAGCAACAAGCAGCTGTGTAGGCCCTTCGGAACATTTCTTGCATGCAGAGCCCAAGGCGGCACACTGCTCTCTGTCTTCCTTTGGAAACCTAGGTTGCCGCAGCTTGCCCCAGCACACGAAGACAGTCTGAGCCGGTCTCATGTGCTGAGGAATGTGAACTCCGTGAGGACCAGGGCCCTACCTGCTCTCAGAAAATCCCTCTGCTCAGCCTTCCATACAGGAGCTCACACCGACTGGCTCGTTGGTTTAGCAGGACGTCGATGTGAGGTCCAAGCTGAGCAAAGAGCACACGTCTTCCTTTACCCTGCTAGGCCCCCAGAAGAGGTAGAGCCAAATAGGACTCACTCAGGCCAGTCCACCTTCAGGGATCTTGCCACACTTCGAAGCCTGCAGAGTAAAAGATACTTAGCGAAGTTGTCAGGGTTTCCCAATGCTCTCCCTCGGCCGCTCCACTACTGCAGGGACTCATGTTTGCTTTGAACTAGGATAGGTGGCCCTGCTTCCAAAAGCAGTCTTTTCCACTTTGGAAATGTGGATTCTTTTATCTTCGGAGCTGTTTGCGAAACCCTAGGAAGGCTCAGCTTCTACACACTGCAGGCACGCCCGGGGAGGAAACGAGAATGTTCCCCAAGAGAAATAGGCTGCTTGCAAGTGTGGAGGGGAGCTTCTCAGGTGCCCAGTGTTTCGCGTTCGTTTCCCTTCGCAGCTCCCATCCTGCAGGTACTTATACTGGGTACTAACAAGGGTAGGTGGCTCTGCCGACAAATGCAGCGTTTTCCCTTTGGAAGCTTGGATTCTAGTGTCTCAGGGGCTAATTGACAAACCTTGAAGCTGCCCAGATTAAGCCTCCGCAGGTACGCTTGCGTAGCAAACGAGCACTTTTTACCGATGAACAGGGATCCTGTCACGCTGGAGGAGAGTTAATCCCGCAGACCTCGTTCCTCCTGGGAAAGCGCAAGGCCACCCTGAGCCTCAGGGTAGTGCCTAAGTTTCCACCGGGCAAGCTCTGCGTGCCTCGTTTTCCATGAGGTCTCCACCGTTGTTGTGCTTCAATGGAACGCGAGGATAGCTTTCAGGACTCCAAGCACTCTGACCTCCGCACCGTTTCCCATGCTACCACACGGATCCCCCCCACGTCTCCTCTCTGCCTGCTGAGCAACAAGCAGCCGTGTAGGCCCTTCGGAACACTTCTTGCATGCAGAGCCCAAGGCGGCACTCTGCTCTCTCTCTTCCTTTGGAAACCAAGGTGGTCGCAGCTTGCCCCAGCTCACGAAGACAGTCTGAGCCGGTCTCATGAGCTGGGGAACGTGGACTCAGTGAGGACCAGGGCCCTACCTGCACTCAGAAAAACACTCTGCTCAGCCTTCCATCCAGTTGCTCACACCGACTGGCTCGTTGGTTTAGCAGGACGTCGATGTGAGGTCCAAGCTGAGCAAAGAGCACAATTCCTCCTTTACCCTGCTAGGCCCCCGGAAGAGGTAGAGCCAACTAGGCCTCGCTCAGGCCAGCCCTCCTTCAGGGATCTTGCCACAGTTCGAAGCCTGTACAGTAAAAGATACTTAGCGAAGTTGCCAGGGTTTCGCCATGCTCTCCCTCGGCAGCTCCACTACTGCAGGGACTCATGTTTGCTGTGAACGAGGATAGGTGGCCCTGCTTCCAAAAGCAGTCTTTTCCGCTTTGGAAATGTCGTTTCTTGTAGCCTCGGAGCTGTTTGCGAAAGTCTAGGAAGGCCCAGCTTCTACACACTGCAGGCACGCCCGGGGAGGAAACGAGAATGTTCCCCAAGAGAAACAGGCTGCTTGCAAGTGTCGAGGGGAGCTTCTCAGGTGCCCAGTTTGTCCCGTTTGTTTCCCTTCGCAGCTCCCATCTTGCAGGTACTTATACTGGGTACTAACAAGGGTAGGTGGCTCTGCCGACAAAAGCAGCCTTTTCCCTTTGGAAGCTTGGATTCTAGTGTCTCAGGGGCTGTTTGACAATCCTTGAAGATGCCCAGAATATAACCTCCGCAGGTAAGGTTGCGTAGCAAACGAGCACTTTCATCCGAGGAACAGGGTTCCTGTCACCCTGGAGGAGAGTTAATCCCGCAGACCTCGTTCCTCCTGGGAAAGCGCAAGGCCACCCTGAGCCTCAGGGTAGTGCCTAAGTTTCCAAAGGGCATGCTCTGCGTGCCTCGGTTTCCATGAAGTCTCCATCGTTGTTGTGCTTCAATGGAACGCGAGGATAGCTTTCAGGACCCCAAGCACTCTGACCTCCGCACCGTTTCCCATGCTACCACACGGATCCCCCCCACGTCTCCTCTCTGCCTGCTGAGCAACAAGCAGCCGTGTAGGCCCTTCGGAACACTTCTTGCCTGCAGAGCCCAAGGCGGCACACTGCTCTCTGTCTTCCTTTGGAAACCTAGGTTGGCGCAGCTTGCCCCAGTTCACGAAGACAGTCTGAGCCGGTCTCATGTGCTGAGGAACGTGAACTCAGTGAGGACCAGGGCCCTATTTGCACTCAGAAAATCACTCTGCTCAGCCTTCCATCCAGGAGCTCACACCGACTGGCTCGTTGGTTTAGCAGGACGTCTACGTGAGGTCCAAGCTGAGCAAAGAGCACAATTCCTCCATTACCCTGCTAGGCCCACGGAAGAGTTAGAGCCAACTAGGCCTCGCTCAGGCCAGCCCTCCTTCAGGGATCTTGCCACACTTCGAAGCCTGCACAGTAAAAGATACTTAGCGAAGTTGCCAGGGTTTCGCCATGCTCTCCCTCGGCAGCTCCACTACTGCAGGGACTCATGTTTGCTGTGAACGAAGATAGGTGGCCCTGCTTCCAAAAGCAGTCTTTTCCACTTTGGAAATGTGGTTTCTTGTAGCTTCGGAGCTGTTTGCGAAACCGTAGGAAGGCCCAGCTTCTGCTCACTGCAGGCACGCCCGGGGAGGAAACGAGTATGTTCCCCCAGCAAAACAGGCTGCTTGCAAGTGTGGAGGGGAGCTTCTCAGGTGCCCAGAGTGTCCCGTTTGTTTCCCTTCGCAGCTCCCATCCTGCAGGTACTTATGCTGGGTGCTAACAAGGTTAGGTGGCTCTGCCGACAAAAGCAGCCTTTTCCCTTAGGAAGCTTGGATTCTAGTGATTCACGGGCTGCTTTCCAAACATTGAAGTTTCCCAGCTTATAGCCTCTGCAGGTACGCTTGAGTAGCAAACGAGCACTTTCACCCGAGGAAGAGTGTTCCTGTCCCGCTGGAGGAGAGTTAATCCTGCAAACCTCGTTCCTCCTGGGAAAGCGCAAGGCCACCCTGAGCCTCAGGGTAGTGCCTAATTTTCCACCGGGCAAGCTCTGCGTGCCTCGGTTTCCATGAGGTCTCCACCGTTGTTGTGATTCAATGGAACGCGAGGATAGCTTTCAGGATTCCAAGCACTCTGGCCTCCGCACCGTTTCCCATGCTACCACACGGATCCCCCCCACGTCTCCTCTCTGCCAGCTGAGCAACAAGCAGCCGTGTAGGCCCTTCGGAACACTTCTTGCATGCAGAGCCCAAGGAGGCACACTGCTCTCTGTCTTCCTTTGGAAACCTAGGTTCCCGCAGCTTGCCCCAGCTTACGAAGACAGTCTGAGCCGGTCTCATGTGCTGAGGAACGTGAACTCAGTGAGGACCAGGGCCCTACCTGCACTCAGAAAATCACTCTGCTCAGCCTTCCATCCAGGAGCTCACTCCGACTGGCTCGTTGGTTTAGCAGGACGTCGATGTGAGGTCCAAGCTGAGCAAAGAGCACACGTCTTCCTTTACCCTGCTAGGCCCCCGGAAGAGGTAGAGCCAAATAGGACTCGCTCAGGCCAGTCCACCTTCAGGGATCTTGCCACCCTTCGAATCCTGCAGAGTAAAAGATACTTAGCGAAGTTGTCAGGGTTTCCCAATGCACTCCCTCGGACGCTCCACTACTGCAGGGACTTATGTTTGCTTTGAACTAGGATAGGTGGCCCTGCTTCCAAAAGCAGTCTTTTCCACTTTGGAAATGTGGATTCTTGTATCTTTGGAGCTGTTTGCGAAAGCCTAGGAAGGCCCAGCTTCTACACACTGCAGGCACGCCCGGGGAGGAAACGAGAATGTTCCCCAAGAGAAACAGGCTGCTTGCAAGTGTCGAGGGGAGCTTCTCAGGAGCCCAGTGTTACCCGTTTGTTTCCCTTCGCGGCTCCCATCCTGCAGGGACTTATACTGGGTACTAACAAGGGTAGGTGGCTCTGCCGACAAAAGCAGCCTTTTCCCTTTGGAAGCTTGGATTCTAGTGTCTCAGGGGCTAATTGACAAACCTTGAAGCTGCCCAGATTAAGCCTCCGCAGGTACGCTTGCGTAGCAAACGAGCACTTTCTACCGATGATCAGGCTTCCTGTCACGCTGGAGGAGAGTTAATCCCGCAGACCTCGTTCCTCCTGGGAAAGCGCAAGGCCACCCTGAGCCTCAGGGTAGTGCCTAAGTTTCCACCGGGCAAGCTCTGCGTGCCTCGGTTTCCATGAGGTCTCCACCGTTGTTGTGCTTCAATGGAACGCGAGGATAGCTTTCAGGACTCCAAGCACTCTCACCTCCGCACCGTTTCCCATGCTACCACACGGATCCCCCCGACGTCTCCTCTCTGCCTGCTGAGCAACAAGCAGCCGTGTAGGCCCTTCGGAACACTTCTTGCATGCAGAGCCCATGGCGGCACTCTGCTCTCTCTCTTCCTTTGGAAACCAAGGTGGTCGCAGCTTGCCCCAGCTCACGAAGACAGTCTGAGCCGGTCTCATGAGCTGGGGAACGTGGACTCAGTGAGGACCAGGGCCCTACCTGCACTCAGAAAAACACTCTGCTCAGCATTCCATCCAGTTGCTCACACCGACTGGCTCGTTGGTTTAGCAGGACGTCGATGTGAGGTCCAAGCTGAGCAAAGAGCACAATTCCTCCTTTACCCTGCTAGGCCCCCGGAAGAGGTAGAGCCAACTAGGCCTCGCTCAGGCCAGCCCTCCTTCAGGGATCTTGCCACACTTCGAAGCCTGCACAGTAAAAGATACTTAGCGAAGTTGCCAGGGTTTCCCCATGCTCTCCCTCGGCAGCTCCACTACTGCAGGGACTCATGTTTGCTTTGAACTTGGATAGTTGGCCCTGCTTCCAAAAGCAGTCTTTTCCACTTTGGAAATGTGGATTCTTGTAGCCTCGGAGCTGTTTGCGAAACCCTAGGAAGGCCCAGCTTCTACACACTGCAGGCACGCCCGGGGAGGAAACGAGTATGTTCCCCCAGAGAAACAGGCTGCTTGCAAGTGTCGAGGGGAGCTTCTCAGGTGCCCAGTGTGTCCCGTTTGTTTCCCTTCGCAGCTCCCATCCTGCAGGTACTTATGCTGGGTGCTAACAAGGGTAGGTGGCTCTGCCGACATAAGCAGCCTTTTCCCTTTGGAAGCTTGGATTCTAGTGTCTCAGGGGCTGCTTGCCAAACATTGAAGTTGCCCACGTTATAGCCTCCGCTGGTACGCTTGCGTAGCAAACGAGCACTTTCACCCGAGGAACAGGGTTCCTGTCACGCTGGAGGAGAGTTAATCCCGCAGACCTCGTTCCTCCTGGGAAAGCGCAAGGCCACCCTGAGCCTCAGGGTAGTGCCTAAGTTTCCACCGGGCAAGCTCTGCGTGCCTCGGTTTCCATGAGGTCTCCACCATTGTTGTGCTTCAATGGAACGCGAGGATAGCTTTCAGGACTCCAAGCACTCTGGCCTCCGTACCGTTTCCCATGCTACTACACGGAATCCCCGAACGTCTCCTCTCTGCCTGCTGAGCAACAAGCAGCCATGTAGGCCCTTCGGAACACTTCTTGCATGCAGAGCCCAAGGCGGCACTCTGCTCTCTCTCTTCCTTTGGAAACCAAGGTGGTCGCAGCTTGCTCCAACTCACGAAGACAGTCTGAGCCGGTCTCATGAGCTGGGGAATGTGGGCTCAGTGAGGACCAGGGCCCTACCTGCACTCAGAAATACACTCTGCTCAGCCTTCCATCCAGGAGCTCACACCGACTGGCTCGTTGGCTTAGCAGGACGTCAATGTGAGGTCCAAGCTGAGCAAAGAGCACACTTCCTCCATTACCCTGCTAGGCCCACGGAAGAGGTAGAGCCAATTAGGCCTCGCTCAGGCCAGCCCTCCTTCAGGGATCTTGCCCCACTTCGAAGCCTGCACATTAAAAGATACTTAGCGAAGTTGCCAGGGTTTCGCCATGCTCTCCCTCGGCAGCTCCACTACTGCAGGGACTCATGCTTGCTTTGAACTTGGATAGGTGGCCCTGCTTCCAAAAGCAGTCTTTTCCACTTTGGAAATGTGGATTCTTGTAGCCTCGAAGCTGTTTGCGAAACCCTAGGAAGGCCCAGCTTTTACACACTGCAGGCACGCCCGGGGAGGAAACGAGAATGTTCCCCAAGAGAAACAGGCTGCTTGCAAGTGTCGAGGGGAGCTTCTCAGGTGCCCAGTGTTTCCCGTTTGTTTCCCTTCGCAGCTCCCATCTTGCTGGTACTTATACTGGGTACTAACAAGGGTAGGTGGCTCTGCCGACAAAAGCAGCGTTTTCCCTTTGGAAGCTTGGATTCTAGTGTCTCAGGGGCTAATTGACAAACCTTGAAGCTGCCCAGATTAAGCCTCCGCAGTTACGCTTGCATAGCAAACGAGCACTTTCTACCGATGAACAGGGTTCCTGTCACGCTGGAGGAGAGTTAATCCCGCAGACCTCGTTCCTCCTGGGAAAGCGCAAGGCCACCCTGAGCCTCAGGGTAGTGCCTAAGTTTCCACCGGGCAAGCTCTGCGTGCCTCGATTTCCATGAGGTCTCCACCGTTGTTGTGCTTCAATGGAACGCGAGGATAGCTTTCAGGACTCCAAGCACTCTCACCTCCGCACCGTTTCCCATGCTACCACACGGATCCCCCCGACGTCTCCTCTCGGCCTGCTGAGCAACAAGCAGCCATGTAGGCCCTTCGGAACACTTCTTGCATGCAGAGCCCATGGCGGCACTCTGCTCTCTCTCTTCCTTTGGAAACCAAGGTGGTCGCAGCTTGCCCCAGCTCACGAAGACAGTCTGAGCCGGTTTCATGAGCTGGGGAACGTGGACTCAGTGAGGACCAGGGCCCTACCTGCACTCAGAAAAACACTCTGCTCAGCATTCCATCCAGTTGCTCACACCGACTGGCTCGTTGGTTTAGCAGGACGTCGATGTGAGGTCCAAGCTGAGCAAAGAGCACAATTCCTCCTTTACCCTGCTAGGCCCCCGGAAGAGGTAGAGCCAACTAGGCCTCGCTCAGGCCAGCCCTCCTTCAGGGATCTTGCCCCACTTCGAAGCCTGCACAGTAAAAGATACTTAGCGAAGTTGCCAGGGTTTCGCCATGCTTTCCCTCGGCAGCTCCACTACTGCAGGGACTCATGTTTGCTGTGAACGAGGATAGGTGGCCCTGCTTCCAAAAGCAGTCTTTTCCGCTTTGGAAATGTCGTTTCTTGTAGCCTCGGAGCTGTTTGCAAAACTCTAGGAAGGCCCAGCTTCTACACACTGCAGGCACACCCGGGGAGGAAACGAGTATGTTCCCCCAGAGAAACAGGCTGCTTGCAAGTGTGGAGGGGAGCTTCTCAGGTGCCCAGTGTGTCCCGTTAGTTTCCCTTCGCAGCTCCCATCCTTCAGGTACTTATGCTGGGTGCTAACTAGGTTAGGTGGCTCTACCGACAAAAGCAGCCTTTTCCCTTTGGAAGCTTGGATTCTAGTGTCTCAGGGGCTGTTTGACTATCCTTGAAGCTGCCCAGATTACAGCCTCCGCAGGTACGCTTGCGTAGCAAACGAGCACTTTCTACCGATGAACAGGGTTCCTGTCACGCTGGAGGAGAGTTAATCCCGCAGACCTCGTTCCTCCTGGGAAAGCGCAAGGCCACCCTGAGCCTCAGGGTAGTGCCTAAGTTTCCAACGGGCAAGCTCTGCGTGCCTCGGTTTCCATGAGGTCTCCATCGTTGTTGTGCTTCAGTGGAACGCGAGGATAGCTTTCAGGACCCCAATCACCCTGACCTCCGCACCGTTTCCCATGCTACCACACGGATCCCCCCCCCACGTCGCCTATCTGCCAGCTGAGCAACAAGCAGCCGTGTAGGCCCTTCGGAACACTTCTTGCATGCAGAGCCCAAGGCGGCACACTGCTCTCTGTCTTCCTTTGGAAACCTAGGTTATCGCAGCTTGCTCCAACTCACGAAGACAGTCTGAGCCGGTCTCATGAGCTGGGGAATGTGGACTCAGTGAGGACCAGGACCCTACCTGCACTCAGAAAAACACTCTGCTCAGCCTTCCATCCAGTTGCTCACACCGACTGGCTCGTTGGTTTAGCAGGACGTCAATGTGAGGTCCAAGCTGAGCAAAGAGCACTCTTCCTCCATTACCCTGCTAGGCCCACGGAAGAGGTAGAGCCAACTAGGCCTCGCTCAGGCCAGCCCTCCTTCAGGGATCTTGCCACACTTCGAAGCCTGCACAGTAAAAGATACTTAGCGAAGTTGCCAGGGTTTCCCCATGCTCTCCCTCGGCAGCTCCACTACTGCAGGGACTCATGTTTGCTTTGAACTTGGATAGTTGGCCCTGCTTCCAAAAGCAGTCTTTTCCACTTTGGAAATGTGGATTCTTGTAGCCTCGGAGCTGTTTGCGAAACCCTAGGAAGGCCCAGCTTCTACACACTGCAGGCACGCCCGGGGAGGAAACGAGTATGTTCCCCCAGAGAAACAGGCTGCTTGCAAGTGTCGAGGGGAGCTTCTCAGGTGCCCAGTGTGTCCCGTTTGTTTCCCTTCGCAGCTCCCATCCTGCAGGTACTTATGCTGGGTGCTAACAAGGGTAGGTGGCTCTGCCGACATAAGCAGCCTTTTCCCTTTGGAAGCTTGGATTCTAGTGTCTCAGGGGCTGCTTGCCAAACATTGAAGTTGCCCACGTTATAGCCTCCGCTGGTACGCTTGCGTAGCAAACGAGCACTTTCACCCGAGGAACAGGGTTCCTGTCACGCTGGAGGAGAGTTAATCCCGCAGACCTCGTTCCTCCTGGGAAAGCGCAAGGCCACCCTGAGCCTCAGGGTAGTGCCTAAGTTTCCACCGGGCAAGCTCTGCGTGCCTCGGTTTCCATGAGGTCTCCACCATTGTTGTGCTTCAATGGAACGCGAGGATAGCTTTCAGGACTCCAAGCACTCTGGCCTCCGCACCGTTTCCCATGCTACTACACGGAATCCCCGAACGTCTCCTCTCTGCCTGCTGAGCAACAAGCAGCCATGTAGGCCCTTCGGAACACTTCTTGCATGCAGAGCCCAAGGCGGCACTCTGCTCTCTCTCTTCCTTTGGAAACCAAGGTGGTCGCAGCTTGCTCCAACTCACGAAGACAGTCTGAGCCGGTCTCATGAGCTGGGGAATGTGGACTCAGTGAGGACCAGGGCCCTACCTGCACTCAGAAATACACTCTGCTCAGCCTTCCATCCAGGAGCTCACACCGACTGGCTCGTTGGTTTAGCAGGACGTCAATGTGAGGTCCAAGCTGAGCAAAGAGCACACTTCCTCCATTACCCTGCTAGGCCCACGGAAGAGGTAGAGCCAATTAGGCCTCGCTCAGGCCAGCCCTCCTTCAGGGATCTTGCCCCACTTCGAAGCCTGCACAGTAAAAGATACTTAGCGAAGTTGCCAGGGTTTCGCCATGCTCTCCCTCGGCAGCTCCACTACTGCAGGGACTCATGTTTGCTGTGAACGAGGATAGGTGGCCCTGCTTCCAAAAGCAGTCTTTTCCGCTTTGGAAATGTCGTTTCTTGTAGCCTCGGAGCTGTTTGCAAAACTCTAGGAAGGCCCAGCTTCTACACACTGCAGGCACACCCGGGGAGGAAACGAGTATGTTCCCCCAGAGAAACAGGCTGCTTGCAAGTGTCGAGGGGAGCTTCTCAGGTGCCCAGTGTGTCCCGTTAGTTTCCCTTCGCAGCTCCCATCCTTCAGGTACTTATGCTGGGTGCTAACTAGGTTAGGTGGCTCTACCGACAAAAGCAGCCTTTTCCCTTTGGAAGCTTGGATTCTAATGTCTCAGGGGCTGTTTGACTATCCTTGAAGCTGCCCAGATTACAGCCTCCGCAGGTACGCTTGCGTAGCAAACGAGCACTTTCTACCGATGAACAGGGTTCCTGTCACGCTGGAGGAGAGTTAATCCCGCAGACCTCGTTCCTCCTGGGAAAGCGCAAGGCCACCCTGAGCCTCAGGGTAGTGCCTAAGTTTCCAACGGGCAAGCTCTGCGTGCCTCGGTTTCCATGAGGTCTCCATCGTTGTTGTGCTTCAATGGATCGCGAGGATAGCTTTCAGGACCCCAAGCACTCTGACCTCCGCACCGTTTCCCATGCTACCACACGGATCCCCCCCCACGTCTCCTCTCTGCCAGCTGAGCAACAAGCAGCCGTGTAGGCCCTTCGGAACACTTCTTGCATGCAGAGCCCAAGGCGGCACACTGCTCTCTGTCTTCCTTTGGAAAGCTAGGTTATCGCAGCTTGCTCCAACTCACGAAGACAGTCTGAGCCGGTCTCATGAGCTGGGGAATGTGGACTCAGTGAGGACCAGGGCCCTACCTGCACTCAGAAAAACACTCTGCTCAGCCTTCCATCCAGTTGCTCACACCGACTGGCTCGTTGGTTTAGCAGGACGTCAATGTGAGGTCCAAGCTGAGCAAAGAGCACACGTCTTCCTTTACCCTGCTAGGCCCCCAGAAGAGGTAGAGCCAAATAGGACTCACTCAGGCCAGTCCACCTTCAGGGATCTTGCCACACTTCGAAGCCTGCAGAGTAAAAGATACTTAGCGAAGTTGTCAGGGTTTCCCAATGCTCTCCCTCGGCCGCTCCACTACTGCAGCGACTCATGTTTGCTTTGAACTAGGATAGGTGGTCCTGCTTCCAAAAGCAGACTTTTCCACTTTGGAAATGTGGATTCTTGTAGCTTCGGAGCTGTTTGCGAAACCCTAGGAAGGCCCAGCTTCTACACACTGCAGGCACGCCCGGGGAGGAAACGAGAATGTTCCCCAAGAGAAACAGGCTGCTTGCAAGTGTCGAGGGGAGCTTCTCAGGTGCCCAGTGTTTCCCGTTTGTTTCCCTTCGCAGCTCCCATCCTGCAGGTACATATACTGGGTACTAACAAGGGTAGGTGGCTCTGCCGACAAAAGCAGCGTTTTCCCTTTGGAAGCTTGGATTCTAGTGTCTCAGGGGCTAATTGACAAACCTTGAAGCTGCCCAGATTAAGCCTCCGCAGGTACGCTTGCGTAGCAAACGAGCACATTCTACCGATGAACAGGGTTCCTGTCACGCTGGAGGAGAGTTAATCCCGCAGACCTCGTTCCTCCTGGGAAAGCGCAAGGCCACCCTGAGCCTCAGGGTAGTGCCTAAGTTTCCACCGGGCAAGCTCTGCGTGCCTCGTTTTCCATGAGGTCTCCACCGTTGTTGTGCTTCAATGGAACGCGAGGATAGCTTTCAGGACTCCAAGCACTCTGACCTCCGCACCGTTTCCCATGCTACCACACGGATCCCCCCCACGTCTCCTCTCTGCCTGCTGAGCAACAAGCAGCCGTGTAGGCCCTTCGGAACACTTCTTGCATGCAGAGCCCAAGGCGGCACTCTGCTCTCTCTCTTCCTTTGGAAACCAAGGTGGTCGCAGCTTGCCCCAGCTCACGAAGACAGTCTGAGCCGGTCTCATGAGCTGGGGAACGTGGACTCAGTGAGGACCAGGGCCCTACCTGCACTCAGAAAAACACTCTGCTCAGCCTTCCATCCAGTTGCTCACACCGACTGGCTCGTTGCTTTAGCAGGACGTCGATGTGAGGTCCAAGCTGAGCAAAGAGCACAATTCCTCCTTTAGCCTGCTAGGCCCCCGGAAGAGGTAGAGCCAACTAGGCCTCGCTCAGGCCAGCCCTCCTTCAGTGATCTTGCCACAGTTCGAAGCCTGTACAGTAAAAGATACTTAGCGAAGTTGCCAGGGTTTCGCCATGCTCTCCCTCGGCAGCTCCACTACTGCAGGGACTCATGTTTGCTGTGAACGAGGATAGGTGGCCCTGCTTCCAAAAGCAGTCTTTTCCGCTTTGGAAATGTCGTTTCTTGTAGCCTCGGAGCTGTTTGCGAAACTCTAGGAAGGCCCAGCTTCTACACACTGCAGGAACGCCCGGGGAGGAAACGAGAATGTTCTCCAAGAGAAACAGGCTGCTTGCAAGTGTCGAGGGGAGCTTCTCAGGTGCCCAGTGTGTCCCGTTTGTTTCCCTTCGCAGCTCCCGTCCTGCAGGTACTTATGCTGGGTGCTAACAAGGGTAGGTGGCTCTGCCGACAAAAGCAGCCTTTTCCCTTTGGAAGCTTGGATTCTAGTGTCTCAGGGGCTGTGTGACAATCCTTGAAGATGCCCAGAATATAACCTCCGCAGGTACGGTTGCGTAGCAAACGTGCACTTTCATCCGAGGAACAGGGTTCCTGTCACCCTGGAGGAGAGTTAATCCCGCAGACCTCGTTCCTCCTGGGAAAGCGCAAGGCCACCCTGAGCCTCAGGGTAGTGCCTAAGTTTCCAACGGGCATGCTCTGCGTGCCTCGGTTTCCATGAAGTCTCCATCGTTGTTGTGCTTCAATGGAACGCGAGGATAGCTTTCAGGACCCCAAGCACTCTGACCTCCGCACCGTTTCCCATGTTACCACACGGATCCCCCCCACGTCTCCTCTCTGCCTGCTGAGCAACAAGCAGCCATGTAGGCCCTTCGGAACACTTCTTGCCTGCAGAGCCCAAGGCGGCACACTGCTCTCTGTCTTCCTTTGGAAACCTAGGTTGCCGCAGCTTGCCCCAGTTCACGAAGACAGTCTGAGCCGGTCTCATGTGCTGAGGAACGTGAACTCAGTGAGGACCAGGGCCCTATCTGCACTCAGAAAATCACTCTGCTCAGCCTTCCATCCAGGAGCTCACACCGACTGGCTCGTTGGTTTAGCAGGACGTCGATGTGAGGTCCAAGCTGAGCAAAGAGCACAATTCCTCCTTTACCCTGCTAGGCCCCCGGAAGAGGTAGAGCCAACTAGGCCTCGCTCAGGCCAGCCCTCCTTCAGGGATCTTGCCCCACTTCGAAGCCTGCACAGTAAAAGATACTTAGCGAAGTTGCCAGGGTTTCGCCATGCTCTCCCTCGGCAGCTCCACTACTGCAGGGACTCATGTTTGCTGTGAACGAAGATAGGTGGCCCTGCTTCCAAAAGCAGTCTTTTCCACTTTGGAAATGTGGTTTCTTGTAGCTTTGGAGCTGTTTGCGAAACCGTAGGAAAACCCAGCTTCTGCTCACTGCAGAAACGCCCGGGGAGGAAACGAGTATGTTCCCCAAGAGAAACAGGCTGCTTGCAAGTGTGGAGGGGAGCTTCTCAGGTGCCCAGAGTGTCCCGTTTTTTTCCCTTCGCAGCTCCCATCCTGCAGGTACTTATGCTGGGTGCTAACAAGGTTAGGTGGCTCTGACGACAAAAGCAGCCTTTTCCCTTAGGAAGCTTGGATTCTAGTGATTCACGGGCTGCTTTCCAAACATTGAAGTTTCCCAGCTTATAGCCTCCGCAGGTACGCTTGAGTAGCAAACGAGTACTTTCACCCGAGGAAGAGTGTTCCTGTCCCGCTGGAGGAGAGTTAATCCTGCAGACCTCGTTCCTCCTGGGAAAGCGCAAGGCCACCCTGAGCCTCAGGGTAGTGCCTAATTTTCCACCGGGCAAGCTCTGCGTGCCTCGGTTTCCATGAGGTCTCCACCGTTGTTGTGATTCAATGGAACGCGGGGATAGCTTTCAGGATTCCAAGCACTCTGTCCTCCGCACCGTTTCCCATGCTACCACACGGATACCCCCACGTCTCCTCTCTGCCAGGTGAACAACAAGCAGCCGTGTAGGCCTTTCGGAACACTTCTTGCATGCAGAGCCCAAGGAGGCACACTGCTCTCTGTCTTCCTTTGGAAACCTAGGTTCCCGCAGCTTGCCCCAGCTTACGAAGACAGTCTGAGCCGGTCTCATGTGCTGAGGAACGTGAACTCAGTGAGGACCAGGGCCCTACCTGCACTCAGAAAATCACTCTGCTCAGCCTTCCATCCAGGAGCTCACTCCGACTGGCTCGTTGGTTTAGCAGGACGTCGATGTGAGGTCCAAGCTGAGCAAAGAGCACACGTCTTCCTTTACCCTGCTAGGCCCCCGGAAGAGGTAGAGCCAAATAGGACTCGCTCAGGCCAGTCCACCTTCAGGGACCTTGCCACCCTTCGAAGCCTGCAGAGTAAAAGATACTTAGCGAAGTTGTCAGGGTTTCCCAATGCTCTCCCTCGGCCGCTCCACTACTGCAGGGACTCATGTTTGCTTTGAACTAGGATAGGTGGCCCTGCTTCCAAAAGCAGACTTTTCCACTTTGGAAATGTGGATTCTTGTAGCTTCGGAGCTGTTTGCGAAACCCTAGGAAGGCCCAGCTTCTACACACTGCAGGCACGCCCGGGGAGGAAACGAGAATGTTCCCCAAGAGAAACAGGCTGCTTGCAAGTGTTGAGGGGAGCTTCTCAGGAGCCCAGTGTTACCCGTTTGTTTCCCTTCGCGGCTCCCATCCTGCAGGTACTTATACTGGGTACTAACAAGGGTAGGTGGCTCTGCCGACAAAAGCAGCGTTTTCCCTTTGGAAGCTTGGATTCTAGTGTCTCAGGGGCTAATTGACAAACGTTGAAGCTGCCCAGATTAAGCCTCCGCAGGTACGCTTGCGTAGCAAACGAGCACTTTCTACCGATGAACAGGCTTCCTGTCACGCTGGAGGAGAGTTAATCCCGCAGACCTCGTTCTTCCTGGGAAAGTGCAAGGCCACCCTGAGCCTCAGGGTAGTTCCTAATTTTCCACCGGGCAAACTCTGCGTGCCTCGGTTTCCATGAGGTCTCCACCGTTGTTGTGCTTCAATGGAATGCGAGGATGGCTTTCAGGATTCCAAGCACTCTGGCCTCTGCACCTTTTCCCATGCTACCACACGGATCCCCCCCAAGTCTCCTCTCTGCCTGCTGAGCAACAAGCAGCTCTGTAGGCCCTTCGGAACACTTCTTGCATGCAGAGCCCAAGGCGGCACACTACTCTCTGTCTTCCTTTGGAAACCTAGGTTGCCGCAGCTTGTCCCAGCTCACGAAGACAGTCTGAGCCGGTCTCATGTGCTGAGGAACGTGAACTCCGTGAGGACCAGGGCCCTACCTGCTCTCAGAAAATCACTCTGCTCAGCCTTCCATACAGGAGCTCACACCGACTGGCTCGTTGGTTTAGCAGGACGTCGATGTGAGGTCCATGCTAAGCAAAGAGCACAGTACTTCCTTTACCCTGCTAGGCCCCTGGAAGAGGTAGAGCCAATTTGGCCTCGCTCAGGCCAGCCCTCCTTCAGGGATCTTGCCCCACTTCGAAGCCTGCACAGTAAAAGATACTTAGCGAAGTTGCCAGGGTTTCGCCATGCTCTCCCTCGGCAGCTCCACTACTGCAGGGACTCATGTTTGCTTTGAACTTGGATAGTTGGCCCTGCTTCCAAAAGCAGTCTTTTCCACTTTGGAAATGTGGATTCTTGTAGCCTCGGAGCTTTTTGCGAAACCCTAGGAAGGCCCAGCTTCTACACACTGCAGGCACGCCCGGGGAGGAAACGAGTATGTTCCCCCAGAGAAACAGGCTGCTTGCAAGTGTCGAGGGGAGCTTCTCAGGTGCCCAGTGTGTCCCGTTTGTTTCCCTTCGCAGCTCCCATCCTGCAGGTACTTATGCTGGGTGCTAACAAGGGTAGGTGGCTCTGCCGACAAAAGCAGCCTTTTCCCTTTGGAAGCTTGGATTCTAGTGATTCACGGGCTGCTTTCCAAACCTTGCAGTTGCCCACGTTATAGCCTTCGCTGGTACGCTTGAGTAGCAAACGAGCACTTTCATCCGAGGAAGAGTGTTCCTGTCCCGCTGGAGGAGAGTTAATCCTGCAAACCTTGTTCCTCCTGGGAAAGCGCAAGGCCACCCTGAGCCTCAGGGTAGTGCCTAATTTTCCACCGGGCAAGCTCTGCGTGCCTCGGTTTCCATGAGGTCTCCACCGTTGTTGTGCTTCAATGGAATGCGAGGATAGCTTTCAGGATTCCAAGCACTCTGGCCTCCGCACCTTTTCCCATGCTACCACACGGATCCCCCCCAAGTCTCCTCTCTGCCTGCTGAGCAACAAGCAGCTGTGCAGGCCCTTCGGAACATGTCTTGCATGCAGAGCCCAAGGCGGCACACTGCTCTCTGTCTTCCTTTGGAAACCTAGGTTGCCGCAGCTTGCCCCAGCTCACGAAGACAGTCTGAGCCGGTCTCATGTGCTGAGGAACGTGAACTCCGTGAGGACCAGGGCCGTACCTGCTCTCAGAAAATCACTCTGCTCAGCCTTCCATACAGGAGCTCACACCGACTGGCTCGTTGGTTTAGCAGGACGTCGATGTGAGGTCCAAGCTGAGCAAAGAGCACACGTCTTCCTTTACCCTGCTAGGCCCCCAGAAAAGGTAGAGCCAAATAGGACTCACTCAGGCCAGTCCACCTTCAGGGATCCTGCCACACTTCGAAGCCTGCAGAGTAAAAGATACTTAGCGAAGTTTTCAGGGTTTCCCAATGCTCTCCCTCGGCCGCTCCACTACTGCAGGGACTCATGTTTGCTTTGAACTAGGATAGGTGGCCCTGCTTCCAAAAGCAGTCTTTTCCACTTTGGAAATGTGGATTCTTGTAGCTTCGGAGCTGTTTGCGAAACCCTAGGAAGGCCCAGCTTCTACACACTGCAGGCACGCCCGGGGAGGAAACGAGAATGTTCCCCAAGAGAAACAGGCTGCTTGCAAGTGTCGAGGGGAGCTTCTCAGGTGCCCAGTGTTTCCCTTCGCAGCTCCCATCTTGCAGGTACTTATGCTGGGTGCTAACAAGGGTAGGTGGCTCTGCCGACAAAAGCAGCGTTTTTCCTTTGGAAGCTTGGATTCTAGTGTCTCAGGGGCTAATTGACAATCCTTCAAGCTGCCCAGATTAAGCCTCCGCAGGTACGCTTGCGTAGCAAACGAGCACTTTCTACCGATGAACAGGGTTCCTGTCACGCTGGAGGAGAGTTAATCCCGCAGACCTCGTTCCTCCTGGGAAAGCGCAAGGCCACCCTGAGCCTCAGGGTAGTGCCTAAGTTTCCACCGGGCAAGCTCTGCGTGCCTCGGTTTCCATGAGGTCTCCACCGTTGTTGTGCTTCAATGGAACGCGAGGATAGCTTTCAGGACTCCAAGCACTCTGACCTCCGCACCGTTTCCCATGCTACCACACGGATCCCCCCCACGTCTCCTCTCTGCCTGCTGAGCAACAAGCAGCCGTGTAGGCCCTTCAGAACACTTCTTGCATGCAGAGCCCAAGGCGGCACTCTGCTCTCTCTCTTCCTTTGGAAACCAAGGTGGTCGCAGCTTGCTCCAGCTCACGAAGACAGTCTGAGCCGGTCTCATGAGCTGGGGAACGTGGACTCAGTGAGGACCAGGGCCCTACCTGCACTCAGAAAAAAACTCTGCTCAGCCTTCCATCCAGTTGCTCACACCGACTGGCTCGTTGGTTTAGCAGGACGTCGATGTGAGGTCCAAGCTGAGCAAAGAGCACAATTCCTCCTTTACCCTACTAGGCCCCCGGAAGAGGTAGAGCCAACTAGGCCTCGCTCAGGCCAGCCCTCCTTCAGGGATCTTGCCACACTTCGAAGCCTGCACAGTAAAAGATACTTAGCGAAGTTGCCAGGGTTTCGCCATGCTCTCCCTCGGCAGCTCCACTACTGCAGGGACTCATGTTTGCTGTGAACGAGGATAGGTGGCCCTGCTTCCAAAAGCAGTCTTTTCCACTTTGCAAATGTGGTTTCTTGTAGCTTCAGAGCTGTTTGCGAAACCGTAGGAAAACCCAGCTTCTGCTCACTGCAGAAACGCCCGGGGAGGAAACGAGTATGTTCCCCCAGAGAAAAAGGCTGCTTGCAAGTGTGGAGGGGAGCTTCTCAGGTGCCCAGAGTGTCCCGTTTGTTTCCCTTCGCAGCTCCCATCCTGCAGGTACTTATGCTGGGTGCTAACAAGGTTAGGTGGCTCTGACGACAAAAGCAGCCTTTTCCCTTAGGAAGCTTGGATTCTAGTGATTCACGGGCTGCTTTCCAAACATTGAAGTTTCCCAGCTTATAGCCTCCGCAGGTACGCTTGAGTAGCAAACGAGCACTTTCACCCGAGGAAGAGTGTTCCTGTCCCGCTGGAGGAGAGTTAATCCTGCAGACCTCGTTCCTCCTGGGAAAGCGCAAGGCCACCCTGAGCCTCAGGGTAGTGCCTAATTTTCCACCGGGCAAGCTCTGCGTGCCTCGGTTTCCATGAGGTCTCCACCGTTGTTGTGCTTCAATGGAATGCGAGGATAGCTTTCAGGATTCCAAGCACTCTGGCCTCCGCACCTTTTCCCATGCTACAACACGGATCCCCCCAAGTCTCCTCTCTGCCTGCTGAGCAACAAGCAGCTGTGTCGGCCCTTCGGAACATTTCTTGCATGCAGAGCCCAAGGCGGCACACTGCTCTCTGTCTTCCTCTGGAAACCTAGGTTCCCGCAGCTTGCCCCAGCACACGAAGACAGTCTGAGCCGGTCTCATGTGCTGAGGAACGTGAACTCCGTGAGGACCAGGGCCCTACCTGCTCTCAGAAAATCCCTCTGCTCAGCCTTCCATACAGGAGCTCACACCGACTGGCTCGTTGATTTAGCAGGACGTCGATGTGAGGTCCAAGCTGAGCAAAGAGCACACGTCTTCCTTTACCCTGCTAGGCCCCCAGAAGAGGTAGAGCCAAATAGGACTCACTCAGGCCAGTCCACCTTCAGGGATCTTGCCACACTTCGAAGCCTGCAGAGTAAAAGATACTTAGCGAAGTTGTCAGGGTTTCCCAATGCTCTCCCTCGGCCGCTCCACTACTGCAGGGACTCATGTTTGCTTTGAACTAGGATAGGTGGCCCTGCTTCCAAAAGCAGTCTTTTCCACTTTGCAAATGTGGATTCTTGTAGCTTCGGAGCTGTTTGCGAAACCCTAGGAAGGCCCAGCTTCTACACACTGCAGGCACGCCCGGGGAGGAAACGAGAATCTTCCCCAAGAGAAACAGGCTGCTTGCAAGTGTCGAGGGGAGCTTCTCAGGAGCCCAGTGTTACTCGTTTGTTTCCCTTCGCGGCTCCCATTCTGCAGGTACTTATACTGGGTACTAACAAGGGTAGGTGGCTCTGCCGACAAAAGCAGCGTTTTCCCTTTGGAAGCTTGGATTCTAGTGTCTCAGGGGCTAATTGACAAACCTTGAAGCTGCCCAGATTAAGCCTCCGCAGGTACGCTTGCATAGCAAACGAGCACTTTCTACCGATGAACAGGGTTCCTGTCACGCTGGAGGAGAGTTAATCCCGCAGACCTCGTTCTTCCTGGGAAAGCGCAAGGCCACCCTGAGCCTCAGGGTAGTGACTAATTTTCCACCGGGCAAACTCTGCGTGCCTCGGTTTCCATGAGGTCTCCACCGTTGTTGTGCTTCAATGGAATGCGAGGATAGCTTTCAGGATTCCAAGCACTCTGGCCTCTGCACCTTTTCCCATGCTACCACACGGATCCCCCCCAAGTCTCCTCTCTGCCTGCTGAGCAACAGGCAGCTCTGTAGGCCCTTCGGAACACTTCTTGCATGCAGAGCCCAAGGCGGCACACTACTCTCTGTCTTCCTTTGGAAACCTAGGTTGCCGCAGCTTGCCCCAGCTCACGAAGACAGTCTGAGCCGGTCTCATGTGCTGAGGAACGTGAACTCCGTGAGGACCAGGGCCCTACCTGCTCTCAGAAAATCCCTCTGCTCAGCCTTCCATACAGGAGCTCACACCGACTGGCTCGTTGGTTTAGCAGGACGTCGATGTGAGGTCGATGCTAAGCAAAGAGCACAGTACTTCCTTTACCCTGCTAGGCACCCGGAAGAGGTAGAGCCAACTAGGCCTCGCTCAGGCCAGCCCTCCTTCAGGGATCTTGCCCCACTTCGAAGCCTGCACAGTAAAAGATACTTAGCGAAGTTGCCAGGGTTTCGCCATGCTCTCCCTCGGCAGCTCCACTACTGCAGGGACTCATGTTTGCTTTGAACTTGGATAGGTGGCCCTGCTTCCAAAAGCAGTCTTTTCCGCTTTGGAAATGTGGATTCTTGTAGCCTCGGAGCTGTTTGCGAAACCCTAGGAAGGCCCAGCTTCTACACACTGCAGGCACGCCCGGGGAGGAAACGAGTCTGTTCCCCCAGAGAAACAGGCTGCTTGCAAGTGTCGAGGGGAGCTTCTCAGGTGCCCAGTGTGTCCCGTTTGTTTCCCTTCGCAGCTCCCATCCTGCAGGTACTTATGCTGGGTGCTAACAAGGGTAGGTGGCTCTGCCGACATAAGCAGCCTTTTCCCTTTGGAAGCTTGGATTCTAGTGTCTCAGGGGCTGCTTGCCAAACATTGAAGTTGCCCACGTTATAGCCTCCGCTGGTACGCTTGCGTAGCAAACGAGCACTTTCACCCGAGGAACAGGGTTCCTGTCACGTTGGAGGAGAGTTAATCCCGCAGACCTCGTTCCTTCTGGGAAAGCGCAAGGGCACCCTGAGCCTCAGGGTAGTGCCTAAGTTTCCACCGGGCAAGCTCTGCGTGCCTCGGTTTCCATGAGGTCTCCACCATTGTTGTGCTTCGATGGAACGCGAGGATAGCTTTCAGGACTCCAAGCACTCTGGCCTCCGCACCGTTTCCCATGCTACTACACGGATTCCCCGAACATCTCCTCTCTGCCTGCTGAGCAACAAGCAGCCATGTAGGCCCTTCGGAACACTTCTTGCATGCAGAGCCCAAGGCGACACTCTGCTCTCTCTCTTCCTTTGGAAACCAAGGTGGTCGCAGCTTGCTCCAACTCACGAAGACAGTCTGAGCCGGTCTCATGAGCTGGGGAATGTGGACTCAGTGAGGACCAGGGCCCTACCTGCTCTCAGAAAAACACTCTGCTCAGCCTTCCATCCAGGAGCTCACACCGACTGGCTCGTTGGTTTAGCAGGACGTCAATGTGAGGTCCAAGCTGAGCAAAGAGCACACTTCCTCCATTACTCTGCTAGGCCCCCGGAAGAGGTAGAGCCAACTAGGCCTCGCTCAGGCCAGCCCTCCTTCAGGGATCTTGCCCCACTTCGAAGCCTGCACAGTAAAAGATACTTAGCGAAGTTGCCAGGGTTTCCCAATGCTCTCCCTCGGCAGCTCCACTACTGCAGGGACTCATGTTTGCTTTGAACTTGGATAGGTGGCCCTGCTTCCAAAAGCAGTCTTTTCCCCTTTGGAAATGTGGATTCTTGTAGCCTCGGAGCTGTTTGCGAAACCCTAGGAAGGCCCAGCTTCTACACACTGCAGGCACGCCCGGGGAGGAAACGAGTATGTTCCCCCAGAGAAACAGGCTGCTTGCAAGTGTCGAGGGGAGCTTCTCAGGTGCCCAGTGTGTCCCGTTTGTTTCCCTTCGCAGCTCCCATCCTGCAGGTACTTATGCTGGGTGCTAACAAGGGTAGGTGGCTCTGCCGACAAAAGCAGCCTTTTCCCTTTGGAAGTTTGGATTCTATTGATTCACGGGCTGCTTTGCAAACCTTGAAGTTTCCCAGCTTATAGCCTTCGCAGGTACGCTTGAGTAGCAAACGAGCACTTTCACCCGAGGAAGAGTGTTCCTGTCCCGCTAGAGGAGAGTTAATACTGCAGACCTCATTCCTCCTGGGCAAGCGCAAGGCCACCCTGAGCCTCAGGGTAGTGCCTAATTTTCCACCGGGCAAGCTCTGCGTGCCTCGGTTTCCATGAGGTCTCCACCGTTGTTGTGCTTCAATGGAATGCGAGGATAGCTTTCAGGATTCCAAGCACTCTGGCCTCCGCACCTTTTCCCATGCTACAACACGGATCCCCCCCAAGTCTCCTCTCTGCCTGCTGAGCAACAAGCAGCTGTGTCGGCCCTTCGGAACATTTCTTGCATGCAGAGCCCAAGGCGGCACACTGCTCTCTGTCTTCCTTTGGAAACCTAGGTTCCCGCAGCTTGCCCCAGCACACGAAGACAGTCTGAGCCGGTCTCATGTGCTGAGGAACGTGAACTCCGTGAGGACCAGGGCCCTACCTGCTCTCAGAAAATCCCTCTGCTCAGCCTTCCATACAGGAGCTCACACCGACTGGCTCGTTGGTTTAGCAGGACGTCGAAGTGAGGTCCATGCTAAGCAAAGAGCACAGTACTTCCTTTACCCTGCTAGGCCCCCGGAAGAGATAGAGCCAACTAGGCCTCGCGCAGGCCAGCCCTCCTTCAGGGATCTTGCCACACTTCGAAGCCTGCACAGTAAAAGATACTTAGCGAAGTTGCCAGGGTTTCGCCATGCTCTCCCTCGGCAGCTCCACTACTGCAGGGACTCATGCTTGCTTTGAACTTGGATAGGTGGCCCTGCTTCCAAAAGCAGTCATTTCCACTTTGGAAATGTGGATTCTTGTAGCCTCGGATCTGTTTGCGAAACCCTAGGAAGGCCCAGCTTCTACACACTGCAGGCACGCCCGGGGAGGAAACGAGAATGTTCCCCAAGAGAAACAGGCTGCTTGCAAGTGTCGAAGGGAGCTTCTCAGGTGCCCAGTGTGTCCCGTTTGTTTCCCTTCGTAGCTCCCATCTTGCAGGTACTTATACTGGGTACTAACAAGGGTAGGTGGCTCTGCCGACAAAAGCAGCGTTTTCCCTTTGGAAGCTTGGATTCTAGTGTCTCAGGGGCTAATTGACAAACCTTGAAGCTGCCCAGATTAAGCCTCCGCAGGTACGCTTGCGTAGCAAACGAGCACTTTCTACCGATGAACAGGCTTCCTGTCACGCTGGAGGAGAGTTAATCCCGCAGACCTCGTTCCTCCTGGGAAAGCGCAAGGCCACCCTGAGCCTCAGGGTAGTGCCTAAGTTTCCACCGGGCAAGCTCTGCGTGCCTCGGTTTCCATGAGGTCTCCACCGTTGTTGTGCTTCAATGGAACGCGAGGATAGCTTTCAGGACTCCAAGCACTCTGACCTCCGCACCGTTTCCCATGCTACCACACGGATCCCCCCCCACGTCTCCTCTCTGCCTGCTGAGCAACAAGCAGCCGTGTAGGCCCTTCGGAACACTTCTTGCATGCAGAGCCCAAGGCGGCACACTGCTCTCTCTCTTCCTTTGGAAACCAAGGTGGTCGCAGCTTGCCCCAGCTCACGAAGACAGTCTGAGCCGGTCTCATGAGCTGGGGAACGTGGACTCAGTGAGGACCAGGGCCCTACCTGCACTCAGAAAAACACTCTGCTCAGCCTTCCATCCAGTTGCTCACACCGACTGGCTCGTTGGTTTAGCAGGACGTCGATGTGAGGTCCAAGCTGAGCAAAGAGCACAATTCCTCCTTTACCCTGCTAGGCCCCCGGAAGAGGTAGAGCCAACTAGGTCTCGCTCAGGCCAGTCCTCCTTCAGGGATATTGCCACACTTCGAAGCCTGCACAGTAAAAGATACTTAGCGAAGTTGCCAGGGTTTCGCCATGCTCTCCCTCGGCAGCTCCGCTACTGCAGGGACTCATGTTTGCTGTGAACGAGGATAGGTGGCCCTGCTTCCAAAAGCAGTCTTTTCCGCTTTGGAAATGTCGTTTCTTGTAGCCTCGGAGCTGTTTGCGAAACTCTAGGAAGGCCCAGCTTCTACACACTGCAGGCACGCCCGGGGAGGAAACGAGTATGTTCCCCCAGAGAAACAGGCTGTTTGCAAGTGTCGAGGGGAGCTTCTCAGGTGCCCAGTGTGTCCCGTTTGTTTCCCTTCGCAGCTCCCATCCTGCAGGTACTTATGCTGGGTGCTAACAAGGGTAGGTGGCTCTGTCGACAAAAGCAGCCTTTTCCCTTTGGAAGCTTGGATTCTAGTGATTCCCGGGCTGATTTCCAAACCTTGAAGTTTCCCAGCTTATAGCCTTCGCAGGTACGCTTGAGTAGCAAACGAGCACTTTCACCCGAGGAAGAGTGTTCCTGTCCCGCTAGAGGAGAGTTAATCCTGCAGACCTCGTTCCTCCTGGGAAAGCGCAAGGCCACCCTGAGCCTCAGGGTAGTGCCTAATTTTCCACCGGGCAAGCTCTGCGTGCCTCGGTTTCCATGAGGTCTCCACCGTTGTTGTGCTTCAATGGAATGCGAGGATAGCTTTCAGGATCCCAAGCACTCTGGCCTCTGCACCTTTTCCCATGCTACCACACGAATCCCCCCCAAGTCTCCTCTCTGCCTGCTGAGCAACAAGCAGCTGTGTAGGCCCTTCGGAACACTTCTTGCATGCAGAGCCCAAGGCGGCACACTGCTCTCTGTCTTCCTTTGGAAACCTAGGTTGCCGCAGCTTGCCCCAGCTCACGAAGACAGTCTGAGCCGGTCTCATGTGCTGAGGAACGTGAACGCCGTGAGGACCAGGGCCCTACCTGCTCTCAGAAAATCATTCTGCTCAGCCTTCCATACAGGAGCTCACACCGACTGGCTCGTTGGTTTAGCAGGACGTCGATGTGAGGTCCATGCTAAGCAAAGAGCACAGTACTTCCTTTACCCTGCTAGGCCCCCGGAAGAGGTAGAGCCAATTAGGCCTCGCTCAGGCCAGCCCTCCTTCAGGGATTTGCCCCACTTCTAAGCCTGCACAGTAAAAGATACTTAGCGAAGTTGCCAGGGTTTCGCCATGCTCTCCCTCGGCAGCTCCACTACTGCAGGGACTCATGTTTGCTTTGAATTTGGATAGTTGGCCCTGCTTCCAAAAGCAGTCTTTTCCACTTTGGAAATGTGGATTCTTGTAGCCTCGGAGCTGTTTGCGAAACCCTAGGAAGGCCCAGCTTCTACACATTGCAGGCACGCCCGGGGAGGAAACGAGTCTGTTCCCCCAGAGAAACAGGCTGCTTGCAAGTGTCGAGGGGAGCTTCTCAGGTGCCCAGTGTGTCCCGTTTGTTTCCCTTCGCAGCTCCCATCCTGCAGGTACTTATGCTGGGTGCTAACAAGGGTAGGTGGCTCTGCCGACATAAGCAGCCTTTTCCCTTTGGAAGCTTGGATTCTAGTGTCTCAGGGGCTGCTTGCCAAACATTGAAGTTGCCCACGTTATAGCCTCCGCTGGTACGCTTGCGTAGCAAACGAGCACTTTCACCCGAGGAACAGGGTTCCTGTCACGCTGGAGGAGAGTTAATCCCGCAGACCTCGTTCCTTCTGGGAAAGCGCAAGGGCACCCTGAGCCTCAGGGTAGTGCCTAAGTTTCCACCGGGCAAGCTCTGCGTGCCTCGGTTTCCATGAGGTCTCCACCATTGTTGTGCTTCGATGGAACGCGAGGATAGCTTTCAGGACTCCAAGCACTCTGGCCTCCGCACCGTTTCCCATGCTACTACACGGATTCCCCGAACATCTCCTCTCTGCCTGCTGAGCAACAAGCAGCCATGTAGGCCCTTCGGAACACTTCTTGCATGCAGAGCCCAAGGCGACACTCTGCTCTCTCTCTTCCTTTGGAAACCAAGGTGGTCGCAGCTTGCTCCAACTCACGAAGACAGTCTGAGCCGGTCTCATGAGCTGGGGAATGTGGACTCAGTGAGGACCAGGGCCCTACCTGCTCTCAGAAAAACACTCTGCTCAGCCTTCCATCCAGGAGCTCACACCGACTGGCTCGTTGGTTTAGCAGGACGTCAATGTGAGGTCCAAGCTGAGCAAAGAGCACACTTCCTCCATTACTCTGCTAGGCCCACGGAAGAGGTAGAGCCAACTAGGCCTCGCTCAGGCCAGCCCTCCTTCAGGGATCTTGCCCCACTTCGAAGCCTGCACAGTAAAAGATACTTAGCGAAGTTGCCAGGGTTTCCCAATGCTCTCCCTCGGCAGCTCCACTACTGCAGGGACTCATGTTTGCTTTGAACTTGGATAGGTGGCCCTGCTTCCAAAAGCAGTCTTTTCCCCTTTGAAAATGTGGATTCTTGTAGCCTCGGAGCTGTTTGCGAAACCCTAGGAAGGCCCAGCTTCTACACACTGCAGGCACGCCCGGCGAGGAAACGAGTATGTTCCCCCAGAGAAACAGGCTGCTTGCAAGTGTCGAGGGGAGCTTCTCAGGTGCCCAGTGTGTCCCGTTTGTTTCCCTTCGCAGCTCCCATCCTGCAGGTACTTATGCTGGGTGCTAACAAGGGTAGGTGGCTCTGCCGACAAAAGCAGCCTTTTCCCTTTGGAAGTTTGGATTCTATTGATTCACGGGCTGCTTTGCAAACCTTGAAGTTTCCCAGCTTATAGCCTTCGCAGGTACGCTTGAGTAGCAAACGAGCACTTTCACCCGAGGAAGAGTGTTCCTGTCCCGCTAGAGGAGAGTTAATACTGCAGACCTCGTTCCTCCTGGGCAAGCGCAAGGCCACCCTGAGCCTCAGGGTAGTGCCTAATTTTCCACCGGGCAAGCTCTGCGTGCCTCGGTTTCCATGAGGTCTCCACCGTTGTTGTGCTTCAATGGAATGCGAGGATAGCTTTCAGGATTCCAAGCACTCTGGCCTCCGCACCTTTTCCCATGCTACAACACGGATCCCCCCCAAGTCTCTTCTCTGCCTGCTGAGCAACAAGCAGCTGTGTCGGCCCTTCGGAACATTTCTTGCATGCAGAGCCCAAGGCGGCACACTGCTCTCTGTCTTCCTTTGGAAACCTAGGTTTCCGCAGCTTGCCCCAGCACACGAAGACAGTCTGAGCCGGTCTCATGTGCTGAGGAACGTGAACTCCGTGAGGACCAGGGCCCTACCTGCTCTCAGAAAATCCCTCTGCTCAGCCTTCCATACAGGAGCTCACACCGACTGGCTCGTTGGTTTAGCAGGACGTCGAAGTGAGGTCCATGCTAAGCAAAGAGCACAGTACTTCCTTTACCCTGCTAGGCCCCCGGAAGAGGTAGAGCCAACTAGGCCTCGCGCAGGCCAGCCCTCCTTCAGGGATCTTGCCACACTTCGAAGCCTGCACAGTAAAAGATACTTAGCGAAGTTGCCAGGGTTTCGCCATGCTCTCCCTCGGCAGTTCCACTACTGCAGGGACTCATGCTTGCTTTGAACTTGGATAGGTGGCCCTGCTTCCAAAAGCAGTCTTTTCCACTTTGGAAATGTGGATTCTTGTAGCCTCGGAGCTGTTTGCGAAACCCTAGGAAGGCCCAGCTTCTACACACTGCAGGCACGCCCGGGGAGGAAACGAGAATGTTCCCCAAGAGAAACAGGCTGCTTGCAAGTGTCGAGGGGAGCTTCTCAGGTGCCCAGTGTGTCCCGTTTGTTTCCCTTCGTAGCTCCCATCTTGCAGGTACTTATACTGGGTACTAACAAGGGTAGGTGGCTCTGCCGACAAAAGCAGCGTTTTCCCTTTGGAAGCTTGGATTCTAGTGTCTCAGGGGCTAATTGACAAACCTTGAAGCTGCCCAGATTAAGCCTCCGCAGGTACGCTTGCGTAGCAAACGAGCACTTTCTACCGATGAACAGGCTTCCTGTCACGCTGGAGGAGAGTTAATCCCACAGACCTCGTTCCTCCTGGGAAAGCGCAAGGCCACCCCGAGCCTCAGGGTAGTGCCTAAGTTTCCACCGGGCAAGCTCTGCGTGCCTCGGTTTCCATGAGGTCTCCACCGTTGTTGTGCTTCAATGGAACGCGAGGATAGCTTTCAGGACTCCAAGCACTCTGACCTCCGCACCGTTTCCCATGCTACCACACGGATCCCCCCCCACGTCTCCTCTCTGCCTGCTGAGCAACAAGCAGCCGTGTAGGCCCTTCGGAACACTTCTTGCATGCAGAGCCCAAGGCGGCACACTGCTCTCTCTCTTCCTTTGGAAACCAAGGTGGTCGCAGCTTGCCCCAGCTCACGAAGACAGTCTGAGCCGGTCTCATGAGCTGGGGAACGTGGACTCAGTGAGGACCAGGGCCCTACCTGCACTCAGAAAAACACTCTGCTCAGCCTTCCATCCAGTTGCTCACACCGACTGGCTCGTTGGTTTAGCAGGACGTCGATGTGAGGTCCAAGCTGAGCAAAGAGCACAATTCCTCCTTTACCCTGCTAGGCCCCCGGAAGAGGTAGAGCCAACTAGGTCTCGCTCAGGCCAGTCCTCCTTCAGGGATATTGCCACACTTCGAAGCCTGAACAGTAAAAGATACTTAGCAAAGTTGCCAGGGTTTCGCCATGCTCTCCCTCGGCAGCTCCGCAACTGCAGGGACTCATGTTTGCTGTGAACGAGGATAGGTGGCCCTGCTTCCAAAAGCAGTCTTTTCCGCTTTGGAAATGTCGTTTCTTGTAGCCTCGGAGCTGTTTGCGAAACTCTAGGAAGGCCCAGCTTCTACACACTGCAGGCACGCCCGGGGAGGAAACGAGTATGTTCCCCCAGAGAAACAGGCTGCTTGCAAGTGTCGAGGGGAGCTTCTCAGGTGCCCAGTGTGTCCCGTTTGTTTCCCTTCGCAGCTCCCATCCTGCAGGTACTTATGCTGGGTGCTAACAAGGGTAGGTGGCTCTGCCGACATAAGCAGCCTTTTCCCTTTGGAAGCTTGGATTCTAGTGTCTCAGGGGCTGCTTGCCAAACATTGAAGTTGCCCACGTTATAGCCTCCGCTGGTACGCTTGCGTAGCAAACGAGCACTTTCACCCGAGGAACAGGGTTCCTGTCACGTTGGAGGAGAGTTAATCCCGCAGACCTCGTTCCTTCTGGGAAAGCGCAAGGGCACCCTGAGCCTCAGGGTAGTGCCTAAGTTTCCACCGGGCAAGCTCTGCGTGCCTCGGTTTCCATGAGGTCTCCACCATTGTTGTGCTTCGATGGAACGCGAGGATAGCTTTCAGGACTCCAAGCACTCTGGCCTCCGCACCGTTTCCCATGCTACTACACGGATTCCCCGAACATCTCCTCTCTGCCTGCTGAGCAACAAGCAGCCATGTAGGCCCTTCGGAACACTTCTTGCATGCAGAGCCCAAGGCGACACTCTGCTCTCTCTCTTCCTTTGGAAACCAAGGTGGTCGCAGCTTGCTCCAACTCACGAAGACAGTCTGAGCCGGTCTCATGAGCTGGGGAATGTGGACTCAGTGAGGACCAGGGCCCTACCTGCTCTCAGAAAAACACTCTGCTCAGCCTTCCATCCAGGAGCTCACACCGACTGGCTCGTTGGTTTAGCAGGACGTCAATGTGAGGTCCAAGCTGAGCAAAGAGCACACTTCCTCCATTACTCTGCTAGGCCCCCGGAAGAGGTAGAGCCAACTAGGCCTCGCTCAGGCCAGCCCTCCTTCAGGGATCTTGCCCCACTTCGAAGCCTGCACAGTAAAAGATACTTAGCGAAGTTGCCAGGGTTTCCCAATGCTCTCCCTCGGCAGCTCCACTACTGCAGGGACTCATGTTTGCTTTGAACTTGGATAGGTGGCCCTGCTTCCAAAAGCAGTCTTTTCCCCTTTGGAAATGTGGATTCTTGTAGCCTCGGAGCTGTTTGCGAAACCCTAGGAAGGCCCAGCTTCTACACACTGCAGGCACGCCCGGGGAGGAAACGAGTATGTTCCCCCAGAGAAACAGGCTGCTTGCAAGTGTCGAGGGGAGCTTCTCAGGTGCCCAGTGTGTCCCGTTTGTTTCCCTTCGCAGCTCCCATCCTGCAGGTACTTATGCTGGGTGCTAACAAGGGTAGGTGGCTCTGCCGACAAAAGCAGCCTTTTCCCTTTGGAAGTTTGGATTCTATTGATTCACGGGCTGCTTTGCAAACCTTGAAGTTTCCCAGCTTATAGCCTTCGCAGGTACGCTTGAGTAGCAAACGAGCACTTTCACCCGAGGAAGAGTGTTCCTGTCCCGCTAGAGGAGAGTTAATACTGCAGACCTCATTCCTCCTGGGCAAGCGCAAGGCCACCCTGAGCCTCAGGGTAGTGCCTAATTTTCCACCGGGCAAGCTCTGCGTGCCTCGGTTTCCATGAGGTCTCCACCGTTGTTGTGCTTCAATGGAATGCGAGGATAGCTTTCAGGATTCCAAGCACTCTGGCCTCCGCACCTTTTCCCATGCTACAACACGGATCCCCCCCAAGTCTCCTCTCTGCCTGCTGAGCAACAAGCAGCTGTGTCGGCCCTTCGGAACATTTCTTGCATGCAGAGCCCAAGGCGGCACACTGCTCTCTGTCTTCCTTTGGAAACCTAGGTTCCCGCAGCTTGCCCCAGCACACGAAGACAGTCTGAGCCGGTCTCATGTGCTGAGGAACGTGAACTCCGTGAGGACCAGGGCCCTACCTGCTCTCAGAAAATCCCTCTGCTCAGCCTTCCATACAGGAGCTCACACCGACTGGCTCGTTGGTTTAGCAGGACGTCGAAGTGAGGTCCATGCTAAGCAAAGAGCACAGTACTTCCTTTACCCTGCTAGGCCCCCGGAAGAGATAGAGCCAACTAGGCCTCGCGCAGGCCAGCCCTCCTTCAGGGATCTTGCCACACTTCGAAGCCTGCACAGTAAAAGATACTTAGCGAAGTTGCCAGCGTTTCGCCATGCTCTCCCTCGGCAGCTCCACTACTGCAGGGACTCATGCTTGCTTTGAACTTGGATAGGTGGCCCTGCTTCCAAAAGCAGTCATTTCCACTTTGGAAATGTGGATTCTTGTAGCCTCGGATCTGTTTGCGAAACCCTAGGAAGGCCCAGCTTCTACACACTGCAGGCACGCCCGGGGAGGAAACGAGAATGTTCCCCAAGAGAAACAGGCTGCTTGCAAGTGTCGAAGGGAGCTTCTCAGGTGCCCAGTGTGTCCCGTTTGTTTCCCTTCGTAGCTCCCATCTTGCAGGTACTTATACTGGGTACTAACAAGGGTAGGTGGCTCTGCCGACAAAAGCAGCGTTTTCCCTTTGGAAGCTTGGATTCTAGTGTCTCAGGGGCTAATTGACAAACCTTGAAGCTGCCCAGATTAAGCCTCCGCAGGTACGCTTGCGTAGCAAACGAGCACTTTCTACCGATGAACAGGCTTCCTGTCACGCTGGAGGAGAGTTAATCCCGCAGACCTCGTTCCTCCTGGGAAAGCGCAAGGCCACCCTGAGCCTCAGGGTAGTGCCTAAGTTTCCACCGGGCAAGCTCTGCGTGCCTCGGTTTCCATGAGGTCTCCACCGTTGTTGTGCTTCAATGGAACGCGAGGATAGCTTTCAGGACTCCAAGCACTCTGACCTCCGCACCGTTTCCCATGCTACCACACGGATCCCCCCCCACGTCTCCTCTCTGCCTGCTGAGCAACAAGCAGCCGTGTAGGCCCTTCGGAACACTTCTTGCATGCAGAGCCCAAGGCGGCACACTGCTCTCTCTCTTCCTTTGGAAACCAAGGTGGTCGCAGCTTGCCCCAGCTCACGAAGACAGTCTGAGCCGGTCTCATGAGCTGGGGAACGTGGACTCAGTGAGGACCAGGGCCCTACCTGCACTCAGAAAAACACTCTGCTCAGCCTTCCATCCAGTTGCTCACACCGACTGGCTCGTTGGTTTAGCAGGACGTCGATGTGAGGTCCAAGCTGAGCAAAGAGCACAATTCCTCCTTTACCCTGCTAGGCCCCCGGAAGAGGTAGAGCCAACTAGGTCTCGCTCAGGCCAGTCCTCCTTCAGGGATATTGCCACACTTCGAAGCCTGCACAGTAAAAGATACTTAGCGAAGTTGCCAGGGTTTCGCCATGCTCTCCCTCGGCAGCTCCGCTACTGCAGGGACTCATGTTTGCTGTGAACGAGGATAGGTGGCCCTGCTTCCAAAAGCAGTCTTTTCCGCTTTGGAAATGTCGTTTCTTGTAGCCTCGGAGCTGTTTGCGAAACTCTAGGAAGGCCCAGCTTCTACACACTGCAGGCACGCCCGGGGAGGAAACGAGTATGTTCCCCCAGAGAAACAGGCTGTTTGCAAGTGTCGAGGGGAGCTTCTCAGGTGCCCAGTGTGTCCCGTTTGTTTCCCTTCGCAGCTCCCATCCTGCAGGTACTTATGCTGGGTGCTAACAAGGGTAGGTGGCTCTGTCGACAAAAGCAGCCTTTTCCCTTTGGAAGCTTGGATTCTAGTGATTCCCGGGCTGATTTCCAAACCTTGAAGTTTCCCAGCTTATAGCCTTCGCAGGTACGCTTGAGTAGCAAACGAGCACTTTCACCCGAGGAAGAGTGTTCCTGTCCCGCTAGAGGAGAGTTAATCCTGCAGACCTCGTTCCTCCTGGGAAAGCGCAAGGCCACCCTGAGCCTCAGGGTAGTGCCTAATTTTCCACCGGGCAAGCTCTGCGTGCCTCGGTTTCCATGAGGTCTCCACCGTTGTTGTGCTTCAATGGAATGCGAGGATAGCTTTCAGGATCCCAAGCACTCTGGCCTCTGCACCTTTTCCCATGCTACCACACGAATCCCCCCCAAGTCTCCTCTCTGCCTGCTGAGCAACAAGCAGCTGTGTAGGCCCTTCGGAACACTTCTTGCATGCAGAGCCCAAGGCGGCACACTGCTCTCTGTCTTCCTTTGGAAACCTAGGTTGCCGCAGCTTGCCCCAGCTCACGAAGACAGTCTGAGCCGGTCTCATGTGCTGAGGAACGTGAACGCCGTGAGGACCAGGGCCCTACCTGCTCTCAGAAAATCATTCTGCTCAGCCTTCCATACAGGAGCTCACACCGACTGGCTCGTTGGTTTAGCAGGACGTCGATGTGAGGTCCATGCTAAGCAAAGAGCACAGTACTTCCTTTACCCTGCTAGGCCCCCGGAAGAGGTAGAGCCAATTAGGCCTCGCTCAGGCCAGCCCTCCTTCAGGGATTTGCCCCACTTCTAAGCCTGCACAGTAAAAGATACTTAGCGAAGTTGCCAGGGTTTCGCCATGCTCTCCCTCGGCAGCTCCACTACTGCAGGGACTCATGTTTGCTTTGAATTTGGATAGTTGGCCCTGCTTCCAAAAGCAGTCTTTTCCACTTTGGAAATGTGGATTCTTGTAGCCTCGGAGCTGTTTGCGAAACCCTAGGAAGGCCCAGCTTCTACACATTGCAGGCACGCCCGGGGAGGAAACGAGTCTGTTCCCCCAGAGAAACAGGCTGCTTGCAAGTGTCGAGGGGAGCTTCTCAGGTGCCCAGTGTGTCCCGTTTGTTTCCCTTCGCAGCTCCCATCCTGCAGGTACTTATGCTGGGTGCTAACAAGGGTAGGTGGCTCTGCCGACATAAGCAGCCTTTTCCCTTTGGAAGCTTGGATTCTAGTGTCTCAGGGGCTGCTTGCCAAACATTGAAGTTGCCCACGTTATAGCCTCCGCTGGTACGCTTGCGTAGCAAACGAGCACTTTCACCCGAGGAACAGGGTTCCTGTCACGCTGGAGGAGAGTTAATCCCGCAGACCTCGTTCCTTCTGGGAAAGCGCAAGGGCACCCTGAGCCTCAGGGTAGTGCCTAAGTTTCCACCGGGCAAGCTCTGCGTGCCTCGGTTTCCATGAGGTCTCCACCATTGTTGTGCTTCGATGGAACGCGAGGATAGCTTTCAGGACTCCAAGCACTCTGGCCTCCGCACCGTTTCCCATGCTACTACACGGATTCCCCGAACATCTCCTCTCTGCCTGCTGAGCAACAAGCAGCCATGTAGGCCCTTCGGAACACTTCTTGCATGCAGAGCCCAAGGCGACACTCTGCTCTCTCTCTTCCTTTGGAAACCAAGGTGGTCGCAGCTTGCTCCAACTCACGAAGACAGTCTGAGCCGGTCTCATGAGCTGGGGAATGTGGACTCAGTGAGGACCAGGGCCCTACCTGCTCTCAGAAAAACACTCTGCTCAGCCTTCCATCCAGGAGCTCACACCGACTGGCTCGTTGGTTTAGCAGGACGTCAATGTGAGGTCCAAGCTGAGCAAAGAGCACACTTCCTCCATTACTCTGCTAGGCCCACGGAAGAGGTAGAGCCAACTAGGCCTCGCTCAGGCCAGCCCTCCTTCAGGGATCTTGCCCCACTTCGAAGCCTGCACAGTAAAAGATACTTAGCGAAGTTGCCAGGGTTTCCCAATGCTCTCCCTCGGCAGCTCCACTACTGCAGGGACTCATGTTTGCTTTGAACTTGGATAGGTGGCCCTGCTTCCAAAAGCAGTCTTTTCCCCTTTGAAAATGTGGATTCTTGTAGCCTCGGAGCTGTTTGCGAAACCCTAGGAAGGCCCAGCTTCTACACACTGCAGGCACGCCCGGCGAGGAAACGAGTATGTTCCCCCAGAGAAACAGGCTGCTTGCAAGTGTCGAGGGGAGCTTCTCAGGTGCCCAGTGTGTCCCGTTTGTTTCCCTTCGCAGCTCCCATCCTGCAGGTACTTATGCTGGGTGCTAACAAGGGTAGGTGGCTCTGCCGACAAAAGCAGCCTTTTCCCTTTGGAAGTTTGGATTCTATTGATTCACGGGCTGCTTTGCAAACCTTGAAGTTTCCCAGCTTATAGCCTTCGCAGGTACGCTTGAGTAGCAAACGAGCACTTTCACCCGAGGAAGAGTGTTCCTGTCCCGCTAGAGGAGAGTTAATACTGCAGACCTCGTTCCTCCTGGGCAAGCGCAAGGCCACCCTGAGCCTCAGGGTAGTGCCTAATTTTCCACCGGGCAAGCTCTGCGTGCCTCGGTTTCCATGAGGTCTCCACCGTTGTTGTGCTTCAATGGAATGCGAGGATAGCTTTCAGGATTCCAAGCACTCTGGCCTCCGCACCTTTTCCCATGCTACAACACGGATCCCCCCCAAGTCTCTTCTCTGCCTGCTGAGCAACAAGCAGCTGTGTCGGCCCTTCGGAACATTTCTTGCATGCAGAGCCCAAGGCGGCACACTGCTCTCTGTCTTCCTTTGGAAACCTAGGTTTCCGCAGCTTGCCCCAGCACACGAAGACAGTCTGAGCCGGTCTCATGTGCTGAGGAACGTGAACTCCGTGAGGACCAGGGCCCTACCTGCTCTCAGAAAATCCCTCTGCTCAGCCTTCCATACAGGAGCTCACACCGACTGGCTCGTTGGTTTAGCAGGACGTCGAAGTGAGGTCCATGCTAAGCAAAGAGCACAGTACTTCCTTTACCCTGCTAGGCCCCCGGAAGAGGTAGAGCCAACTAGGCCTCGCGCAGGCCAGCCCTCCTTCAGGGATCTTGCCACACTTCGAAGCCTGCACAGTAAAAGATACTTAGCGAAGTTGCCAGGGTTTCGCCATGCTCTCCCTCGGCAGTTCCACTACTGCAGGGACTCATGCTTGCTTTGAACTTGGATAGGTGGCCCTGCTTCCAAAAGCAGTCTTTTCCACTTTGGAAATGTGGATTCTTGTAGCCTCGGAGCTGTTTGCGAAACCCTAGGAAGGCCCAGCTTCTACACACTGCAGGCACGCCCGGGGAGGAAACGAGAATGTTCCCCAAGAGAAACAGGCTGCTTGCAAGTGTCGAGGGGAGCTTCTCAGGTGCCCAGTGTGTCCCGTTTGTTTCCCTTCGTAGCTCCCATCTTGCAGGTACTTATACTGGGTACTAACAAGGGTAGGTGGCTCTGCCGACAAAAGCAGCGTTTTCCCTTTGGAAGCTTGGATTCTAGTGTCTCAGGGGCTAATTGACAAACCTTGAAGCTGCCCAGATTAAGCCTCCGCAGGTACGCTTGCGTAGCAAACGAGCACTTTCTACCGATGAACAGGCTTCCTGTCACGCTGGAGGAGAGTTAATCCCACAGACCTCGTTCCTCCTGGGAAAGCGCAAGGCCACCCCGAGCCTCAGGGTAGTGCCTAAGTTTCCACCGGGCAAGCTCTGCGTGCCTCGGTTTCCATGAGGTCTCCACCGTTGTTGTGCTTCAATGGAACGCGAGGATAGCTTTCAGGACTCCAAGCACTCTGACCTCCGCACCGTTTCCCATGCTACCACACGGATCCCCCCCCACGTCTCCTCTCTGCCTGCTGAGCAACAAGCAGCCGTGTAGGCCCTTCGGAACACTTCTTGCATGCAGAGCCCAAGGCGGCACACTGCTCTCTCTCTTCCTTTGGAAACCAAGGTGGTCGCAGCTTGCCCCAGCTCACGAAGACAGTCTGAGCCGGTCTCATGAGCTGGGGAACGTGGACTCAGTGAGGACCAGGGCCCTACCTGCACTCAGAAAAACACTCTGCTCAGCCTTCCATCCAGTTGCTCACACCGACTGGCTCGTTGGTTTAGCAGGACGTCGATGTGAGGTCCAAGCTGAGCAAAGAGCACAATTCCTCCTTTACCCTGCTAGGCCCCCGGAAGAGGTAGAGCCAACTAGGTCTCGCTCAGGCCAGTCCTCCTTCAGGGATATTGCCACACTTCGAAGCCTGAACAGTAAAAGATACTTAGCGAAGTTGCCAGGGTTTCGCCATGCTCTCCCTCGGCAGCTCCGCAACTGCAGGGACTCATGTTTGCTGTGAACGAGGATAGGTGGCCCTGCTTCCAAAAGCAGTCTTTTCCGCTTTGGAAATGTCGTTTCTTGTAGCCTCGGAGCTGTTTGCGAAACTCTAGGAAGGCCCAGCTTCTACACACTGCAGGCACGCCCGGGGAGGAAACGAGTATGTTCCCCCAGAGAAACAGGCTGCTTGCAAGTGTGGAGGGGAGCTTCTCAGGTGCCCAGAGTGTCCCGTTTGTTTCCCTTCGCAGCTCCCATCCTGCAGGTACTTATGCTGGGTGCTAACAAGGTTAGGTGGCTCTGCCGACAAAAGCAGCCTTTTCCCTTAGGAAGCTTGGATTCTAGTGATTCACGGGCTGCTTTCCAAACATTGAAGTTTCCTAGCTTATAGCCTCCGCAGGTACGCTTGAGTAGCAAACGAGGACTTTCACCCGAGGAAGAGTGTTCCTGTCCCGCTGGAGGAGAGTTAATCCTGCAGACCTCGTTCCTCCTGGGAAAGCGCAAGGCCACCCTGAGCCTCAGGGTAGTGCCTAATTTTCCACCGGGCAAGCTCTGCGTGCCTCGGTTTCCATGAGGTCTCCACCGTTGTTGTGATTCAATGGAACGCGAGGATAGCTTTCAGGATTCCAAGCACTCTGGCCTCCGCACCGTTTCCCATGCTACCACACGGATCCCCCCCACGTCTCCTCTCTTCCAGCTGAGCAACAAGCAGCCGTGTAGGCCCTTCGGAACACTTCTTGCATGCAGATCCCAAGGAGGCACACTGCTCTCTGTCTTCCTTTGGAAACCTAGGTTGCCGCAGCTTGCCCCAGCTTACGAAGACAGTCTGAGCCGGTCTCATGTGCTGAGGAACGTGAACTCAGTGAGGACCAGGGCCCTACCTGCACTCAGAAAATCACTCTGCTCAGCCTTCCATCCAGGAGCTCACTCCGACTGGCTCGTTGGTTTAGCAGGACGTCGATGTGAGGTCCAAGCTGAGCAAAGAGCACACGTCTTCCTTTACCCTGCTAGGCCCCCGGAAGAGGTAGAGCCAAATAGGACTCGCTCAGGCCAGTCCACCTTCAGGGATCTTGCCACCCTTCGAAGCCTGCAGAGTAAAAGATACTTAGCGAAGTTGTCAGGGTTTCCCAATGCTCTCCCTCGGCCGCTCCACTACTGCAGGGACTCATGTTTGCTTTGAACTAGGATAGGGGGCCCTGCTTCCAAAAGCAGTATTTTCCACTTTCGAAATGTGGATTCTTGTAGCTTCCGAGCTGTTTGCGAAACCCTAGGAAGGCCCAGCTTCTACACACTGCAGGCACGCCCGGGGAGGAAACGAGAATGTTCCCCAAGAGAAACAGGCTGCTTGCAAGTGTCGAGGGGAGCTTCTCAGGTGCCCAGTGTTACCCGTTTGTTTCCCTTCGCGGCTCCCATCCTGCAGGTACTTATACTGGGTAGTAACAAGGGTAGGTGGCTCTGCCGACAAAAGCAGCGTTTTCCCTTTGGAAGCTTGGATTCTAGTGTCTCAGGGGCTAATTGACAAACCTTGAAGCTGCCCAGATTAAGCCTCCGCAGGTACGCTTGCGTAGCAAACGAGCACTTTCTACCGATGAACAGGCTTCCTGTCACGCTGGAGGAGAGTTAATCCCGCAGACCTCGTTCTTCCTGGGAAAGCGCAAGGCCACCCTGAGCCTCAGGGTAGTGCCTAATTTTCCACCGGGCAAACTCTGCGTGCCTCTGTTTCCATGATGTCTCCACCGTTGTTGTGCTTCAATGGAATGCGAGGATAGCTTTCAGGATTCCAAGCACTCTGGCCTCTGCACCTTTTCCCATGCTACCACACGGATCCCCCCCACGTCTCCTCTCTGCCTGCTGAGCAACAAGCAGCCGTGTAGGCCCTTCGGAACACTTCTTGCATGCAGAGCCCAAGGCGGCACACTGCTCTCTCTCTTCCTTTGGAAACCAAGGTGGTCGCAGCTTGCCCCAGCTCACGAAGACAGTCTGAGCCGGTCTCATGAGCTGGGGAACGTGGACTCAGTGAGGACCAGGGCCCTACCTGCACTCAGAAAAACACTCTGCTCAGCCTTCCATACAGGAGCTCACACCGACTGGCTCGTTGGTTTAGCAGGACGTCGATGTGAGGTCCAAGCTGAGCAAAGAGCACAATTCCTCCTTTACCCTGCTAGGCCCCCGGAAGAGGTAGAGCCAACTAGGTCTCGCTCAGGCCAGTACTCCTTCAGGGATATTGCCACACTTCGAAGCCTGCACAGTAAAAGATACTTAGCGAAGTTGCCAGGGTTTCGCCATGCTCTCCCTCGGCAGCTCCGCTACTGCAGGGACTCATGTTTGCTGTGAACGAGGATAGGTGGCCCTGCTTCCAAAAGCAGTCTTTTCCGCTTTGGAAATGTCGTTTCTTGTAGCCTCGGAGCTGTTTGCGAAACTCTAGGAAGGCCCAGCTTCTACACACTGCAGGCACGGCCGGGGAGGAAACGAGTATGTTCCCCCAGAGAAACAGGCTGTTTGCAAGTGTCGAGGGGAGCTTCTCAGGTGCCCAGTGTGTCCCGTTTGTTTCCCTTCGCAGCTCCCATCCTGCAGGTACTTATGCTGGGTGCTAACAAGGGTAGGTGGCTCTGCCGACAAAAGCAGCCTTTTCCCTTTGGAAGCTTGGATTCTAGTGATTCCCGGGCTGATTTCCAAACCTTGAAGTTTCCCAGCTTATAGCCTTCGCAGGTACGCTTGAGTAGCAAACGAGCACTTTCACCCGAGGAAGAGTGTTCCTGTCCCGCTAGAGGAGAGTTAATCCTGCAGACCTCGTTCCTCCTGGGAAAGCGCAAGGCCACCCTGAGCATCAGGGTAGTGCCTAATTTTCCACCGGGCAAGCTCTGCGTGCCTCGGTTTCCATGAGGTCTCCACCGTTGTTGTGCTTCAATGGAATGCGAGGATAGCTTTCAGGATCCCAAGCACTCTGGCCACTGCACCTTTTCCCATGCTACCACACGGATCCCCCCCACGTCTCCTCTCTTCCAGCTGAGCAACAAGCAGCCGTGTAGGCCCTTCGGAACACTTCTTGCATGCAGAGCCCAAGGCGGCACACTGCTCTCTGTCTTCCTTTGGAAACCTAGGTTGCCGCAGCTTGCCCCAGCTCACGAAGACAGTCTGAGCCGGTCTCATGTGCTGAGGAACGTGAACGCCGTGAGGACCAGGGCCCTACCTGCTCTCAGAAAATCATTCTGCTCAGCCTTCCATACAGGAGCTCACACCGACTGGCTCGTTGGTTTAGCAGGACGTCGATGTGAGGTCCATGCTAAGCAAAGAGCACAGTACTTCCTTTACCCTGCTAGGCCCCCGGAAGAGGTAGAGCCAATTAGGCCTCGCTCAGGCCAGCCCTCCTTCAGGGATCTTGCCCCACTTCTAAGCCTGCACAGTAAAAGATACTTAGCGAAGTTGCCAGGGTTTCGCCATGCTCTCCCTCGGCAACTCCACTACTGCAGGGACTCATGCTTGCTTTGAACTTGGATAGGTGGCCCTGCTTCCAAAAGCAGTCTTTTCCACTTTGGAAATGTGGATTCTTGTAGCCTCGGATCTGTTTGCGAAACCCTAGGAAGGCCCAGCTTGTACACACTGCAGGCACGCCCGGGGAGGAAACGAGAATCTTCCCCAAGAGAAACAGGCTGCTTGCAAGTGTCGAGGGGAGCTTCTCAGGTGCCCAGTGTTTCCCGTTTGTTTCCCTTCGCAGCTCCCATCTTGCAGGTACTTATACTGGGTACTAACAAGGGTAGGTGGCTCTGCCGACAAAAGCAGCGTTTTCCCTTTGGAAGCTTGGATTCTAGTGTCTCAGGGGCTAATTGACAAACCTTGAAGCTGCCCAGATTAAGCCTCCGCAGGTACGCTTGCGTAGCAAACGAGCACTTTCTACCGATGAACAGGCTTCCTGTCACGCTGGAGGAGAGTTAATCCCGCAGACCTCGTTCTTCCTGGGAAAGCGCAAGGCCACCCTGAGCCTCAGGGTAGTGCCTAATTTTCCACCGGGCAAACTCTGCGTGCCTCGGTTTCCATGATGTCTCCACCGTTGTTGTGCTTCAATGGAATGCGAGGATAGCTTTCAGGACTCCAAGCACTCTGACCTCCGCACCGTTTCCCATGCTACCACACGGATCCCCCCCACGTCTCCTCTCTGCCTGCTGAGCAACAAGCAGCCGTGTAGGCCCTTCGGAACACTTCTTGCATGCAGAGCCCATGGCGGCACTCTGCTCTCTCTCTTCCTTTGGAAACCAAGGTGGTCGCAGCTTGCCCCAGCTCACGAAGGCAGTCTGAGCCGGTCTCATGAGCTGGGGAACGTGGACTCAGTGAGGACCAGGGCCCTACCTGCACTCAGAAAAACACTCTGCTCAGCCTTCCATCCAGTTGCTCACACCGACTGGCTCGTTGGTTTAGCAGGACGTCGATGTGAGGTCCAAGCTGAGCAAAGAGCACAATTCCTCCTTTACCCTGCTAGGCCCCCGGAAGAGGTAGAGCCAACTAGGCCTCGCTCAGGCCAGCCCTCCTTCAGGGATCTTGCCCCACTTCGAAGCCTGCACAGTAAAAGATACTTAGCGAAGTTGCCAGGGTTTCGCCATGCTCTCCCTCGGCAGCTCCTCTACTGCAGGGACTCATGTTTGCTGTGAAAGAGGATAGGTGGCCCTGCTTCCAAAAGCAGTCTTTTCCGCTTTGGAAATGTCGTTTCTTGTAGCCTCGGAGCTGTTTGCGAAAGTCTAGGAAGGCCCAGCTTCTACACACTGCAGGCACACCCGGGGAGGAAACGAGTATGTTCCCCCAGAGAAACAGGCTGCTTGCAAGTGTCGAGGGGAGCTTCTCAGGTGCCCAGTGTGTCCCGTTAGTTTCCCTTCGCAGCGCCCATCCTTCAGGTACTTATGCTGGGTGCTAACTAGGTTAGGTGGCTCTACCGACAAAAGCAGCCTTTTCCCTTTGGAAGCTTGGATTCTAGTGTCTCAGGGGCTGTTTGACAATCCTTGAAGATGCCCAGAATATAACCTCCGCAGGTACGGTTGCGTAGCAAACGAGCACTTTCATCCGAGGAACAGGGTTCCTGTCACCCTGGAGGAGAGTTAATCCCGCAGACCTCGTTCCTCCTGGGAAAGCGCAAGGCCACCCTGAGCTTCAGGGTAGTGCCTAAGTTTCCAACGGGCATGCTCTGCGTGCCTCGGTTTCCATGAAGTCTCCATCGTTGTTGTGCTTCAATGGAACGCGAGGATAGCTTTCAGGACCCCAAGCACTCTGACCTCCGCACCGTTTCCCATGCTACCACACGGATCCCCCCCACGTCTCCTCTCTGCCTGCTGAGCAACAAGCAGCTGTGTAGGCCCTTCGGAACACTTCTTGCCTGCAGAGCCCAAGGCGGCACACTGCTCTCTGTCTTCCTTTGGAAACCTTGGTTGCCGCAGCTTCCCCCAGTTCACGAAGACAGTCTGAGCCGGTCTCATGTGCTGAGGAACGTGAACTCAGTGAGGACCAGGGCCCTATCTGCACTCAGAAAATCACTCTGCTCAGCCTTCCATCCAGGAGCTCACACCGACTGGCTCGTTGGTTTAGCAGGACGTCTATGTGAGGTCCAAGCTGAGCAAAGAGCACAATTCCTCCTTTACCCTGCTAGGCCCCCGGAAGAGGTAGAGCCAACTAGGCCTCGCTCAGGCCAGCCCTCCTTCAGGGATCTTGCCACACTTCGAAGCCTGCACAGTAAAAGATACTTAGCGAAGTTGCCAGGGTTTCGCCATGCTCTCCCTCGGCAGCTCCACTACTGCAGGGACTCATGTTTGCTGTGAACGAAGATAGGTGGCCCTGCTTCCAAAAGCAGTCTTTTCCACTTTGGAAATGTGGTTTCTTGTAGCTTCGGAGCTGTTTGCGAAACCGTAGGAAGGCCCAGCTTCTGCTCACTGCAGGCACGCCCGGGGAGGAAACGAGTATGTTCCCCCAGAGAAACAGGCTGCTTGCAAGTGTGGAGGGGAGCTTCTCAGGTGCCCAGAGTGTCCCGTTTGTTTCCCTTCGCAGCTCCCATCCTGCAGGTACTTATGCTGGGTGCTAACAAGGTTAGGTGGCTCTGCCGACAAAAGCAGCCTTTTCCCTTAGGAAGCTTGGATTCTAGTGATTCACGGGCTGCTTTCCAAACATTGAAGTTTCCTAGCTTATAGCCTCCGCAGGTACGCTTGAGTAGCAAACGAGGACTTTCACCCGAGGAAGAGTGTTCCTGTCCCGCTGGAGGAGAGTTAATCCTGCAGACCTCGTTCCTCCTGGGAAAGCGCAAGGCCACCCTGAGCCTCAGGGTAGTGCCTAATTTTCCACCGGGCAAGCTCTGCGTGCCTCGGTTTCCATGAGGTCTCCACCGTTGTTGTGCTTCAATGGAACGCGAGGATAGCTTTCAGGATTCCAAGCACTCTGGCCTCCGCACCGTTTCCCATGCTACCACACGGATCCCCCCCACGTCTCCTCTCTTCCAGCTGAGCAACAAGCAGCCGTGTAGGCCCTTCGGAACACTTCTTGCATGCAGAGCCCAAGGAGGCACACTGCTCTCTGTCTTCCTTTGGAAACCTAGGTTGCCGCAGCTTGCCCCAGCTTACGAAGACAGTCTGAGCCGGTCTCATGTGCTGAGGAACGTGAACTCAGTGAGGACCACGGCCCTACCTGCACTCAGAAAATCACTCTGCTCAGCCTTCCATCCAGGAGCTCACTCCGACTGGCTCGTTGGTTTAGCAGGACGTCGATGTGAGGTCCAAGCTGAGCAAAGAGCACACGTCTTCCTTTACCCTGCTAGGCCCCCGGAAGAGGTAGAGCCAAATAGGACTCGCTCAGGCCAGTCCACCTTCAGGGATCTTGCCACCCTTCGAAGCCTGCAGAGTAAAAGATACTTAGCGAAGTTGTCAGGGTTTCCCAATGCTCTCCCTCGGCCGCTCCACTACTGCAGGGACTCATGTTTGCTTTGAACTAGGATAGGGGGCCCTGCTTCCAAAAGCAGTCTTTTCCACTTTGGAAATGTGGATTCTTGTAGCTTCCGAGCTGTTTGCGAAACCCTAGGAAGGCCCAGCTTCTACACACTGCAGGCACGCCCGGGGAGGAAACGAGAATGTTCCCCAAGAGAAACAGGCTGCTTGCAAGTGTCGAGGGGAGCTTCTCAGGAGCCCAGTGTTACCCGTTTGTTTCCCTTCGCGGCTCCCATCCTGCAGGTACTTATACTGGGTACTAACAAGGGTAGGTGGCTCTGCCGACAAAAGCAGCGTTTTCCCTTTGGAAGCTTGGATTCTAGTGTCTCAGGGGCTAATTGACAAACCTTGAAGCTGCCCAGATTAAGCCTCCGCAGGTACGCTTGCGTAGCAAACGAGCACTTTCTACCGATGAACAGGCTTCCTGTCACGCTGGAGGAGAGTTAATCCCGCAGACCTCGTTCTTCCTGGGAAAGCGCAAGGCCACCCTGAGCCTCAGGGTAGTGCCTAATTTTCCACCGGGCAAACTCTGCGTGCCTCGGTTTCCATGATGTCTCCACCGTTGTTGTGCTTCAATGGAATGCGAGGATAGCTTTCAGGATTCCAAGCACTCTGGCCTCTGCACCTTTTCCCATGCTACCACACGGATCCCCCCCAAGTCTCCTCTCTGCCTGCTGAGCAACAAGCAGCCGTGTAGGCCCTTCGGAACACTTCTTGCATGCAGAGCCCAAGGCGGCACACTGCTCTCTGTCTTCCTTTGGAAACCTAGGTTGCCGCAGCTTGCCCCAGCTCACGAAGACAGTCTTAGCCGGTCTCATGTGCTGAGGAACGTGAACTCCGTGAGGACCAGGGCCCTACCTGCTCTCAGAAAATCACTCTGCTCAGCCTTCCATACAGGAGCTCACACCGACTGGCTCGTTGGTTTAGCAGGACGTCGATGTGAGGTCCAAGCTGAGCAAAGAGAACAATTCCTCCTTTACCCTGCTAGGCCCCCGGAAGAGGTAGAGCCAACTAGGTCTCGCTCAGGCCAGTACTCCTTCAGGGATATTGCCACACTTCGAAGCCTGCACAGTAAAAGATACTTAGCGAAGTTGCCAGGGTTTCGCCATGCTCTCCCTCGGCAGCTCCGCTACTGCAGGGACTCATGTTTGCTGTGAACGAGGATAGGTGGCCCTGCTTCCAAAAGCAGTCTTTTCCGCTTTGGAAATGTCGTTTCTTGTAGCCTCGGAGCTGTTTGCGAAACTCTAGGAAGGCCCAGCTTCTACACACTGCAGGCACGGCCGGGGAGGAAACGAGTATGTTCCCCCAGAGAAACAGGCTGTTTGCAAGTGTCGAGGGGAGCTTCTCAGGTGCCCAGTGTGTCCCGTTTGTTTCCCTTCGCAGCTCCCATCCTGCAGGTACTTATGCTGGGTGCTAACAAGGGTAGGTGGCTCTGCCGACAAAAGCAGCCTTTTCCCTTTGGAAGCTTGGATTCTAGTGATTCCCGGGCTGATTTCCAAACCTTGAAGTTTCCCAGCTTATAGCCTTCGCAGGTACGCTTGAGTAGCAAACGAGCACTTTCACCCGAGGAAGAGTGTTCCTGTCCCGCTAGAGGAGAGTTAATCCTGCAGACCTCGTTCCTCCTGGGAAAGCGCAAGGCCACCCTGAGCATCAGGGTAGTGCCTAATTTTCCACCGGGCAAGCTCTGCGTGCCTCGGTTTCCATGAGGTCTCCACCGTTGTTGTGCTTCAATGGAATGCGAGGATAGCTTTCAGGATCCCAAGCACTCTGGCCACTGCACCTTTTCCCATGCTACCACACGGATCCCCCCCACGTCTCCTCTCTTCCAGCTGAGCAACAAGCAGCCGTGTAGGCCCTTCGGAACACTTCTTGCATGCAGAGCCCAAGGCGGCACACTGCTCTCTGTCTTCCTTTGGAAACCTAGGTTGCCGCAGCTTGCCCCAGCTCACGAAGACAGTCTGAGCCGGTCTCATGTGCTGAGGAACGTGAACGCCGTGAGGACCAGGGCCCTACCTGCTCTCAGAAAATCATTCTGCTCAGCCTTCCATACAGGAGCTCACACCGACTGGCTCGTTGGTTTAGCAGGACGTCGATGTGAGGTCCATGCTAAGCAAAGAGCACAGTACTTCCTTTACCCTGCTAGGCCCCCGGAAGAGGTAGAGCCAATTAGGCCTCGCTCAGGCCAGCCCTCCTTCAGGGATCTTGCCCCACTTCTAAGCCTGCACAGTAAAAGATACTTAGCGAAGTTGCCAGGGTTTCGCCATGCTCTCCCTCGGCAGCTCCACTACTGCAGGGACTCATGCTTGCTTTGAACTTGGATAGGTGGCCCTGCTTCCAAAAGCAGTCTTTTCCACTTTGGAAATGTGGATTCTTGTAGCCTCGGATCTGTTTGCGAAACCCTAGGAAGGCCCAGCTTGTACACACTGCAGGCACGCCCGGGGAGGAAACGAGAATCTTCCCCAAGAGAAACAGGCTGCTTGCAAGTGTCGAGGGGAGCTTCTCAGGTGCCCAGTGTTTCCCGTTTGTTTCCCTTCGCAGCTCCCATCTTGCAGGTACTTATACTGGGTACTAACAAGGGTAGGTGGCTCTGCCGACAAAAGCAGCGTTTTCCCTTTGGAAGCTTGGATTCTAGTGTCTCAGGGGCTAATTGACAAACCTTGAAGCTGCCCAGATTAAGCCTCCGCAGGTACGCTTGCGTAGCAAACGAGCACTTTCTACCGATGAACAGGCTTCCTGTCACGCTGGAGGAGAGTTATTCCCGCAGACCTCGTTCCTCCTGGGAAAGCGCAAGGCCACCCTGAGCCTCAGGGTAGTGCCTAAGTTTCCACCGGGCAAGCTCTTCGTGCCTCGGTTTCCATGAGGTCTCCACCGTTGTTGTGCTTCAATGGAACGCGAGGATAGCTTTCAGGACTCCAAGCACTCTGACCTCCGCACCGTTTCCCATGCTACCACACGGATCCCCCCCACGTCTCCTCTCTGCCTGCTGAGCAACAAGCAGCCGTGTAGGCCCTTCGGAACACTTCTTGCATGCAGAGCCCATGGCGGCACTCTGCTCTCTCTCTTCCTTTGGAAACCAAGGTGGTCGCAGCTTGCCCCAGCTCACGAAGGCAGTCTGAGCCGGTCTCATGAGCTGGGGAACGTGGACTCAGTGAGGACCAGGGCCCTACCTGCACTCAGAAAAACACTCTGCTCAGCCTTCCATCCAGTTGCTCACACCGACTGGCTCGTTGGTTTAGCAGGACGTCGATGTGAGGTCCAAGCTGAGCAAAGAGCACAATTCCTCCTTTACCCTGCTAGGCCCCCGGAAGAGGTAGAGCCAACTAGGCCTCGCTCAGGCCAGCCCTCCTTCAGGGATCTTGCCCCACTTCGAAGCCTGCACAGTAAAAGATACTTAGCGAAGTTGCCAGGGTTTCGCCATGCTCTCCCTCGGCAGCTCCTCTACTGCAGGGACTCATGTTTGCTGTGAAAGAGGATAGGTGGCCCTGCTTCCAAAAGCAGTCTTTTCCGCTTTGGAAATGTCGTTTCTTGTAGCCTCGGAGCTGTTTGCGAAAGTCTAGGAAGGCCCAGCTTCTACACACTGCAGGCACACCCGGGGAGGAAACGAGTATGTTCCCCCAGAGAAACAGGCTGCTTGCAAGTGTCGAGGGGAGCTTCTCAGGTGCCCAGTGTGTCCCGTTAGTTTCCCTTCGCAGCGCCCATCCTTCAGGTACTTATGCTGGGTGCTAACTAGGTTAGGTGGCTCTACCGACAAAAGCAGCCTTTTCCCTTTGGAAGCTTGGATTCTAGTGTCTCAGGGGCTGTTTGACAATCCTTGAAGATGCCCAGAATATAACCTCCGCAGGTACGGTTGCGTAGCAAACGAGCACTTTCATCCGAGGAACAGGGTTCCTGTCACCCTGGAGGAGAGTTAATCCCGCAGACCTCGTTCCTCCTGGGAAAGCGCAAGGCCACCCTGAGCTTCAGGGTAGTGCCTAAGTTTCCAACGGGCATGCTCTGCGTGCCTCGGTTTCCATGAAGTCTCCATCGTTGTTGTGCTTCAATGGAACGCGAGGATAGCTTTCAGGACCCCAAGCACTCTGACCTCCGCACCGTTTCCCATGCTACCACACGGATCCCCCCCACGTCTCCTCTCTGCCTGCTGAGCAACAAGCAGCTGTGTAGGCCCTTCGGAACACTTCTTGCCTGCAGAGCCCAAGGCGGCACACTGCTCTCTGTCTTCCTTTGGAAACCTTGGTTGCCGCAGCTTCCCCCAGTTCACGAAGACAGTCTGAGCCGGTCTCATGTGCTGAGGAACGTGAACTCAGTGAGGACCAGGGCCCTATCTGCACTCAGAAAATCACTCTGCTCAGCCTTCCATCCAGGAGCTCACACCGACTGGCTCGTTGGTTTAGCAGGACGTCTATGTGAGGTCCAAGCTGAGCAAAGAGCACAATTCCTCCTTTACCCTGCTAGGCCCCCGGAAGAGGTAGAGCCAACTAGGCCTCGCTCAGGCCAGCCCTCCTTCAGGGATCTTGCCACACTTCGAAGCCTGCACAGTAAAAGATACTTAGCGAAGTTGCCAGGGTTTCGCCATGCTCTCCCTCGGCAGCTCCACTACTGCAGGGACTCATGTTTGCTGTGAACGAAGATAGGTGGCCCTGCTTCCAAAAGCAGTCTTTTCCACTTTGGAAATGTGGTTTCTTGTAGCTTCGGAGCTGTTTGCGAAACCGTAGGAAGGCCCAGCTTCTGCTCACTGCAGGCACGCCCCGGGAGGAAACGAGTATGTTCCCCCAGAGAAACAGGCTGCTTGCAAGTGTGGAGGGGAGCTTCTCAGGTGCCCAGAGTGTCCCGTTTGTTTCCCTTCGCAGCTCCCATCCTGCAGGTACTTATGCTGGGTGCTAACAAGGTTAGGTGGCTCTGCCGACAAAAGCAGCCTTTTCCCTTAGGAAGCTTGGATTCTAGTGATTCACGGGCTGCTTTCCAAACATTGAAGTTTCCTAGCTTATAGCCTCCGCAGGTACGCTTGAGTAGCAAACGAGGACTTTCACCCGAGGAAGAGTGTTCCTGTCCCGCTGGAGGAGAGTTAATCCTGCAGACCTCGTTCCTCCTGGGAAAGCGCAAGGCCACCCTGAGCCTCAGGGTAGTGCCTAATTTTCCACCGGGCAAGCTCTGCGTGCCTCGGTTTCCATGAGGTCTCCACCGTTGTTGTGCTTCAATGGAACGCGAGGATAGCTTTCAGGATTCCAAGCACTCTGGCCTCCGCACCGTTTCCCATGCTACCACACGGATCCCCCCCACGTCTCCTCTCTTCCAGCTGAGCAACAAGCAGCCGTGTAGGCCCTTCGGAACACTTCTTGCATGCAGAGCCCAAGGAGGCACACTGCTCTCTGTCTTCCTTTGGAAACCTAGGTTGCCGCAGCTTGCCCCAGCTTACGAAGACAGTCTGAGCCGGTCTCATGTGCTGAGGAACGTGAACTCAGTGAGGACCAGGGCCCTACCTGCACTCAGAAAATCACTCTGCTCAGCCTTCCATCCAGGAGCTCACTCCGACTGGCTCGTTGGTTTAGCAGGACGTCGATGTGAGGTCCAAGCTGAGCAAAGAGCACACGTCTTCCTTTACCCTGCTAGGCCCCCGGAAGAGGTAGAGCCAAATAGGACTCGCTCAGGCCAGTCCACCTTCAGGGATCTTGCCACCCTTCGAAGCCTGCAGAGTAAAAGATACTTAGCGAAGTTGTCAGGGTTTCCCAATGCTCTCCCTCGGCCGCTCCACTACTGCAGGGACTCATGTTTGCTTTGAACTAGGATAGGGGGCCCTGCTTCCAAAAGCAGTCTTTTCCACTTTGGAAATGTGGATTCTTGTAGCTTCCGAGCTGTTTGCGAAACCCTAGGAAGGCCCAGCTTCTACACACTGCAGGCACGCCCGGGGAGGAAACGAGAATGTTCCCCAAGAGAAACAGGCTGCTTGCAAGTGTCGAGGGGAGCTTCTCAGGAGCCCAGTGTTACCCGTTTGTTTCCCTTCGCGGCTCCCATCCTGCAGGTACTTATACTGGGTACTAACAAGGGTAGGTGGCTCTGCCGACAAAAGCAGCGTTTTCCCTTTGGAAGCTTGGATTCTAGTGTCTCAGGGGCTAATTGACAAACCTTGAAGCTGCCCAGATTAAGCCTCCGCAGGTACGCTTGCGTAGCAAACGAGCACTTTCTACCGATGAACAGGCTTCCTGTCACGCTGGAGGAGAGTTAATCCCGCAGACCTCGTTCTTCCTGGGAAAGCGCAAGGCCACCCTGAGCCTCAGGGTAGTGCCTAATTTTCCACCGGGCAAACTCTGCGTGCCTCGGTTTCCATGATGTCTCCACCGTTGTTGTGCTTCAATGGAATGCGAGGATAGCTTTCAGGATTCCAAGCACTCTGGCCTCTGCACCTTTTCCCATGCTACCACACGGATCCCCCCCAAGTCTCCTCTCTGCCTGCTGAGCAACAAGCAGCCGTGTAGGCCCTTCGGAACACTTCTTGCATGCAGAGCCCAAGGCGGCACACTGCTCTCTGTCTTCCTTTGGAAACCTAGGTTGCCGCAGCTTGCCCCAGCTCACGAAGACAGTCTTAGCCGGTCTCATGTGCTGAGGAACGTGAACTCCGTGAGGACCAGGGCCCTACCTGCTCTCAGAAAATCACTCTGCTCAGCCTTCCATACAGGAGCTCACACCGACTGGCTCGTTGGTTTAGCAGGACGTCGATGTGAGGTCCATGCTAAGCAAAGAGCACAGTACTTCCTTTACCCTGCTAGGCCCCCGGAAGAGGTAGAGCCAATTTGGCCTCGCTCAGGCCAGCCCTCCTTCAGGGATCTTGCCCCACTTCGAAGCCTGCACAGTAAAAGATACTTAGCGAAGTTGCCAGGATTTCGCCATGCTCTCCCTCGGCAGCTCCACTACTGCAGGGACTCATGTTTGCTTTGAACTTGGATAGTTGGCCCTGCTTCCAAAAGCAGTCTTTTCCACTTTGGAAATGTGGATTCTTGTAGCCTCGGAGCTGTTTGCGAAACCCTAGGAAGGCCCAGCTTCTACACACTGCAGGCACGCCCGGGGAGGAAACGAGTATGTTCCCCCAGAGAAACAGGCTGCTTGCAAGTGTTGAGGGGAGCTTCTCAGGTGCCCAATGTGTCCCGTTTGTTTCCCTTCGCAGCTCCCATCCTGCAGGTACTTATGCTGGGTGCTAACAAGGGTAGGTGGCTCTGCCGACATAAGCAGCCTTTTCCCTTTGGAAGCTTGGATTCTAGTGTCTCAGGGGCTGCTTGCCAAACCTTGAAGCTGCCCAGATTAAGCCTCCGCAGGTACGCTTGCGTAGCAAACGAGCACTTTCACCCGAGGAACAGGGTTCCTGTCACGCTGGAGGAGAGTTAATCCCGCAGACCTCGTTCCTCCTGGGAAAGCGCAAGGCCACCCTGAGCCTCCGGGTAGATCCTAAGTTTCCACCGGGCAAGCTCTGCGTGCCTCGGTTTCCATGAGGTCTCCACCGTTGTTGTGCTTCAATGGAACGCGAGGATAGCTTTCAGGACTCCAAGCACTCTGACCTCCGCACCATTTCCCATGCTACCACACAGATCCCCCCACGTCTCCTCTCTGCCTGCTGAGCAACAAGCAGCCGTGTAGGCCCTTCGGAACACTTCTTGCATGCAGAACCCAAGGCGGCACACTGCTCTCTGTCTTCCTTTGGAAACCTAGGTGGTCGCAGCTTGCCCCAGCTCACGAAGACAGTCTGAGCCGTTCTCATGAGCTGGGAGACGTGGACTCAGTGAGGACCAGGGCCCTACCTGCACTCAGAAAATCACTCTGCTCAGCCTTCCATCCAGGAGCTCACACCGACTGGCTCGTTGGTTTAGCAGGACGTCTAAGTGAGGTCCAAGCTGAGCAAAGAACACACTTCCTCCTTTACCCTGCTAGGCCCACGGAAGAGGTAGAGCCAACTAGGCCTCGCTCAGGCCAGCCCTCCTTCAGGGATCTTGCCACACTTCGAAGCCTGCACAGTAAAAGATACTTAGCGAAGTTGCCAAGATTTCGCCATGCTCTCCCTCGGCAGCTCCACTACTGCAGGGACTCATGTTTGCTTTGAACTAGGATAGGTGTCCCTGCTTCCAAAAGCAGTCTTTTCCCCTTTAGAAATGTGGATTGTTGTAGCCTAGGAGCTGTTTGCGAAACCGTAGGAAGGCCCAGCTTTTACTCACTGCAGGCACGCCCGGGGAGGAAACGAGTATGTTTCCCCAGAGAAACAGGCTGCTTGCAAGTGTAGAGGGGAGCTTCTCAGGTGCCCAGTGTGTCCCGTTTGTTTCCCTTCGCAGCTCCCGTACTGCAGGTACTTATGCTGGGTGCTAACAAGAGTTGGTTGGCTCTGCCGACAAAAGCAGCCTTTTCCATTTGGAAGCTTGGATTGTAGTGTCTCAGGGGCTGCTTGCCAAACCTTGAAGTTGCCCAGGTTATAGCCTCCGCAGGAACGCTTGCGTAGCAAACGAGCACTTTCTACCGATGAACAGGGTTCCTCTCACGCTGGAGGAGAGTTAATCCCGCAGACCTCGTTCCTCCTGGGAAAGCGCAAGTCCACCCTGAGCCTCAGGGTAGTGACTAAGTTTCCAACGGGCAAGCTCTGCGTGCCTCGGTTTCCATGAGGTCTCCATCGTTCTTGTGCTTCAATGGAACGCGAGGATAGCTTTCAGGACCCCAAGCACTCTGACCTCCGCACCGTTTCCCATGCTACCACACGGATCCCCCCCACGTCTCCTCTCTGCCTGCTGAGCAACAAGCAGCCGTGTAGGTCCTTCAGAACACTTCTGCATGCAGAGCCCAAGGCGGCACACTGCTCTCTGTCTTCCTTTGGAAACCTAGGTTGTCGCAGCTTACCCAGCTCACCAAGACAGTCTGAGCCGGTCTCATGAGCTGGGGAACGTGGACTCAGTGAGGACCAGGGCCCTACCTGCACTCAGAAAATCACTCTGCTCAGCCTTCCATCCAGGAGCTCACACCGACTGGCTCGTTGGTTTAGCAGGACGTCTAAGTGAGGTCCAAGCTGAGCAAAGAACACACTTCCTCCTTTACCCTGCTGGCCCACGGAAGAGGTAGAGGCAACTAGGCCACGCTCAGGCCAGGTCTCCCTCAGGGATCTTGCCACACTTCGAACCCTGCACAGTAAAAGTTACTTAGCGAAGTTGAGAGGGTTTCGCCATGCTCTCCCTCGACAGCTCCACTACTGCAGGGACTCATGTATGCTGTGAACGAGGATAGGTGGCCTTGCTTCAAAACACAGGCTTTTCCCCTTTGGAAATGTGGATTCTTTGAGCCTCGGAGCTGTTTGCTAAACCCTAGGAAGGACCAGCTTCTACTGACTGCAGGCAAGCCCGGGGAGGAAACGAGTATGTTTCCCCAGAGAAACAGGCTGCTTGCAAGTGTCGAGAAGAGCTTCTCAGGTGCACAGTGTCCCGTTTGTTTCCCTTCGCAGCTCCCATCCTGCAGGTACTTATGCTGGGTGCTAACAAGGGTAGGTGGCTCTTCCGACAAAAGCAGCCTTTTCCCTTTGGAAGCTTGGATTCTAGTGTCTCAGGGGCTGCTTGCCAAACCTTGAAGTTGCCCAGGTTATAGCCTCCGCAGGTACGCTTGAGTAGCAAACGAGCACTTTCACCCGAGGAACAGGGTTCCTGTCACGCTGGAGGAGAGTTAATCCCGCAGACCTCGTTCCTCCTGGGAAAGCGCAAGGCCACCCTGAGCCTCAGGGTAGTGCCTAAGTTTCCAACGGGCATGCTCTGCGTGCCTCGGTTTCCATGAGGTCTCCACCGTTGTTGTGCTTCAATGGAACGCGAAGATAGCTTTCAGGACTCCAAGCACTCTGACCTCCACACCGTTTCCCATGCTACCACACGGATCCCCCCCACGTCTCCTCTCTGCCTGCTGAGCAACAAGCAGCCGTGTAGGCCCTTCAGAACACTTCTTGCATGCAGAGCCCAAGGCGGGACACTGCTCTCTGTCTTCCTTTGGAAACCTAGGTTGTCGGAGCTTACCCACCTCACGAAGACAGTCTGAGCCGGTTTCATGAGCTGGGGAACGTGGACTCAGTGAGGACCAGGCCCCTACCTGCACTCAGAAAATCACTCTGCTCAGCCTTCCATCCAGGAGCTCACAACGACTGGCTCGTTGGTTTAGCAGGACGTCTAAGTGAGGTCCAAGCTGAGCAAAGAGCACTCTTCCTCCTTTACCCTGCTAGGCCCACGGAAGAGGTAGAGCCATCTAGGCCTCCCTCAGACCAGGCCTCCTTCAGGGATCTTGCCACACTTCGAAGCCTGCACAGTAAAAGATACTTAGCGAAGTTGCCAGGATTTCGCCATGCTCTCCCTCGGCAGCTCCACTACTGCAGGGACTCATGTTTGCTGTGAACTAGGATAGGTGGCCCACTTCAAAAAGCAGTCTTTTCCCCTTTGGAAATGTGGATTCTTGGAGCCTAGGAGCTGTTTGCGAAACCATAGGAAGGCCCAGCTTTTACTCACTGCAGGCACGCCCGGGGAGGAAACGAGTATGTTTCCCCAGAGAAACAGGCTGCTTGCAAGTGTCGAGCGGAGCTTCTCAGGTGCCCAGTGTGTCCCGTTTGTTTCCCTTCGCAGCTCCCGTACTGCAGGTACTTATGCTGGGGGCTAACAAGGGTTCGTTGGCTCTGCCGAGAAAAGCAGCCTTTTCCCTTTGGAAGCTTGGATTGTAGTGTCTCAGGGGCTGCTTGCCAAACCTTGAAGTTGACCAGGTTATAGCCTCCGCAGGTACGCTTGCGTAGCAAACGAGCACTTTCACCCGATGAACAGCGTTCCTATCACGCTGGAGGAGAGTTAATCCTGCAGACCTCGTTCCTCCTGGGAAAGCGCAAGTCCACCCTGAGCCTCAGGGTAGTGCCTAAGTTTCCTCCGTGCAAGCTCTGCGTGCCTCGGTTTCCATGAGGTCTCCACCGTTGTTGTGCCTCAATGGAACTAGAGGATAGCTTCCAGGACTCCAAGCACTCTGGCCTCCGCACCGTTTCCCATGCTACCACACGGATTCCCCCCACGTCTCCTCTCTGCCTGCTGAGCAACAAGCAGCCGTGTAGGCCCTTCAGAACACTTCTTGCATGCAGAGCCCAAGGCGGCACACTGCTCTCTATCTTCCTTTGGAAACCTAGGTTGTCGGAGCTTACTCACCTCACGAAGACAGTCTGAGCCGGTCTCATGTGCTGAGGAACGTGAACTCAATGAGGACCAGGGCTATACGTGCACTCAGAAAATCACTCTGCTCAGCCTTCCATCCAGGAGCTCACACCGACTGGCTCGTTGGTTTAGCAGGACGTCTAAGTGAGCTCCAAGCTGAGCAAGAGCACAATTCCTCCTTTACCCTGCTAGGCCCCCGGAAGAGGTAGAGCCAACTAGGCCTCGCTCAGGCCATCCCTCCTTCAGGGATCTTGCCACAGTTCGAAGCCTGCACATTAAAAGATACTTAGCGAAGTTGCCAGGGTTTCGCCATGCTCTCCCTCGGCAGCTCCACTACTGCAGGGACTCATGTTTGCTGTGAACGAGGATAGGTGGCCCTGCTTCAAAAAGCAGTCTTTTCCCCTTTGGAAATGTGGATTCTTTGAGCCTCGGAGCTGTTTGCGAAACCCTAGGAAGGCCCAGCTTCTACTCACTGCAGGCACGCCCGGGGAGGAAACGAGTATGTTTCCCCAGAGAAACAGGCTGCTTGCAAGTGTCGAGGGGAGCTTCTCAGGTGCCCAGTGTGTCCCGTTTGTTTCCCTTCGCAGCTCCCGTACTGCAGGTACTTATGCTGGGTGCTAACAAGGGTTCGTTGGCTCTGCCGACAAAAGCAGCCTTTTCCCTTTGGAAGCTTGGATTGTAGTGTCTCAGGGGCTGCTTGCCAAAACTTGAAGTTGCCCAGGTTATAGCCTCCGCAGGTACGCTTGCGTAGCAAACGAGCAGTTTCACCCGATGAACAGCGTTCCTATCACGTTGGAGGAGAGTTAATCCTGCAGACCTCGTTCCTCCTGGGAAAGCGCAAGGCCACCCTGAGCCTCAGGGTAGTGCCTAAGTTTGCTCCGTGCAAGCTCTGCGTGCCTCGGTTTCCATGAGGTCTCCACCGTTGTTGTGCCTCAATGGAACGCGAGGATAGCTTTCAGGACTCCAAGCACTCTGGCCTCCGCACCGTTTCCCATGCTACAACACGGATCCCCCCCACGTCTCCTCTCTGCCTGCTGAGCAACAAGCAGCCGTGTAGGCCCTTCAGAACACTTCTTGCATGCAGAGCCCAAGGCGGCACACTGCTCTCCGTCTTCCTTTGGAAACCTAGGTTGTCGCAGCTTGCCCCAGCTACGAAGACAGTGTGAGCCGGTCTCATGTGCTGTGGAACGTGAACTCAGTGAGGACCAGGGCCCTACGTGCACTCAGAAAATCACTCTGCTCAGCCTTCCATCCAGGAGCTCACACCGACTGGCTCGTTGGTTTAGCAGGACGTCGATGTGAGGTCCAAGCTGAGCAAAGAGCACAATTCCTCCTTTACCCTGCTAGGCCCACGGAAGAGGTAGAGCCAACTAGGCCTCGCTCAGGCCAGGTCTCCTTCAGGGATCTTGCCACACTTCGAAGCCTGCACAGTAAAAGTTACTTAGCGAAGTTGAGAGGGTTTCGCCATTCTCTCCCTCGACAGCTCCACTACTGCAGGGACTCATGTAGGCTGTGAACGAGGATAGGTGGCCTTGCTTCAAAACACAGGCTTTTCCCCTTTGGAAATGTGGATTCTTTGAGCTTCGGAGCTGTTTGCGAAACCCTAGGAAGGACCAGCTTCTACTGACTGCAGGCACGCCCGGGGAGGAAACGAGTATGTTTCCCCAGAGAAACAGGCTGCTTGCAAGTGTCGAGAGGAGCTTCTCAGGTGCCCAGTGTGTCCCGTTTGTTTCCCTTCGCAGCTCCCATCCTGCAGGTACTTATGCTGGGTGCTAACAAGGGTAGGTGGCTCTTCCGACAAAAGCAGCCTTTTCCCTTTGGAAGCTTGGATTCTAGTGTCTCAGGGGCTGCTTGCCAAACCTTGACGTTGCCCAGGTTATAGCCTGCGCAGGTACGCTTGAGTAGCAAACGAGCACTTTCACCCGAGGAACAGGGTTCCTGTCACGCTGGAGGAGAGTTAATCCCGCAGACCTCGTTCCTCCTGGGAAAGCGCAAGGCCACCCTGAGCCTCAGGGTAGTGCCTAAGTTTCCACCGGGCAAGCTCTGCGTGCCTCGGTTTCCATGAGGTCTCCATCGTTGTTGTGCTTCAATGGAACGCGAGGATAGCTTTCAGGACTCCAAGCACTCTGACCTCCGCACCGTTTCCCATGCTACCACACGGATCCCCCCCAGCCGTGTAGGCCCTTCGGAACACTTCTTGCATGCAGAGCCCAAGGCGGCACACTGCTCTCTGTCTTCCTTTGGAAACCTAGGTTGTCGCAGCTTGCCCCAGCTACGAAGACAGTCTGAGCCGGTCTCATGTGCTGAGGAACGTGAACTCAGTGAGGACCAGGGCCCTACGTGCACTCAGAAAATCACTCTGCTCAGCCTTCCATCCAGGAGCTCACACCGACTGGCTCGTTGGTTTAACAGGACGTCGATGTGAGGTCCAAGCTGAGCAAAGAGCACAATTCCTCCTTTACCCTGCTAGGCCCACGGAAGAGGTAGAGCCAACTAGGCCACGCTCAGGCCACGTCTCCTTCAGGGATCTTGCCACACTTCAAAGCCTGCACAGTAAAAGATACTTAGCGAAGTTGCCAGGGTTTCGCCATGCTCTCCCTCGACAACTCCACTACTGCAGGGACTCATGTATGCTGTGAACCAGGATAGGTGGCCTTGCTTCAAAACGCAGGCTTTTCCCCTTTGGAAATGTGGATTCTTGTAGCCTAGGAGCTGTTTGCGAATCCCTAGGAAGGACCAGCTTCTACTCACTGCAGGCACGCCCGGGGAGGAAACGAGTATGTTTCCCCAGAGAAACAGGCTGCTTGCAAGGGTCGAGAGGAGCTTCTCAGGTGCCCAGTGTGTCCCGTTTGTTTCTCTTCGAAGCTCCCGTACTGCAGGTACTTATGCTGGGTGCTAACAAGGGTTGGTTGGCTCTGCCGACAAAAGCAGCCTTTTTCTTTGGAAGCTTGGATTGTAGTGTCTCAGGGGCTGCTTGCCAAACCTTGAAGATGCCCAGGTTATAGCCTCCGGAGGTACGCTTGAGTAGCAAACGAGCACTTTCTCCCGAGGAACAGGGTTCCTGTCACGCTGGAGGAGAGTTAATCCCGCAAACCTCGTTCCTCCTGGGAAAGTGCAAGGCCACCCTGAGCCTCAGGGTAGTGCCTAAGTTTCCACCGGACAAGCTCTGCGTGCCTCGGTTTCCATGAGGTCTCCATGGTTGTTGTGCTTCAATGGAACGCGAGGATAGCTTTCAGGACTCCAAGCACTCTGACCTCCACACCGTCTCCCATGCTACCACACGGATCCCCCCCACATCTCCTCTCTGCCTGCTGAGCAACAAGCAGCCGAGTAGGACCTTCGGAACACTTCTTGCATGCAGAGCCCAAGGCGGCACACTGCTCTCTGTCTTCCTCTGGAAACCTAGGTGGTCGCAGCTTGCCCCAGCTACGAAGACAGTCTGAGCCGGTCTCATGTGCTGAGGAACGTGAACTCAGTGAGGACCAGGGCCCTACCTGCACTCAGAAAAACACTCTGCTCAGCCTTCCATCCAGGAGCTCACACCGACTGGCTCGTTGGTTTAGCAGGACGTCTAAGTGAGGTCCAAGCTGAGCAAAGAGCACACTTCCTCCTTTACCCTGATAGGCCCACGGAAGAGGTAGAGCCAACTAGGCCTCGCTCAGGCCAGCCCTCCTTCAGGGATCTTGCCACACTTCGAAGCCTGCACAGTAAAAGATACTTAGCGAAGTTGCCAGGGTTTCACCATGCTCTCCCTCGGAAGCTCCACTACTGCAGGGACTCATGTTTGCTGTGAACTAGGATAGGTGGCCCTCTTCAAAAAGCAGTCTTTTCCCCTTTGGAAATGTGGATTCTTGTAGCCTCGGAGCTGTTTGCAAAACCCTAGGAAGGCCCAGGTTCTCCTCACGGCAGGTACGCCCGGGGAGGAAACGAGTATGTTGCCCCACAGAAACAGGCTGCTTGCAAGTGTCGAGGGGAGCTTCTCAGGTGCCCAGTGTCCCGTTTTTTTCCCTTCGCAGCTCCCATCCTGCAGGTACTTATGCTGGGGGCTAACGAGGGTAGGTGGCTCTTCCGACAAAAGCAGCCTTTTCCCTTTGGAAGCTTGGATTGTAGTGTCTCAGGGGCTGCTTGCCAAACCTTGAAGTTGCCCAGGTTATAGCCTCCAGAGGTACGCTTGAGTAGCAAACGAGCACTTTCACCCGAGGAACAGGGTTCCTGTCACGCTGCAGGAGAGTTAATCCCGCAGACCTCGTTCCTCCTGGGAAAGTGCAAGGCCACCCTGAGCCTCAGCGTAGTGCCTAAGTTTCCACAGGGCAAGCTCTGCGTGCCTCGGTTTCCATGAGGTCTCCACCGTTGTTGTGCTTCAATGGAACGCGAGGATAGCTTTCAGGACTCCAAGCACTCTGACCTCCGCACCGTTTCCCATGCTACCACACGGATCCCCCCCACGTCTCCTCTCTGCCTGCTGAGCAACAAGCAGCCGTGTAGGCCCTTCAGAACACTTCTTGCATGCAGAGCCCAAGGCGGCACACTGCTCTCTGTCTTCCTCTGGAAACCTAGGTTGTCGCAGCTTACCCAGCTCACCAAGACAGTCTGAGCCGGTCTCATGAGCTGGGGAACGTGGACTCAGTGAGGACCAGGGCCCTACCTGCACTCAGAAAATCACTCTGCTCAGCCTTCCATCCAGGAGCTCACACCGACTGGCTCGTTGGTTTAGCAGGACGTCTAAGTGAGGTCCAAGCTGAGCAAAGAACACACTTCCTCCTTTACCCTGCTAGGCCCACGGAAGAGGTAGAGCCAACTAGGCCTCGCTCAGGCCAGCCCTCCTTCAGGGATCTTGCCACACTTCGAAGCCTGCACAGTAAAAGTTATTTAGCGAAGTTGCCAGGGTTTCGCCATGCTCTCCCTCGGCAGCTCCACTACTGCAGGGACTCATGTTTGCTGTGAACTAGGATAGGTGGCCCACTTCAAAAAGCAGTCTTTTCCCCTTTGGAAATGTGGATTCTTGTAGCCTCGGAGCTGTTTGCAAAACCCTAGGAAGGCCCAGCTTCTACTCACGGCAGGCACGCCCGGGGAGGAAACGAGTATGTTCCCCCAGAGAAACAGGCTGCTTGCAAGTGTCGAGCGGAGCTTCTCAGGTGCCCAGCGTGTCCCGTTTGTTTCCCTTCGCAGCTGACATCCTGCAGGTACTTATGCTGGGGGCTAACGAGGGTAGGTGGCTCTTCCGACAAAAGCAGCCTTTTCCTTTTGGAAGCTTGGATTGTAGTGTCTCAGGGGCTGCTTGCCAAACCTTGAAGTTGCCCAGGTTATAGCCTCCAGAGGTACGCTTGAGTAGCAAACGAGCACTTTCACCCGAGGAACAGGGTTCCTGTTACGCTGGAGGAGAGTTAATCCCGCAGACCTCGTTCCTCCTGGGAAAGCGCAAGGCCACCCTGAGCCTCAGGGTAGTGCCTAAGTTTCCACAGGGCAAGCTCTGCGTGCCTCGGTTTCCATGAGGTCTCCATCGTTGTTGTGCTTCAATGGAACGCGAGGATAGCTTTCAGGACTCCAAGCACTCTGACCTCCGCACCATTTCCCATGCTACCACACAGATCCCCCCACGTGTCCTCTCTGCCTGCTGAGCAACAAGCAGCCGTGTAGGCCCTTCGGAACACTTCTTGCATGCAGAACCCAAGGCGGCACACTGCTCTCTGTCTTCCTTTGGAAACCTACGTGGTCGCAGCTTGCCCCAGCTCACGAAGACAGTCTGAGCCGTTCTCATGAGCTGGGAGACGTCGACTCAGTGAGGACCAGGGCCCTACCTGCACTCAGAAAATCACTCTGCTCAGCCTTCCATCCAGGAGCTCACACCGACTGGCTCGTTGGTTTAGCAGGACGTCTAAGTGAGGTCCAAGCTGAGCAAAGAGCACACTTCCTCCTTTACCCTGCTAGGCCCACGGAAGAGGTAGAGCCAACTAGGCCTCGCTCAGGACAGCCCTCCTTCAGGGATCTTGCCACACTTCGAAGCCTGCACTGTAAAAGATACTTAGCGAAGTTGCCAAGATTTCGCCATGCTCTCCCTCGGCAGCTCCACTACTGCAGGGACTCATGTTTGCTTTGAACTAGGATAGGTGTCCCTGCTTCCAAAAGCAGTCTTTTCCCCTTTAGAAATGTGGATTGTTGTAGCCTAGGAGCTGTTTGCGAAACCATAGGAAGGCCCAGCTTTTACTCACTGCAGGCACGCCCGGGGAGGAAACGAGTATGTTTCCCCAGAGAAACAGGCTGCTTGCAAGTGTAGAGGGGAGCTTCTCAGGTGCCCAGTGTGTTCCGTTTGTTTCCCTTCGCAGCTCCCGTACTGCAGGTACTTATGCTGGGTGCTAACAAGAGTTGGTTGGCTCTGCCGACAAAAGCAGCCTTTTCCCTTTGGAAGCTTGGATTGTAGTGTCTCAGGGGCTGCTTGCCAAACCTTGAAGTTGCCCAGGTTATAGCCTCCGCAGGTACGCTTGCGTAGCAAACGAGCACTTTCTACCGATGAACAGGGTTCCTGTCACGCTGGAGGAGAGTTAATCCCGCAGACCTCGTTCCTCCTGGGAAAGCGCAAGTCCACCCTGAGCCTCAGGGTTGTGACTAAGTTTCCAACGGGGAAGCTCTGCGTGCCTCGGTTTCCATGAGGTCTCCACCGTTGTTGTGCTTCAATGGAACGCGAAGATAGCTTTCAGGACTCCAAGCACTCTGACCTCCTCACCGTTTCCCATGCTACCACACGGATCCCCCCCACGTCTCCTCTCTGCCTGCTGAGCAACAAGCAGCCGTGTAGGCCCTTCAGAACACTTCTGCATGCAGAGCCCAAGGCGGCACACTGCTCTCTGTCTTCCTTTGGAAACCTAGGTTGTCGCAGCTTACCCAGCTCACCAAAACAGTCTGAGCCGGTCTCATGAGCTGGGGAACGTGGACTCAGTGAGGACCAGGGCCCTACCTGCACTCAGAAAATCACTCTGCTCAGCCTTCCATCCAGGAGCTCACACCGACTGGCTCGTTGGTTTAGCAGGACGTCTAAGTGAGGTCCAAGCTGAGCAAAGAACACACTTCCTCCTTTACACTGCTAGGCCCACGGAAGAGGTAGAGCCAACTAGGCCTCGCTCAGGCCAGCCCTCCTTCAGGGATCTTGCCACACTTCGAAGCCTGCACAGTAAAAGATATTTAGCGAAGTTGCCAGGGTTTCGAAATTCTCCCTCGATAGCTCCACTACTGCAGGGACTCATGTTTGCTTTGAACTAGTATAGGTGTCCCTGCTTCCAAAAGCAGTCTTTTCCCCTTTGGAAATGTGGATTCTTGTAGCCTAGGAGCTGTTTGCGAAACCATAGGAAGGCCCAGCTTTTACTCACTGCAGGCGCGCCCGGGGAGGAAACGAGTATGTTTCCCCAGAGAAACAGGCTGCTTGCAAGTGTCGAGGGGAGCTTCTCAGGTGCCCAGTGTGTCCCGTTTGTTTCCCTTCGCAGCTCCCGTACTGCAGGTACTTATGCTGGGTGCTAACAAGGGTTCGTTGGCTCTGCCGACAAAAGCAGCCTTTTCCCTTTGGAAACTTGGATTGTAGTGTCTCACGGGCTGCTTGCCAAACCTTGGACCAGGTTGACCAGGTTATAGCCTCCGCAGGTACGCTTGAGTAGCAAACGAGCACTTTCACCCGAGGAAGAGTGTTCCTGTCCCGCTAGAGGAGAGTTAATCCTGCAGACCTCATTCCTCCTGGGAAAGCGCAAGGCCACCCTGAGCCTCAGGGTAGTGCCTAATTTTCCACCGGGCAAGCTCTGCGTGCCTCGGTTTCCATGAGGTCTCCACCGTTGTTGTGCTTCAATGGAATGCGAGGATAGCTTTCAGGATTCCAAGCACTCTGGCCTCCGCACCTTTTCCCATGCTACAACACGGATCACACCCAAGTCTCCGCTCTGCCTGCTGAGCAACAAACAGCTGTGTAGGCCCTTCGGAACATTTCTTGCATGCAGAGCCCTAGGCGGCACACTGCTCTCTGTCTTCCTTTGGAAACCTAGGTTGCCGCAGCTTGCCCCAGCACACGAAGACAGTCTGAGCCGGTCTCATGTGCTGAGGAACGTGAACTCCGTGAGGACCAGGGCCCTACCTGCTCTCAGAAAATCACTCTGCTCAGCCTTCCATACAGGAGCAAACACCGACTGGCTCGTTGGTTTAGCAGGACGTCGATGTGAGGTCCAAGCTGAGCAAAGAGCACACGTCTTCCTTTACCCTGCTAGGCCCCCAGAAGAGGTAGAGCCAAATAGGACTCACTCAGGCCAGTCCACCTTCAGGGATCTTGCCACACTTCGAAGCCTGCAGAGTAAAAGATACTTAGCGAAGTTGTCAGGGTTTCCCAATGCTCTCCCTCGGCCGCTCCACTACTGCAGGGACTCATGTTTGCTTTGAACTAGGATAGGTGGCCCTGCTTCCAAAAGCAGTCTTTTCCACTTTGGAAATGTGGATTCTTGTAGCTTCGGAGCTGTTTGTGAAACCCTAGGAAGGCCCAGCTTCTACACACTGCAGGCACGCCCGGGGAGGAAACGAGAATGTTCCCCAAGAGAAACAGGCTGCTTGCAAGTGTCGAGGGGAGCTTCTCAGGTGCCCAGTGTTTCCCGTTTGTTTCCCTTCGCAGCTCCCATCCTGCAGGTACTTATACTGGGTACTAACAAGGGTAGGTGGCTCTGCCGACAAAAGCAGCCTTTTCCCTTTGGAAGCTTGGATTGTAGTGTCTCATGGGCTGCTTGCCAAACCTTGAAGTTGCCCAGGGTATAGCCTCCAGAGGTACGCTTGAGTAGCAAACGAGCACTTTCACCCGAGGAACAGGGTTCCTGTCACGCTGCAGGAGAGTTAATCCCGCAGACCTCGTTCCTCCTGGGAAAGCGCAAGGCCACCCTGAGCCTCCGGGTAGTGCCTAAGTTTCCACCGGGCAAGCTCTGCGTGCCTCGTTTTCCATGAGGTCTCCACCGTTGTTGTGCTTCAATGGAACGCGAGGATAGCTTTCAGGACTCCAAGCACTCTGACCTCCGCACCGTTTCCCATGCTACCACACGGATCCCCCCCACGTCTCCTCTCTGCCTGCTGAGCAACAAGCAGCCGTGTAGGCCCTTCAGAACACTTCTTGCATGCAGAGCCCAAGGCGGCACACTGCTCTCTGTCTTCCTCTGGAAACCTAGGTTGTCGCAGCTTACCCAGCTCACTAAGACAGTCTGAGCCGGTCTCATGAGCTGGGGAACGTGGACTCAGTGAGGACCAGGGCCCTACGTGCACTCAGAAAATCACTCTGCTCAGCCTTCCATCCAGGAGCTCACACCGACTGGCTCGTTGGTTTAGCAGGAAGTCTAAGTGAGGTCCAAGCTGAGCAAAGAACACACTTCCTCCTTTACCCTGCTAGGCCCACGGAAGAGGTAGAGCCAACTAGGCCTCGCTCAGGCCAGCCGTCCTTCAGGGATCTTGCCACACTTCGAAGCCTGCACAGTAAAAGTTATTTAGCGAAGTTGCCAGGGTTTCGCCATGCTCTCCCTCGGCAGCTCCACTACTGCAGGGACTCATGTTTGCTGTGAACTAGGATAGGTGGCCCACTTCAAAAAGCAGTCTTTTCCCCTTTGGAAATGTGGATTCTTGTAGCCTCGGAGCTGTTTGCAAAACCCTAGGAAGGCCCAGCTTCTACTCACGGCAGGCACGCCCGGGGAGGAAACGAGTATTTTTCCCCAGAGAAACAGGCTGCTTGCAAGTGTCGAGCGGAGCTTCTCAGGTGCCCAGCGTGTCCCGTTTGTTTTCCTTCGCAGCTGACATCCTGCAGGTACTTATGCTGGGGGCTAACGAGGGTAGGTGGCTCTTCCGACAAAAGCAGCCTTTTCCTTTTGGAAGCTTGGATTGTAGTGTCTCAGGGGCTGCTTGCCAAACCTTGAAGTTGCCCAGGTTATAGCCTCCAGAGGTACGCTTGAGTAGCAAACGAGCACTTTCACCCGAGGAACAGGGTTCCTGTCACGCTGCAGGAGAGTTAATCCCGCAGACCTCGTTCCTCCTGGGAAAGCGCAAGGCCACCCTGAGCCTCAGGGTAGTGCCTAAGTTTCCACAGGGCAAGCTCTGCGTGCCTCGGTTTCCATGAGGTCTCCATCGTTGTTGTGCTTCAGTGGAACGCGAGGATAGCTTTCAGGACCCCAAGCACTCTGACCTCCGCACCGTTTCCCATGCTACCACACGGATCCTCCCCACGTCTCCTCTCTGCCTGCTGAGCAACAAGCAGCCGTGTAGGCCCTTCGGAACACTTCTTGCATGCAGAGCCCATGGCGGCACTCTGCTCTCTCTCTTCCTTTGGAAACCAAGGTGGTCGCAGCTTGCCCCAGCTCACGAAGACAGTCTGAGCCGGTCTCATGAGCTGGGGAACGTGGACTCAGTGAGGACCAGGGCCCTACCTGCACTCAGAAAAACACTCTGCTCAGCCTTCCATCCAGGAGCTCACACCGACTGGCTCGTTGGTTTAGCAGGACGTCGATGTAAGGTCCAAGCTGAGCAAAGAGCACAATTCCTCCTTTACCCTGCTAGGCCCACGGAAGAGGTAGAGCCAACTAGGCCACGCTCAGGCCAGGTCTCCTTCAGGGATCTTGCCACACTTCGAAGCCTGCACAGTAAAAGTTACTTAGCGAAGTTGAGAGGGTTTCGCCATGCTCTCCCTCGACAGCTCCACTACTGCAGGGACTCATGTAGGCTGTGAACGAGGATAGGTGGCCTTGCTTCAAAACACAGGCTTTTCCCCTTTGGAAATGTGGATTCTTTGAGCCTCGGAGCTGTTTGCGAAACCCTAGGAAGGACCAGCTTCTACTGACTGCAGGCACGCCCGGGGAGGAAACGAGTATGTTGCCCCACAGAAACAGGCTGCTTGCAAGTGTCGAGAGGAGTTTCTCAGGTGCCCAGTGTCCCGTTTGTTTCCCTTCGCAGCTCCCATCCTGCAAGTACTTATGCTGGGTGCTAACAAGGGTAGGTGGCTCTTCCGACAAAAGCAGCCTTTTCCCTTTGGAAGCTTGGATTCTAGTGTCTCAGGGGCTGCTTGCCAAACCTTGAAGTTGCCCAGGTTATAGCCTCCGCAGGTACGCTTGAGTAGCAAACGAGCACTTTCACCCAAGGAACAGGGTTCCTGTCACGCTGGAGGAGAGTTAATCCCGAAGACCTCGTTCCTCCTGGGAAAGCGCAAGGGCACCCTGAGCCTCAGGGTAGTGCCTAAGTTTCCACCGGGCAAGCTCTGCGTGCCTCGGTTTCCATGAGGTCTCCATGGTTGTTGTGCTTCAATGGAACGCGAGGATAGCTTTCAGGACTCCAAGCACTCTGACCTCCACACCGTCTCCCATGCTACCGCACGGATCCCCCCCACGTCTCCTCTCTGCCTGCTGAGCAGCAAGCAGCCGTGTAGGCCCTTCGGAACACTTCTTGCATGCAGAGCCCAAGGCGGCACACTGCTCTCTGTCTTCCTTTGGAAACCTAGGTTGTCGCAGCTTGCCCCAGCTACGAAGACAGTCTGAGCCGGTCTCATGTGCTGAGGAACGTGAACTCAGTGAGGACCAGGGCCCTACGTGCACTCAGAAAATCACTCTGCTCAGCCTTCCATCCAGGAGCTCACACCGACTGGCTCGTTGTTTTAACAGGACGTCGATGTGAGGTCCAAGATGAGCAAAGAGCACACTTCCTCCTTTACCCTGCTGGCCCCCGGAAGAGGTAGAGCCAACTAGGCCTCGCTCAGGCCAGCCCTCCTTCAGGGATCTTGCCACACTTCGAAGCCTGCACAGTAAAAGATACTTAGCGAAGTTGCCAGGGTTTCACCATACTCTCCCTCGGAAGCTCCACTACTGCAGGGACTCATGTTTGCTGTGAACTAGGATAGGTGGCCCTCTTCAAAAAGCAGTCTTTTCCCCTTTGGAAATGTGGATTCTTGTAGCCTCGGAGCTGTTTGCAAAACCCTAGGAAGGCCCAGGTTCTCCGCACGGCAGGTACGCCCGGGGAGGAAACGAGTATGTTGCCCCAGAGAAACAGGCTGCTTGCAAGTGTCGAGGGGAGCTTCTCAGGTGCCCAGTGTCCCGTTTTTTTCCCTTCGCAGCTCCCATCCTGCAGGTACTTATGCTGGGTGCCAACAAGGGTAGGTGGCTCTTCCGACAAAAGCAGCCTTTTCCCTTTGGAAGCTTGGATTGTAGTGTCTCAGGGGCTGCTTGCCAAACCTTGAAGTTGCCCAGGTTATAGCGTCCGCAGGTACGCTTGAGTAGCAAACGAGCACTTTCACCCGAGGAACAGGGTTCCTGTCACGCTGGAGGAGAGTTAATCCCGCAGACCTCGTTCCTCATGGGAAAGCGCAAGGCCACCCTGAGCCTCAGGGTAGTGCCTAAGTTTCCAACGGCAGGCTCTGCGTGCCTCGGTTTCCATGAGGTCTCCATCGTTGTTGTGCTTCAATGGAATGCGAGAATAGCTTTTAGGACTCCAAGCACTCTGGCCTCGGCACCGTTTCCCATGCTACCACACGGATCCCCCCCACGTCTCCTCTCTGCCTGCTGAGCAACAAGCAGCCGTGTAGGCCCTTCAGAACACTTCTTGCATGCAGAGCCCAAGGCGGCACACTGCTCTCTGTCTTCCTCTGGAAACCTAGGTTGTCGCAGCTTACCCAGCTCACTAAGACAGTCTGAGCCGGTCTCATGAGCTGGGGAACGTGGACTCAGTGAGGACCAGGGCCCTACCTGCACTCAGAAAATCACTCTGCTCAGCCTTCCATCCAGGAGCTCACACCGACTGGCTCGTTGGTTTAGCAGGACGTCTAAGTGAGGTCCAAGCTGAGCAAAGAACACACTTCCTCCTTTACCCTGCTAGGCCCACGGAAGAGGTAGAGCCATCTAGGCCTCGCTCAGGCCAGCCCTCCTTCAGGGATCTTGCCACACTTCGAAGCCTGCACAGTAAAAGTTATTTAGCGAAGTTGCCAGGGTTTCGCCATGCTCTCCCTCGGCAGCTCCACTACTGCAGGGACTCATGTTTGCTGTGAACTAGGATAGGTGGCCCACTTCAAAAAGCAGTCTTTTCCCCTTTGGAAATGTGGATTCTTGTAGCCTCGGAGCTGTTTGCAAAACCCTAGGAAGGCCCAGCTTCTACTCACGGCAGGCACGCCCGGGGAGGAAACGAGTATTTTTCCCCAGAGAAACAGGCTGCTTGCAAGTGTCGAGCGGAGCTTCTCAGGTGCCCAGCGTGTCCCGTTTGTTTTCCTTCGCAGCTGACATCCTGCAGGTACTTATGCTGGGGGCTAACAAGGGTAGGTGGCTCTTCCGACAAAAGCAGCCTTTTCCTTTTGGAAGCTTGGATTGTAGTGTCTCAGGGGCTGCTTGCCAAACCTTGAAGTTGCCCAGGTTATAGCCTCCAGAGGTACGCTTGAGTAGCAAACGAGCACTTTCACCCGAGGAACAGGGTTCCTGTCACGCTGCAGGAGAGTTAATCCCGCAGACCTCGTTCCTCCTGGGAAAGCGCAAGGCCACCCTGAGCCTCAGGGTAGTGCCTAAGTTTCCACAGGGCAAGCTCTGCGTGCCTCGGTTTCCATGAGGTCTCCATCGTTGTTGTGCTTCAGTGGAACGCGAGGATAGCTTTCAGGACCCCAAGCACTCTGACCTCCGCACCGTTTCCCATGCTACCACACGGATCCTCCCCACGTCTCCTCTCTGCCTGCTGAGCAACAAGCAGCCGTGTAGGCCCTTCGGAACACTTCTTGCATGCAGAGCCCATGGCGGCACTCTGCTCTCTCTCTTCCTTTGGAAACCAAGGTGGTCGCAGCTTGCCCCAGCTCACGAAGACAGTCTGAGCCGGGCTCATGAGCTGGGGAACGTGGACTCAGTGAGGACCAGGGCCCTACCTGCACTCAGAAAAACACTCTGCTCAGCCTTCCATCCAGGAGCTCACACCGACTGGCTCGTTGGTTTAGCAGGACGTCGATGTAAGGTCCAAGCTGAGCAAAGAGCACAATTCCTCCTTTACCCTGCTAGGCCCACGGAAGAGGTAGAGCCAACTAGGCCACGCTCAGGCCAGGTCTCCTTCAGGGATCTTGCCACACTTCGAAGCCTGCACAGTAAAAGTTACTTAGCGAAGTTGAGAGGGTTTCGCCATGCTCTCCCTCGACAGCTCCACTACTGCAGGGACTCATGTAGGCTGTGAACGAGGATAGGTGGCCTTGCTTCAAAACACAGGCTTTTCCCCTTTGGAAATGTGGATTCTTTGAGCCTCGGAGCTGTTTGCGAAACCCTAGGAAGGACCAGCTTCTACTGACTGCAGGCACGCCCGGGGAGGAAACGAGTATGTTTCCCCAGAGAAACAGGCTGCTTGCAAGTGTCGAGAGGAGTTTCTCAGGTGCCCAGTGTCCCGTTTGTTTCCCTTCGCAGCTCCCATCCTGCAGGTACTTATGCTGGGTGCTAAGAAGGGTAGGTGGCTCTTCCGACAAAAGCAGCCTTTTCCCTTTGGAAGCTTGGATTCTAGTGTCTCAGGGGCTGCTTGCCAAACCTTGAAGTTGCCCAGGTTATAGCCTCCGCAGGTACGCTTGAGTAGCAAACGAGCACTTTCACCCAAGGAACAGGGTTCCTGTCACGCTGGAGGAGAGTTAATCCCGCAGACCTCGTTCCTCCTGGGAAAGCGCAAGGGCACCCTGAGCCTCAGGGTAGTGCCTAAGTTTCCACCGGGCAAGCTCTGCGTGCCTCGGTTTCCATGAGGTCTCCATCGTTGTTGTGCTTCAATGGAACGCGAGGATAGCTTTCAGGACTCCAAGCACTCTGACCTCCACACCGTCTCCCATGCTACCGCACGGATCCCCCCCACGTCTCCTCTCTGCCTGCTGAGCAGCAAGCAGCCGTGTAGGCCCTTCGGAACACTTCTTGCATGCAGAGCCCAAGGCGGCACACTGCTCTCTGTCTTCCTTTGGAAACCTAGGTTGTCGCAGCTTGCCCCAACTACGAAGACAGTCTGAGCCGGTCTCATGTGCTGAGGAACGTGAACTCAGTGAGGACCAGGGCCCTACGTGCACTCAGAAAATCACTCTGCTCAGCCTTCCATCCAGGAGCTCACACCGACTGGCTCGTTGGTTTAACAGGACGTCGATGTGAGGTCCAAGATGAGCAAAGAGCACAATTCCTCCTTTACCCTGCTAGGCCCATGGAAGAGGTAGAGCCAACTAGGCCACGCTCAGGCCACGTCTCCTTCAGGGATCTTGCCACACTTCGAAGCCTGCACAGTAAAAGATACTTAGCGAAGTTGCCAGCGTTTCGCCATGCTCTCCCTCGACAACTCCACTACTGCAGGGACTCATGTATGCTGTGAACCAGGATAGGTGGCCTTGCTTCAAAACGCAGGCTTTTCCCCTTTGGAAATGTGGATTCTTGTAGCCTAGGAGCTGTTTGCGAAACCCTAGGAAGGACCAGCTTCTACTCACTGCAGGCACGCCCGGGCAGGAAACGAGTATGTTTCCCCAGAGAAACAGGCTGCTTGCAAGTGTCGAGAGGAGCTTCTCAGGTGCCCAGTGTGTCCCGTTTGTTTCTCTTCGAAGCTCCCGTACTGCAGGTACTTATGCTGGGTGCTAACAAGGGTTGGTTGGCTCTGCCGACAAAAGCAGCCTTTTCCCTTTGGAAGCTTGGATTGTAGTGTCTCAGGGGCTGCTTGCCAAACCTTGAAGATGCCCAGGTTATAGCCTCCGGAGGTACGCTTGAGTAGCAAACGAGCACTTTCACCCGAGGAACAGGGTTCCTGTCACGCTGGAGGAGAGTTAATCCCGCAGACCTCGTTCCTCTTGGGAAAGCGCAAGGCCACCCTGAGCCTCAGGGTAGTGCCTAAGTTTCCACCGGGCAAGCTCTGCGTGCCTCGGTTTCCATGAGGTCTCCATGGTTGTTGTGCTTCAATGGAACGCGAGGATAGCTTTCAGGACTCCAAGCACTCTGACCTCCACACCGTCTCCCATGCTACCACTCGGATCCCCCCCACGTCTCCTCTCTGCCTGCTGAGCAACAAGCAGCCGTGTAGGCCCTTCGGAACTCTTCTTGCATGCAGAGCCCAAGGCGGCACACTGCTCTCTGTCTTCCTTTGGAAACCTAGGTGGTCGCAGCTTGCCCCAGCTACGAAGACAGTCTGAGCCGGTCTCATGTGCTGAGGAACGAACTCAGTGAGGACCAGGGCCCTACCTGCACTCAGAAAAACACTCTGCTCAGCCTTCCATCCAGGAGCTCACACCGACTGGCTCGTTGGTTTAGCAGGACGTCTAAGTGAGGTCCAAGCTGAGCAAAGAGCACACTTCCTCCTTTACCCTGCTGGCCCACGGAAGAGGTAGAGCCAACTAGGCCTCGCTCAGGCCAGCCCTCCTTCAGGGATCTTGCCACACTTCGAAGCCTGCACAGTAAAAGATACTTAGCGAAGTTGCCAGGGTTTCACCATACTCTCCCTCGGAAGCTCCACTACTGCAGGGACTCATGTTTGCTGTGAACTAGGATAGGTGGCCCTCTTCAAAAAGCAGTCTTTTCCCCTTTGGAAATGTGGATTCTTGTAGCCTCGGAGCTGTTTGCAAAACCCTAGGAAGGCCCAGGTTCTCCGCACGACAGGTACGCCCGGGGAGGAAACGAGTATGTTGCCCCAGAGAAACAGGCTGCTTGCAAGTGTCGAGGGGAGCTTCTCAGGTGCCCAGTGTCCCGTTTTTTTCCCTTCGCAGCTCCCATCCTGCAGGTACTTATGCTGGGTGCCAACAAGGGTAGGTGGCTCTTCCGACAAAAGCAGCCTTTTCCTTTTGGAAGCTTGGATTGTAGTGTCTCAGGGGCTGCTTGCCAAACCTTGAAGTTGCCCAGGTTATAGCGTCCGCAGGTACGCTTGAGTAGCAAACGAGCACTTTCACCCGAGGAACAGTGTTCCTGTCACGCTGGAGGAGAGTTAATCCCGCAGACCTCGTTCCTCCTGGGAAAGCGCAAGGCCACCCTGAGCCTCAGGGTAGTGCCTAAGTTTCCAACGGCAGGCTCTGCGTGCCTCGGTTTCCATGAGGTCTCCATCGTTGTTGTGCTTCAATGGAATGCGAGAATAGCTTTTAGGACTCCAAGCACTCTGGCCTCGGCACCGTTTCCCATGCTACCACACGGTTCCCCCCCACGTCTCCTCTCTGCCTGCTGAGCAACAAGCAGCCGTGTAGGCCCTTCGGAACACTTCTTGCATGCAGAGCCCAAGGCGGCACACTGCTCTCTGTCTTCCTTTGGAAACCTAGGTTGTCGCAGCTTGCCCCAGCTACGAAGACAGTCTGAGCCGGTCTCATGTGCTGAGGAACGTGAACTCAGTGAGGAACAGGGCCCTACCTGCACTCAGAAAAACACTCTGCTCAGCCTTCCATCCAGGAGCTCACACCGACTGGCTCGTTGGTTTAGCAGGACGTCTAAGTGAGGTCCAAGCTGAGCAAAGAGCACACTTTTCCTTTACCCTGCTAGGCCCCCAGAAGAGGTAGAGCCAAATAGGACTCACTCAGGCCAGTCCACCTTCAGGGATCTTGCCACACTTCGAAGCCTGCAGAGTAAAAGATACTTAGCGAAGTTGTCAGGGTTTCCCAATGCTCTCCCTCGGCCGCTCCACTACTGCAGGGACTCATGTTTGCTTTGAACTAGGATAGGTGGCCCTGCTTCCAAAAGCAGTCTTTTCCACTTTGGAAATGTGGATTCTTGTAGCTTCGGAGCTGTTTGCGAAACCCTAGGAAGGCCCAGCTTCTACACACTGCAGGCACGCCCGGGGAGGAAACGAGAATGTTCCCCAAGAGAAACAGGCTGCTTGCAAGTGTCGAGGGGAGCTTCTCAGGTGCCCAGTGTTTCCCGTTTGTTTCCCTTCGCAGCTCCCATCCTGCAGGTACTTATACTGGGTACTAACAAGGGTAGGTGGCTCTGCCGACAAAAGCAGCGTTTTCCCTTTGGAAGCTTGGATTCTAGTGTCTTAGGGGCTAATTGACAAACCTTGAAGCTGCCCAGATTAAGCCTCCGCAGGTACGCTTGCGTAGCAAACGAGCACTTTCTACCGATGAACAGGGTTCCTGTCACGCTGGAGGAGAGTTAATCCCGCAGACCTCGTTCCTCATGGGAAAGCGCAAGGCCACCCTGAGCCTCAGGGTAGTGCCTAAGTTTCCACCGGGCAAGCTCTGCGTGCCTCGGTTTCCATGAGGTCTCCACCGTTGTTGTGCTTCAATGGAACGCGAGGATAGCTTTCAGGACTCCAAGCACTCTGACCTCCGCACCGTTTCCCATGCTACCACACGGATCCCCCCCACGTCTCCTCTCTGCCTGCTGAGCAACAAGCAGCCGTGTAGGCCCTTCGGAACACTTCTTGCATGCAGAGCCCGAGGCGGCACTCTGCTCTCTCTCTTCCTTTGGAAACAAAGGTGGTCGCAGCTTGCCCCAGCTCACGAAGACAGTCTGAGCCGGTCTCATGAGCTGGGGAACGTGGACTCAGTGAGGACCAGGGCCCTACCTGCACTCAGAAAAACACTCTGCTCAGCCTTCCATCCAGTTGCTCACACCGACTGGCTCGTTGGTTTAGCAGGACGTCGATGTGAGGTCCAAGCTGAGCAAAGAGCACAATTCCTCCTTTACCCTGCTAGGCCCCCGCAAGAGGTAGAGCCAACTAGGCCTCGCTCAGGCCAGCCCTCCTTCAGGGATCTTGCCACACTTCGAAGCCTGCACAGTAAAAGATACGTAGCGAAGTTGCCAGGGTTTCGCCATGCTCTCCCTCGGCAGCTCCACTACTGCAGGGACTCATGTTTGCTGTGAACGAGGATAGGTGGCCCTGCTTCCAAAAGCAGTCTTTTCCGCTTTGGAAATGTCGTTTCTTGTAGCCTCGGAGCTGTTTGCGAAACTCTAGGAAGGCCCAGCTTCTACACACTGCAGGCACGCCCGGGGAGGAAACGAGAATGTTCCCCAAGAGAAACAGGCTGCTTGCAAGTGTCGAGGGGAGCTTCTCAGGTGCCCAGTGTGTCCCGTTTGTTTCCCTTCGCAGCTCCCATCTTGCAGGTACTTATACTGGGTACTAACAAGGGTAGGTGGCTCTGCCGACAAAAGCAGCCTTTTCCCTTTGGAACCTTGGATTCTAGTGTCTCAGGGGCTGTTTGACAATCCTTGAAGATGCCCAGAATATAACCTCCGCAGGTACGGTTGCGTAGCAAACGAGCACTTTCATCCGAGGAACAGGGTTCCTGTCACCCTGGAGGAGAGTTAATCCCGCAGACCTCGTTCCTCCTGGGAAAGCGCAAGGCCACCCTGAGCCTCAGGGTAGTGCCTAAGTTTCCAACGGGCATGCTCTGCGTGCCTCGGTTTCCATGAAGTCTCCATCGTTGTTGTGCTTCAATGGAACGCGAGGATAGCTTTCAGGACCCCAAGCACTCTGACCTCCGCACCGTTTCCCATGCTACCACACGGATCCCCCCCACGTCTCCTCTCTGCCTGCTGAGCAACAAGCAGCCGTGTAGGCCCTTCGGAACACTTCTTGCATGCAGAGCCCAAGGCGGCACACTGCTCTCTGTCTTCCTTTGGAAACCTAGGTTGCCGCAGCTTGCCCCAGTTCACGAAGACAGTCTGAGCCGGTCTCATGTGCTGAGGAACGTGAACTCAGTGAGGACCAGGGCCCTACCTGCACTCAGAAAATCACTCTGCTCAGCCTTCCATCCAGGAGCTCACACCGACTGGCTCGTTGGTTTAGCAGGACGTCTATGTGAGGTCCAAGCTGAGCAAAGAGCACAATTCCTCCTTTAACCTGCTAGGCCCCCGGAAGAGGTAGAGCCAACCTGGCCTCGCTCAGGCCAGCCCTCCTTCAGGGATCTTGCCCCACTTCTAAGCCTGCACAGTAAAAGATACTTAGCGAAGTTGCCAGGGTTTCGCCATGCTCTCCCTCGGCAGCTCCACTACTGCAGGGACTCATGTTTGCTGTGAACGAAGATAGGTGGCCCTGCTTCCAAAAGCAGTCTTTTCCACTTTGGAAATGTGGTTTCTTGTAGCTTCGGAGCTGTTTGCGAAACCGTAGGAAGGCCCAGCTTCTGCTCACTGCAGGCACGCCGGGGGAGGAAACGGGTACGTTCCCCCAGAGAAACAGGCTGCTTGCAAGTGTGGAGGGGAGCTTCTCAGGTGCCCAGAGTGTCCCGTTTGTTTCCCTTCGCAGCTCCCATCCTGCAGGTACTTATGCTGGGTGCTAACAAGGTTAGGTGGCTCTGACGACAAAAGCAGCCTTTTCCCTTAGGAAGCTTGGATTCTAGTGATTCACGGGCTGCTTTCCAAACATTGAAGTTTCCCAGCTTATAGCCTCCGCAGGTACGCTTGAGTAGCAAACGAGCACTTTCATCCGAGGAAGAGTGTTCCTGTCCCGATGGAGGAGAGTTAATCCTGCAGACCTCGTTCCTCCTGGGAAAGCGCAAGGCGACCCTGAGCCTCAGGATAGTGCCTAATTTTCCACCGGGCAAGCTCTGCGTGCCTCGGTTTCCATGAGGTCTCCACCGTTGTTGTGATTCAATGGAATGCGAGGATAGCTTTCAGGATTCCACGCACTCTGGCCTCCGCACCGTTTCCCATGCTACAACACGGATCCCCCCCACGTCTCCTCTCTGCCTGCTGAGCAACAAGCAGCCGTGTAGCCCCTTCGGAACACTTCTTGCATGCAGAGCCCAAGGCGGCACACTGCTCTCTGTCTTCCTTTGGAAACCTAGGTTGCCGCAGCTTGCCCCAGTTCACGAAGACAGTCTGAGCCGGTCTCATGTGCTGAGGAACGTGAACTCAGTGAGGACCAGGGCCCTACCTGCACTCAGAAAATCACTCTGCTCAGCCTTCCATCCAGGAGCTCACTCCGACTGGCTCGTTGGTTTAGCAGGACGTCGATGTGAGGTCCAAGCTGAGCAAAGAGCACACGTCTTCCTTTACCCTGCTAGGCCCCCGGAAGAGGTAGAGCCAAATAGGACTCGCTCAGGCCAGTCCAACTTCAGGGATCTTGCCACCCTTCGAAGCCTGCAGAATAAAAGATACTTAGCGAAGTTGTCAGGGTTTCCCAATGCTCTCCCTCGGCCGCTCCACTACTGCAGGGACTCATGTTTGCTTTGAACTAGGATAGGTGGCCCTGCTTCCAAAAGCAGACTTTTCCACTTTGGAAATGTGGATTCTTGTAGCTTCGGAGCTGTTTGCGAAACCCTAGGAAGGCCCAGCTTCTACACACTGCAGGCACGCCCGGGGAGGAAACAAGAATGTTCCCCAAGAGAAACAGGCTGCTTGCAAGTGTCGAGGGGAGCTTCTCAGGAGCCCAGTGTTACCCGTTTGTTTCCCTTCGCGGCTCCCATCCTGCAGGTACTTATACTGGGTACTAACAAGGGTAGGTGGCTCTGCCGACAAAAGCAGCGTTTTCCCTTTGGAAGCTTGGATTCTAGTGTCTCAGGGGCTAATTGACAAACCTTGAAGCTGCCCAGATGAAGCCTCCGCAGGTACGCTTGCGTAGCAAACGAGCACTTTCTACCGATGAACAGGGTTCCTGTCACGCTGGAGGAGAGTTAATCCCGCAGACCTCGTTCTTCCTGGGAAAGCGCAAGGCCACCCTGAGCCTCAAGGTAGTGCCTAAGTTTGCACCGGGCAAGCTCGGCGTGCCTCGGTTTCCATGAGGTCTCCATCGTTGTTGTGCTTCAATGGAACGCGATGATAGCTTTCAGGACTCCAAGCACTCTCACCTCCGCACCGTTTCCCATGCTACCACACGGATTCCCCCCACGTCTCCTCTCTACCTGCTGAGCAACAAGCAGCCGTGTAGGCCCTTCGGAACACTTCTTGCATGCAGAGCCCAAGGAGGCACACTGCTCTCTGTCTTCCTTTGGAAACCTAGGTTGTCGCAGCTTGCCCCAGCTACGAAGACAGTCTGAGCCGGTCTCATGTGCTGAGGAACGTGAACTCAGTGAGGACCAGGGCCCTACCTGCACTCAGAAAATCACTCTGCTCAGCCTTCCATCCAGGAGCTCACACCGACTGGCTCGTTGGTTTAACAGGACGTCGATGTGAGGTCCAAGATGAGCAAAGAGCACAATTCCTCCTTTACCCTGCTAGGCCCATGGAAGAGGTAGAGCCAACTAGGCCACGCTCAGGCCACGTCTCCTTCAGGGATCTTGCCACACTTCGAAGCCTGCACAGTAAAAGATACTTAGCGAAGTTGCCAGCGTTTCGCCATGCTCTCCCTCGACAACTCCACTACTGCAGGGACTCATGTATGCTGTGAACCAGGATAGGTGGCCTTGCTTCAAAACGCAGGCTTTTCCCCTTTGGAAATGTGGATTCTTGTAGCCTAGGAGCTGTTTGCGAAACCCTAGGAAGGACCAGCTTCTACTCACTGCAGGCACGCCCGCGGAGGAAACGAGTATGTTTCCCCAGAGAAACAGGCTGCTTGCAAGTGTCGAGAGGAGCTTCTCAGGTGCCCAGTGTGTCCCGTTTGTTTCTCTTCGAAGCTCCCGTACTGCAGGTACTTATGCTGGGTGCTAACAAGGGTTGGTTGGCTCTGCCGACAAAAGCAGCCTTTTCCCTTTGGAAGCTTGGATTGTAGTGTCTCAGGGGCTGCTTGCCAAACCTTGAAGATGCCCAGGTTATAGCCTCCGGAGGTACGCTTGAGTAGCAAACGAGCACTTTCACCCGAGGAACAGGGTTCCTGTCACGCTGGAGGAGAGTTAATCCCGCAGACCTCGTTCCTCTTGGGAAAGCGCAAGGCCACCCTGATCCTCAGGGTAGTGCCTAAGTTTCCACCGGGCAAGCTCTGCGTGCCTCGGTTTCCATGAGGTCTCCATGGTTGTTGTGCTTCAATGGAACGCGAGGATAGCTTTCAGGACTCCAAGCACTCTGACCTCCACACCGTCTCCCATGCTACCACTCGGATCCCCCCCACGTCTCCTCTCTGCCTGCTGAGCAACAAGCAGCCGTGTAGGCCCTTCGGAACACTTCTTGCATGCAGAGCCCAAGGCGGCACACTGCTCTCTGTCTTCCTTTGGAAACCTAGGTGGTCGCAGCTTGCCCCAGTTCACGAAGACAGTCTGAGCCGGTCTCATGTGCTGAGGAACGTGAACTCAGTGAGGACCAGGGCCCTACCTGCACTCAGAAAATCACTCTGCTCAGCCTTCCATCCAGGAGCTCACTCCGACTGGCTCGTTGGTTTAGCAGGACGTCGATGTGAGGTCCAAGCTGAGCAAAGAGCACACGTCTTCCTTTACCCTGCTAGGCCCCCGGAAGAGGTAGAGCCAAATAGGACTCGCTCAGGCCAGTCCAACTTCAGGGATCTTGCCACCCTTCGAAGCCTGCAGAATAAAAGATACTTAGCGAAGTTGTCAGGGTTTCCCAATGCTCTCCCTCGGCAGCTCCACTACTGCAGGGACTCATGTTTGCTTTGAACTAGGATAGGTGGCCCTGCTTCCAAAAGCAGTCTTTCCCACTTTGGAAATGTGGATTCTTGTAGCTTCGGAGCTGTTTGCGAAACCCTAGGAAGGCCCAGCTTCTACACACTGCAGGCACGCCCGGGGAGGAAACGAGAATGTTCCCCAAGAGAAACAGGCTGCTTGCAAGTGTCGAGGGGAGCTTCTCAGGAGCCCAGTGTTACCCGTTTGTTTCCCTTCGCGGCTCCCATCCTGCAGGTACTTATACTGGGTACTAACAAGGGTAGGTGGCTCTGCCGACAAAAGCAGCGTTTTCCCTTTGGAAGCTTGGATTCTAGTGTCTCAGGGGCTAATTGACAAACCTTGAAGCTGCCCAGATGAAGCCTCCGCAGGTACGCTTGCGTAGCAAACGAGCACTTTCTACCGATGAACAGGGTTCCTGTCACGCTGGAGGAGAGTTAATCCCGCAGACCTCGTTCTTCCTGGGAAAGCGCAAGGCCACCCTGAGCCTCAGGGTAGTTCCTAATTTTCCACCGGGCAAACTCTGCGTGCCTCGGTTTCCATGAGGTCTCCACCGTTGTTGTGCTTCAATGGAATGCGAGGATAGCTTTCAGGATTCCAAGCACTCTGGCCTCTGCACCATTTCCCATGCTACCACACGGATCCCCCCCAAGTCTCCTCTCTGCCTGCTGAGCAACAAGCAGCTCTGTAGGCCCTTCGGAACACTTCTTGCATGCAGAGCCCAAGGCTGCACACTACTCTCTGTCTTCCTTTGGAAACCTAGGTTGCTGCAGCTTGCCCAAGCTCACGAAGACAGTCTGAGCCGGTCTCATGTGCTGAGGAACGTGAACTCCGTGAGGAACAGGGCCCTACCTGCTCTCAGAAAATCACTCTGCTCAGCCTTCCATACAGGAGCTCACACCGACTAGCTCGTTGGTTTAGCAGGACGTCGATGTGAGGTCCATGCTAAGCAAAGTGCACAGTACTTCCTTTACCCTGCTAGGCCCCCGGAAGAGGTAGAGCCAATTAGGCCTCGCTCAGGCCAGCCCTCCTTCAGGGATCTTGCCCCACTTCGAAGCCTGCACAGTAAAAGATACTTAGCGAAGTTGCCAGGATTTCGCCATGCTCTCCCTCGGCCGCTCCACTACTGCAGGGACTCATGTTTGCTTTGAACTTGGATAGTTGGCCCTGCTTCCAAAAGCAGTCTTTTCCACTTTGGAAATGTGGATTCTTGTAGCTTCGGAGCTGTTTGCGAAACCCTAGGAAGGCCCAGCTTCTACACACTGCAGGCACGCCCGGGGAGGAAACGAGTATGTTCCCCCAGAGAAACAGGCTGCTTGCAAGTGTCGAGGGGAGCTTCTCAGGTGCCCAGTGTGTCCCGTTTGTTTCTCTTCGAAGCTCCCGTACTGCAGGTACTTATGCTGGGTGCTAACAAGCGTTGGTTAGCTCTGCCGACAAAAGCAGCCTTTTCCCTTTGGAAGCTTGGATTGTAGTGTCTCAGGGGCTGCTTGACAAACCTTGAAGTTGCCCAGGTTATAGCCTCCGCAGGTACGCTTGAGTAGCAAACGAGCACTTTCACCCGAGGAACAGGGTTCCTGTCACGCTGGAGGAGAGTTAATCCCGCAGACCTCGTTCCTCCTGGGAAAGTGCAAGGTCACCCTGAGCCTCAAGGTAGTGCCTAAGTTTGCACCGGGCAAGCTCGGCGTGCCTCGGTTTCCATGAGGTCTCCATCGTTGTTGTGCTTCAATGGAACGCGATGATAGCTTTCAGGACTCCAAGCACTCTCACCTCCGCACCGTTTCCCATGCTACCACACGGATTCCCCCCACGTCTCCTCTCTACCTGCTGAGCAACAAGCAGCCGTGTAGGCCCTTCGGAACACTTCTTGCATTCAGAGCCCAAGGAGGCACACTGCTCTCTGTCTTCCTTTGGAAACCTAGGTTGTCGCAGCTTGCCCCAGCTACGAAGACAGTCTGAGCCGGTCTCATGTGCTGAGGAACGTGAACTCAGTGAGGACCAGGGCCCTACCTGCACTCAGAAAATCACTCTGCTCAGCCTTCCATCCAGGAGCTCACACCGACTGGCTCGTTGGTTTAACAGGACGTCGATGTGAGGTCCAAGATGAGCAAAGAGCACAATTCCTCCTTTACCCTGCTAGGCCCATGGAAGAGGTAGAGCCAACTAGGCCACGCTCAGGCCACGTCTCCTTCAGGGATCTTGCCACACTTCGAAGCCTGCACAGTAAAAGATACTTAGCGAAGTTGCCAGCGTTTCGCCATGCTCTCCCTCGACAACTCCACTACTGCAGGGACTCATGTATGCTGTGAACCAGGATAGGTGGCCTTGCTTCAAAACGCAGGCTTTTCCCCTTTGGAAATGTGGATTCTTGTAGCCTAGGAGCTGTTTGCGAAACCCTAGGAAGGACCAGCTTCTACTCACTGCAGGCACGCCCGCGGAGGAAACGAGTATGTTTCCCCAGAGAAACAGGCTGCTTGCAAGTGTCGAGAGGAGCTTCTCAGGTGCCCAGTGTGTCCCGTTTGTTTCTCTTCGAAGCTCCCGTACTGCAGGTACTTATGCTGGGTGCTAACAAGGGTTGGTTGGCTCTGCCGACAAAAGCAGCCTTTTCCCTTTGGAAGCTTGGATTGTAGTGTCTCAGGGGCTGCTTGCCAAACCTTGAAGATGCCCAGGTTATAGCCTCCGGAGGTACGCTTGAGTAGCAAACGAGCACTTTCACCCGAGGAACAGGGTTCCTGTCACGCTGGAGGAGAGTTAATCCCGCAGACCTCGTTCCTCTTGGGAAAGCGCAAGGCCACCCTGATCCTCAGGGTAGTGCCTAAGTTTCCACCGGGCAAGCTCTGCGTGCCTCGGTTTCCATGAGGTCTCCATGGTTGTTGTGCTTCAATGGAACGCGAGGATAGCTTTCAGGACTCCAAGCACTCTGACCTCCACACCGTCTCCCATGCTACCACTCGGATCCCCCCCACGTCTCCTCTCTGCCTGCTGAGCAACAAGCAGCCGTGTAGGCCCTTCGGAACACTTCTTGCATGCAGAGCCCAAGGCGGCACACTGCTCTCTGTCTTCCTTTGGAAACCTAGGTGGTCGCAGCTTGCCCCAGCTACGAAGACAGTCTGAGCCGGTCTCATGTGCTGAGGAACGAACTCAGTGAGGACCAGGGCCCTACCTGCACTCAGAAAAACACTCTGCTCAGCCTTCCATCCAGGAGCTCACACCGACTGGCTCGTTGGTTTAGCAGGACGTCTAAGTGAGGTCCAAGCTGAGCAAAGAGCACACTTCCTCCTTTACCCTGCTGGCCCACGGAAGAGGTAGAGCCAACTAGGCCTCGCTCAGGCCAGCCCTCCTTCAGGGATCTTGCCACACTTCGAAGCCTGCACAGTAAAAGATACTTAGCGAAGTTGCCAGGGTTTCACCATACTCTCCCTCGGAAGCTCCACTACTGCAGGGACTCATGTTTGCTGTGAACTAGGATAGGTGGCCCTCTTCAAAAAGCAGTCTTTTCCCCTTTGGAAATGTGGATTCTTGTAGCCTCGGAGCTGTTTGCAAAACCCTAGGAAGGCCCAGGTTCTCCTCACGGCAGGTACGCCCGGGGAGGAAACGAGTATGTTGCCCCAGAGAAACAGGCTGCTTGCAAGTGTCGAGGGGAGCTTCTCAGGTGCCCAGTGTCCCGTTTTTTTCCCTTCGCAGCTCCCATCCTGCAGGTACTTATGCTGGGTGCCAACAAGGGTAGGTGGCTCTTCCGACAAAAGCAGCCTTTTCCCTTTGGAAGCTTGGATTGTAGTGTCTCAGGGGCTGCTTGCCAAACCTTGAAGTTGCCCAGGTTATAGCGTCCGCAGGTACGCTTGAGTAGCAAACGAGCACTTTCACCCGAGGAACAGGGTTCCTGTCACGCTGGAGGAGAGTTAATCCCGCAGACCTCGTTCCTCATGGGAAAGCGCAAGGCCACCCTGAGCCTCAGGGTAGTGCCTAAGTTTCCAACGGCAGGCTCTGCGTGCCTCGGTTTCCATGAGGTCTCCATCGTTGTTGTGCTTCAATGGAATGCGAGAATAGCTTTTAGGACTCCAAGCACTCTGGCCTCGGCACCGTTTCCCATGCTACCACACGGTTCCCCCCCACGTCTCCTCTCTGCCTGCTGAGCAACAAGCAGCCGTGTAGGCCCTTCGGAACACTTCTTGCATGCAGAGCCCAAGGCGGCACACTGCTCTCTGTCTTCCTTTGGAAACCTAGGTTGTCGCAGCTTGCCCCAGCTACGAAGACAGTCTGAGCCGGTCTCATGTGCTGAGGAACGTGAACTCAGTGAGGAACAGGGCCCTACCTGCACTCAGAAAAACACTCTGCTCAGCCTTCCATCCAGGAGCTCACACCGACTGGCTCGTTGGTTTAGCAGGACGTCTAAGTGAGGTCCAAGCTGAGCAAAGAGCACACTTTTCCTTTACCCTGCTAGGCCCACGGAAGAGGTAGAGCCAACTAGGCCTTGCTCAGGCCAGCCCTTCTTCAGGGATCTTGCCACAGTTTGAAGCCTGCACAGTCAAAGATACTTAGCGAAGTTGCCAGGGTTTCGCCATGCTCTCCCTCGGCAGCTCCACTACTGCAGGGACTCCTGTTTGCTGTGAAAGAGGATAGATGGCCCTGCTTCCAAAAGCATTCTTTGCCCCTTTGGAAATGTTATTTCTTGTAGCCTCGGAGCTGTTTACGAAACCCTAGGAAGGCCCAGCTTCTACACACTGCAGGCACGCCCGGGGAGGAAACGAGTATGTTCCCCCAGAGAAACAGGCTGCTTGCAAGTATCGAGGGGAGCTTCTCAGGTGCCCAGTGTGTCCCGTTTGTTTCCCTTCGCAGCTCCCATCCTGTAGGTACTTATGCTGGGTGCTAACAAGGGTAGGTGGCTCTGCCGACAAAAGCAGCCTTTTCCCTTTGGAAGCTTGGATTCTAGTGATTCACGGGCTGCTTTCCAAACCTTGAAGTTTCCCAGCTTATAGCCTTCGCAGGTACGCTTGAGTAGCAAACGAGCACTTTCACCCTAGGAAGAGTTTTCCTGTACCGCTAGAGGAGAGTTTTTCCCGCAGACCTCGTTCCTCCTGGGAAAGCGCAAGGCCACCCTGAGCCTCAGGGTAGTGACTAATTTTCCACCGGGCAAGCTCAGCGTGCCTCGGTTTCCATGAGGTCTCCACCGTTGTTGTGCTTCAATGGAATGCGAGGATAGCTTTCAGGATTCCAAGCACTCTGGCCTCCGCACCTTTTCCCATGCTACAACACGGATCACCCCCAAGTCTCCGCTCTGCCTGCTGAGCAACAAGCAGCTGTGTAGGCCCTTCGGAACATTTCTTGCATGCAGAGCCCTAGGCGGCACACTGCTCTCTGTCTTCCTTTGGAAACCTAGGTTGCCGCAGCTTGCCCCAGCACACGAAGACAGTCTGAGCCGGTCTCATGTGCTGAGGAACGTGAACTCCGTGAGGACCAGGGCCCTACCTGCTCTCAGAAAATCACTCTGCTCAGCCTTCCATACAGGAGCTCACACCGACTGGCTCGTTGGTTTAGCAGGACGTCGATGTGAGGTCCAAGCTGAGCAAAGAGCACACGTCTTCCTTTACCCTGCTAGGCCCCCAGAAGAGGTAGAGCCAAATAGGACTCACTCAGGCCAGTCCACCTTCAGGGATCTTGCCACACTTCGAAGCCTGCAGAGTAAAAGATACTTAGCGAAGTTGTCAGGGTTTCCCAATGCTCTCCCTCTGCCGCTCCACTACTGCAGGGACTCATGTTTGCTTTGAACTAGGATAGGTGGCCCTGCTTCCAAAAGCAGTCTTTTCCACTTTGGAAATGTGGAGTCTTGTAGCTTCGGAGCTGTTTGCGAAACCCTAGGAAGGCCCAGCTTCTACACACTGCAGGCACGCCCGGGGAGGAAACGAGAATGTTCCCCAAGAGAAACAGGCTGCTTGCAAGTGTCGAGGGGAGCTTCTGAGGTGCCCAGTGTTTCCCGTTTGTTTCCCTTCGCAGCTCCCATCCTGCAGGTACTTATACTGGGTACTAACAAGGGTAGGTGGCTCTGCCGACAAAAGCAGCGTTTTCCCTTTGGAAGCTTGGATTCTAGTGTCTTAGGGGCTAATTGACAAACCTTGAAGCTGCCCAGATTAAGCCTCCGCAGGTACGCTTGCGGAGCAAACGAGCACTTTCTACCGATGAACAGGGTTCCTGTCACGCTGGAGGAGAGTTAATCCCGCAGACCTCGTTCCTCATGGGAAAGCGCAAGGCCACCCTGAGCCTCAGGGTAGTGCCTAAGTTTCCACCGGGCAAGCTCTGCGTGCCTCGGTTTCCATGAGGTCTCCACCGTTGTTGTGCTTCAATGGAACGCGAGGATAGCTTTCAGGACTCCAAGCACTCTGACCTCCGCACCGTTTCCCATGCTACCACACGGATCCCCCCCACGTCTCCTCTCTGCCTGCTGAGCAACAAGCAGCCGTGTAGGCCCTTCGGAACACTTCTTGCATGCAGAGCCCAAGGCGGCACTCTGCTCTCTCTCTTCCTTTGGAAACAAAGGTGGTCGCAGCTTGCCCCAGCTCACGAAGACAGTCTGAGCCGGTCTCATGAGCTGGGGAACGTGGACTCAGTGAGGACCAGGGCCCTACCTGCACTCAGAAAAACACTCTGCTCAGCCTTCCATCCAGTTGCTCACACCGACTGGCTCGTTGGTTTAGCAGGACGTCGATGTGAGGTCCAAGCTGAGCAAAGAGCACAATTCCTCCTTTACCCTGCTAGGCCCCCGCAAGAGGTAGAGCCAACTAGGCCTCGCTCAGGCCAGCCCTCCTTCAGGGATCTTGCCACAGTTCGAAGCCTGTACAGTAAAAGATACTTAGCGAAGTTGCCAGGGTTTCGCCATGCTCTCCCTCGGCAGCTCCACTACTGCAGGGACTCATGTTTGCTGTGAACGAGGATAGGTGGCCCTGCTTCCAAAAGCAGTCTTTTCCGCTTTGGAAATGTCGTTTCTTGTAGCCTCGGAGCTGTTTGCGAAACTCTAGGAAGGCCCAGCTTCTACACACTGCAGGCACGCCCGGGGAGGAAACGAGAATGTTCCCCAAGAGAAACAGGCTGCTTGCAAGTGTCGAGGGGAGCTTCTCAGGTGCCCAGTGTGTCCCGTTTGTTTCCCTTCGCAGCTCCCATCTTGCAGGTACTTATACTGGGTACTAACGAGGGTAGGTGGCTCTGCCGACAAAAGCAGCCTTTTCCCTTTGGAACCTTGGATTCTAGTGTCTCAGGGGCTGTTTGACAGTCCTTGAAGATGCCCAGAATTTAACCTCCGCAGGTACGGTTGCGTAGCAAACGAGCACTTTCATCCGAGGAACAGGGTTCCTGTCACCCTGGAGGAGAGTTAATCCCGCAGACCTCGTTCCTCCTGGGAAAGCGCAAGGCCACCCTGAGCCTCAGGGTAGTGCCTAAGTTTCCAACGGGCATGCTCTGCGTGCCTCGGTTTCCATGAAGTCTCCATCGTTGTTGTGCTTCAATGGAACGCGAGGATAGCTTTCAGGACCCCAAGCACTCTGACCTCCGCACCGTTTCCCATGCTACCACACGGATCCCCCCCACGTCTCCTCTCTGCCTGCTGAGCAACAAGCAGCCGTGTAGGCCCTTCGGAACACTTCTTGCATGCAGAGCCCAAGGCGGCACACTGCTCTCTGTCTTCCTTTGGAAACCTAGGTTGCCGCAGCTTGCCCCAGTTCACGAAGACAGTCTGAGCCGGTCTCATGTGCTGAGGAACGTGAACTCAGTGAGGACCAGGGCCCTACCTGCACTCAGAAAATCACTCTGCTCAGCCTTCCATCCAGGAGCTCACACCGACTGGCTCGTTGGTTTAGCAGGACGTCTATGTGAGGTCCAAGCTGAGCAAAGAGCACAATTCCTCCTTTAACCTGCTAGGCCCCCGGAAGAGGTAGAGCCAACTAGGCCTCGCTCAGGCCAGCCCTCCTTCAGGGATCTTGCCCCACTTCTAAGCCTGCACAGTAAAAGATACTTAGCGAAGTTGCCAGGGTTTCGCCATGCTCTCCCTCGGCAGCTCCACTACTGCAGGGACTCATGTTTGCTGTGAACGAAGATAGGTGGCCCTGCTTCCAAAAGCAGTCTTTTCCACTTTGGAAATGTGGTTTCTTGTAGCTTCGGAGCTGTTTGCGAAACCGTAGGAAGGCCCAGCTTCTGCTCACTGCAGGCACGCCGGGGGAGGAAACGGGTACGTTCCCCCAGAGAAACAGGCTGCTTGCAAGTGTCGAGGGGAGCTTCTCAGGTGCCCAGAGTGTCCCGTTTGTTTCCCTTCGCAGCTCCCATCCTGCAGGTACTTATGCTGGGTGCTAACAAGGTTAGGTGGCTCTGCCGACAAAAGCAGCCTTTTCCCTTAGGAAGCTTGGATTCTAGTGATTCACGGGCTGCTTTCCAAACATTGAAGTTTCCCAGCTTATAGCCTCCGCAGGTACGCTTGAGTAGCAAACGAGCACTTTCATCCGAGGAAGAGTGTTCCTGTCCCGATGGAGGAGAGTTAATCCTGCAGACCTCGTTCCTCCTGGGAAAGCGCAAGGCCACCCTGAGCCTCAGGGTAGTGCCTAATTTTCCACCGGGCAAGCTCTGCGTGCCTCGGTTTCCATGAGGTCTCCACCTTTGTTGTGATTCAATGGAATGCGAGGATAGCTTTCAGGATTCCAAGCACTCTGGCCTCCGCACCGTTTCCCATGCTACCACACGGATCCCCCCCACGTCTCCTCTCTGCCTGCTGAGCAACAAGCAGCCGTGTAGCCCCTTCGGAACACTTCTTGCATGCAGAGCCCAAGGCGGCACACTGCTCTCTGTCTTCCTTTGGAAACCTAGGTTGCCGCAGCTTGCCCCAGTTCACGAAGACAGTCTGAGCCGTTCTCATGTGCTGAGGAACGTGAACTCAGTGAGGACCAGGGCCCTACCTGCACTCAGAAAATCACTCTGCTCAGCCTTCCATCCAGGAGCTCACTCCGACTGGCTCGTTGGTTTAGCAGGACGTCGATGTGAGGTCCAAGCTGAGCAAAGAGCACACGTCTTCCTTTACCCTGCTAGGCCCCCGGAAGAGGTAGAGCCAAATAGGACTCGCTCAGGCCAGTCCAACTTCAGGGATCTTGCCACCCTTCGAAGCCTGCAGAGTAAAAGATACTTAGCGAAGTTGTCAGGGTTTCCCAATGCTCTCCCTCGGCAGCTCCACTACTGCAGGGACTCATGTTTGCTTTGAACTAGGATAGGTGGCCCTGCTTCCAAAAGCAGTCTTTCCCACTTTGGAAATGTGGATTCTTGTAGCTTCGGAGCTGTTTGCGAAACCCTAGGAAGGCCCAGCTTCTACACACTGCAGGCACGCCCGGGGAGGAAACGAGAATGTTCCCCAAGAGAAACAGGCTGCTTGCAAGTGTCGAGGGGAGCTTCTCAGGAGCCCAGTGTTACCCGTTTGTTTCCCTTCGCGGCTCCCATCCTGCAGGTACTTATACTGGGTACTAACAAGGGTAGGTGGCTCTGCCGACAAAAGCAGCGTTTTCCCTTTGGAAGCTTGGATTCTAGTGTCTCAGGGGCTAATTGACAAACCTTGAAGCTGCCCAGATGAAGCCTCCGCAGGTACGCTTGCGTAGCAAACGAGCACTTTCTACCGATGAACAGGGTTCCTGTCACGCTGGAGGAGAGTTAATCCCGCAGACCTCGTTCTTCCTGGGAAAGCGCAAGGCCACCCTGAGCCTCAGGGTAGTTCCTAATTTTCCACCGGGCAAAGTCTGCGTGCCTCGGTTTACATGAGGTCTCCACCGTTGTTGTGCTTCAATGGAATGCGAGGATAGCTTTCAGGATTCCAAGCACTCTGGCCTCTGCACCATTTCCCATGCTACCACACGGATCCCCCCCAAGTCTCCTCTCTGCCTGCTGAGCAACAAGCAGCTCTGTAGGCCCTTCGGAACACTTCTTGCATGCAGAGCCCAAGGCGGCACACTACTCTCTGTCTTCCTTTGGAAACCTAGGTTGCTGCAGCTTGCCCCAGCTCACGAAGACAGTCTGAGCCGGTCTCATGTGCTGAGGAACGTGAACTCCGTGAGGAACAGGGCCCTACCTGCTCTCAGAAAATCACTCTGCTCAGCCTTCCATACAGGAGCTCACACCGACTAGCTCGTTGGTTTAGCAGGACGTCGATGTGAGGTCCATGCTAAGCAAAGTGCACAGTACTTCCTTTACCCTGCTAGGCCCCCGGAAGAGGTAGAGCCAATTAGGCCTCGCTCAGGCCAGCCCTCCTTCAGGGATCTTGCCCCACTTCGAAGCCTGCACAGTAAAAGATACTTAGCGAAGTTGCCAGGATTTCGCCATGCTCTCCCTCGGCCGCTCCACTACTGCAGGGACTCATGTTTGCTTTGAACTTGGATAGTTGGCCCTGCTTCCAAAAGCAGTCTTTTCCACTTTGGAAATGTGGATTCTTGTAGCTTCGGAGCTGTTTGCGAAACCCTAGGAAGGCCCAGCTTCTACACACTGCAGGCACGCCCGGGGAGGAAACGAGTATGTTCCCCCAGAGAAACAGGCTGCTTGCAAGTGTCGAGGGGAGCTTCTCAGGTGCCCAGTGTGTCCCGTTTGTTTCTCTTCGAAGCTCCCGTACTGCAGGTACTTATGCTGGGTGCTAACAAGCGTTGGTTAGCTCTGCCGACAAAAGCAGCCTTTTCCCTTTGGAAGCTTGGATTGTAGTGTCTCAGGGGCTGCTTGCCAAACCTTGAAGTTGCCCAGGTTATAGCCTCCGCAGGTACGCTTGCGTAGCAAACGAGCACTTTCACCCGAGGAACAGGGTTCCTGTCACGCTGGAGGAGAGTTAATCCCGCAGACCTCGTTCCTCCTGGGAAAGTGCAAGGTCACCCTGAGCCTCAGGGTAGTGCCTAAGTTTGCACCGGGCAAGCTCGGCGTGCCTCGGTTTCCATGAGGTCTCCATCGTTGTTGTGCTTCAATGGAACGCGAGGATAGCTTTCAGGACTCCAAGCATTCTGACCTCCGCACCGTTTCCCATGCTACCACACGGATTCCCCCCACGTCTCCTCTCTACCTGCTGAGCAACAAGCAGCCGTGTAGGCCCTTCGGAACACTTCTTGCATGCAGAGCCCAAGGAGGCACACTGCTCTCTGTCTTCCTTTGGAAACCTAGGTGGTCGCAGCTTGCCCCAGCTCAAGAAGACAGTCTGAGCCGGTCTCATGAGCTGGGGAACTTGGACTCAGTGAGGACCAGGGCCCTACCTGCACTCTGAAAATCACTCTGCTCAGCCTTCCATCCAGGAGCTCACACCGACTGGCTCGTTGGTTTAGCAGGACGTCTAAGTGAGGTCCAAGCTGAGCAAAGAGCACACTTCCTCCTTTACCCTGCTAGGCCCACGGAAGAGGTAGAGCCAACTAGGCCTCGCTCAGGCCAGCCCTCCTTCAGGGATCTTGCCACACTTCGAAGCCTGCACAGTAAAAGATACTTAGCGAAGTTGCCAGGGTTTCGCCATGCTCTCCCTCGGCAGCTCCACTACTGCAGGGACTCATGTTTGCTGTGAACTAGGATAGGTGGCCCTCTTCAAAAAGCAGTCTTTTCCCCTTTGGAAATGTGGATTCTTGTAGCCTCGGAGCTGTTTGCAAAACTCTAGGAAGGCCCAGGTTCTCCTCACGGCAGGCACGCCTGGGGAGGAAACGAGTATGTTTCCCCAGAGAAACAGGCTGCTTGCAAGTGTGGAGAGGAGCTTCTCAGGTGCCCAGTGTGTCCCGTTTGTTTCTCTTCGAAGCTCCCGTACTGCAGGTACTTATGCTGGGTGCTAACAAGGGTTGGTTGGCTCTGCCGACAAAAGCAGCCTTTTCCCTTTGGAAGCTTGGATTGTAGTGTCTCAGGGGCTGCTTGCCAAACCTTGAAGATGCCCAGGTTATAGCCTCTGGAGGTACGCTTGAGTAGCAAACGAGCACTTTCACCCGAGGAACAGGGTTCCTGTCACGCTGGAGGAGAGTTAATCCCGCAGACCGCGTTCCTCCTGGGAAAGCGCAAGGCCACCCTGAGCCTCAGGGTAGTGCCTAAGTTTCCACCGGGCAAGCTCTGCGTGCCTCGTTTTCCATGAGGTCTCCACCGTTGTTGTGCTTCAATGGAACGCGAGGATAGCTTTCAGGACTCCAAGCACTCTGACCTCCAAACCGTCTCCCATGCTACCACACGGATCCCCCCCACGTCTCCTCTCTGCCTGCTGAGCAACAAGCAGCCGTGTAGGCCCTTCGGAACACTTCTTGCATGCAGAGCCCAAGGCGGCACACGGCTCTCTGTCTTCCTTTGGAAACCTAGGTGGTCGTAGCTTGCCCCAGCTACGAAGACAGTCTGAGCCGGTCTCATGTGCTGAGGAACGTGAACTCAGTGAGGACCAGGGCCCTACCTGCACTCAGAAAAACACTCTGCTCAGCCTTCCATCCAGGAGCTCACACCGACTGGCTCGTTGGTTTAGCAGGACGTCTAAGTGAGGTCCAAGCTGAGCAAAGAGCACACTTCCTCCTTTACCCTGCTAGGCCCACGGAAGAGGTAGAGCCAACTAGGCCTCGCTCAGGCCAGCCCTCCTTCAGGGATCTTGCCACACTTCGAAGCCTGCACAGTAAAAGATACTTAGCGAAGTTGCCAGGGTTTCGCCATGGTCTCCCTCGGCAGCTCCACTACTGCAGGGACTCCTGTTTGCTGTGAACGAGGATAGATGGCCCTGCTTCCAAAAGCATTCTTTTCCCCTTTGGAAATGTTATTTCTTGTAGCCTCGGAGCTGTTTGCGAAACCCTAGGAAGGCCCAGCTTCTACACACTGCAGGCACGCCCGGGGAGGAAACGAGTATGTTCCCCCAGAGAAACAGGCTGCTTGCAAGTATCGAGGGGAGCTTCTCAGGTGCCCAGTGTCCCGTTTGTTTCCCTTCGCAGCTCCCATCCTGCTGGTACTTATGCTGGGTGCTAACAAGGGTAGGTGGCTCTTCCGAGAAAAGCAGCCTTTTCCCTTTGGAAGCTTTGATTCTAGTGTCTCAGGGGCTGTTTGCCAAACCTTGAAGTTGCCCAGGTTATAGCCTCCGCAGGTACGCTTGAGTAGCAAACGAGCACTTTCACCCGAGGAACAGGGTTCCTGTCACGCTGGAGGAGAGTTAATCCCGCAGACCGCGTTCCTCCTGGGAAAGCGCAAGGGCACCCTGAGCCTCAGGGTAGTGCCTAAGTTTCCACCGGGCAAGCTCTGCGTGCCTCGGTTTCCATGAGGTCTCCATCGTTGTTGTGCTTCAATGGAACGCGAGGATAGCTTTCAGGACTCCAAGCACTCTGAACTCCGCACCGTTTCCCATGCTACCACACGGATCCCCCCAGCCGTGTAGGCCCTTCGGAACACTTCTTGCATGCAGAGCCCAAGGCGGCACACTGCTCTCTGTCTTCCTTTGGAAACCTAGGTTGTCGCAGCTTGCCCCAGCTACGAAGACAGTCTGAGCCGGTCTCATGTGCTGAGGAACGTGAACGCCGTGAGGACCAGGGCCCTACGTGCACTCAGAAAATCACTCTGCTCAGCCTTCCATCCAGGAGCTCACACCGACTGGCTCGTTGGTTTACCAGGACGTCGATGTGAGGTCCAAGATGAGCAAAGACCACAATTCCTCCTTTACCCTGCTAGGCCCATGGAAGAGGTAGAGCCAACTAGGCCACGCTCAGGCCACGTCTCCTTCAGGGATCTTGCCACACTTCGAAGCCTGCACAGTAAAAGATACTTAGCGAAGTTGCCAGGGTTTCGCCATGCTCTCCCTCGACAACTCCACTACTGCAGGGACTCATGTATGCTGTGAACCAGGATAGGTGCCCTTGCTTCAAAACGCAGGCTTTTCCCCTTTGGAAATGTGGATTCTTGTAGCCTAGGAGCTGTTTGCGAAACCCTAGGAAGGACCAGCTTCTACACACTGCAGGCACGCCCGGGGAGGAAACGAGTATGTTTCCCCAAAGAAACAGGCTGCTTGCAAGTGTCGAGAGGAGCTTCTCAGGTGCCCAGTGTGTCCCGTTTGTTTCTCTTCGAAGCTCCCGTACTGCAGGTACTTATGCTGGGTGCTAACAAGAGTTGGTTGGCTCTGCCGAGAAAAGCAGCCTTTTCCCTTTGGAAGCTTGTATTGTAGTGTCTCAGGGGCTGCTTGCCAAACCTTGAAGATGCCCAGGTTATAGCCTCCGGAGGTACGCTTGAGTAGCAAACGAGCACTGTCACCCGAGGAACAGGGTTCCTGTCACGCTGGAGGAGAGTTAATCCCGCAGACCTCGTTCCTCTTGGGAAAGCGCAAGGCCACCCTGAGCCTCAGGGTAGTGCCTAAGTTTCCACCGGGCAAGCTCTGCGTGCCTCGGTTTCCATGAGGTCTCCATGGTTGTTGTGCTTCAATGGAACGCGAGGATAGCTTTCAGGACTCCAAGCACTCTGACCTCCACACCGTCTCCCATGCTACCACACGGATCCCCCCCCGTCTCCTCTCTGCCTGCTGAGCAACAAGCAGCCGTGTAGGCCCTTCGGAACACTTCTTGCATGCAGAGCCCAAGGCGGCACACTGCTCTCTGTCCTCCTTTGGAAACCTAGGTTGCCGCAGCTTGCCCCAGCTACGAAGACAGTCTGAGCCGGTCTCATGTGCTGAGGAACGTGAACTCAGTGAGGAACAGGGCCCTACCTGCACTCAGAAAAACACTCTGCTCAGCCTTCCATCCAGGAGCTCACACCGAGTGGCTCGTTGGTTTAGCAGGACGTCTAAGTGAGGTCCAAGCTGAGCAAAGAGCACACTTTTCCTTTACCCTGCTAGGCCCACAGAAGAGGTAGAGCCAACTAGGCCTTGCTCAGGCCAGCCCTCCTTCAGGGATCTTGCCACAGTTCGAAGCCTGCACAGTAAAAGATACTTAGCGAAGTTGCCAGGGTTTCGCCATGGTCTCCCTCGGCAGCTCCACTACTTCAGGGACTCCTGTTTGCTGTGAACGAGGATAGATGGCCCTGCTTCCAAAAGCATTCTTTTCCCCTTTGGAAATGTTATTTCTTGTAGCCTCGGAGCTGTTTGCGAAACCCTAGGAAGGCCCAGCTTCTACACACTGCAGGCACGCCCGGGGAGGAAACGAGTATGTTCCCCCAGAGAAACAGGCTGCTTGCAAGTGTCGAGAGGAGCTTCTCAGGTGCCCAGTGTGTCCCGTTTGTTTCCCTTCGCAGCTCCCATCCTGTAGGTACTTATGCTGGGTGCTAACAAGGGTAGGTGGCTCTGCCAACAAAAGCAGCCTTTTCCCTTTGGAAGCTTGGATTCCAGTGATTCACGGGCTGCTTTCCAAACCTTGAAGTTTCCCAGCTTATAGCCTTCGCAGGTACGCTTGTGTAGCAAACGAGCACTTTCACCCTAGGAAGAGTGTTCCTGTACCGCTAGAGGAGAGTTAATCCTCCAGACCTTGTTCCTCCTGGGTAAGCGCAAGGCCACCCTGAGCCTCAGGGTAGTGACTAATTTTCCACCGGGCAAGCTCTGCGTGCCTAGGTTTCCATGAGGTCTCCACCGTTGTTGTGCTTCAATGGAATGCGAGGATATGTTTCAGGATTCCAAGCACTCTGGCCTCCGCACCTTTTCCCATGCTACAACACGGATCACCCCCAAGTCTCCGCTCTGCCTGCTGAGCAACAAGCAGCTGTGTAGGCCCTTCGGAACATTTCTTGCATGCAGAGCCCTAGGCGGCACACTGCTCTCTGTCTTCCTTTGGAAACCTAGGTTGCCGCAGCTTGCCCCAGCACACGAAGACAGTCTGAGCCGGTCTCATGTGCTGAGGAACGTGAACTCCGTGAGGACCAGGGCCCTACCTGCTCTCAGAAAATCACTCTGCTCAGCCTTCCATACAGGAGCTCACACCGACTGGCTCGTTGGTTTAGCAGGACGTCGATGTGAGGTCCAAGCTGAGCAAAGAGCACACGTCTTCCTTTACCCTGCTAGGCCCCCAGAAGAGGTAGAGCCAAATAGGACTCACTCAGGCCAGTCCACCTTCAGGGATCTTGCCACACTTCGAAGCCTGCAATTTAAAAGATACTTAGCGAAGTTGTCAGGGTTTCCCAATGCTCTCCCTCGGCCGCTCCACTACTGCAGGGACTCATGTTTGCTTTGAACTAGGATAGGTGGCCCTGCTTCCAAAAGCAGTCTTTTCCACTTTGGAAATGTGGACTCTTGTAGCTTCGGAGCTGTTTGCGAAACCCTAGGAAGGCCCAGCTTCTACACACTGCAGGCACGCCCGGGGAGGAAACGAGAATGTTCCCCAAGAGAAACAGGCTGCTTGCAAGTGTCGAGGGGAGCTCCTCAGGTGCCCAGTGTTTCCCGTTTGTTTCCCTTCGCAGCTCCCATCCTGCAGGTACTTATACTGGGTACTAACAAGGGTAGGTGGCTCTGCCGACAAAAGCAGCCTTTTCCCTTTGGAAGCTTGGATTCTAGTGTCTCAGGGGCTAATTGACAAACCTTGAAGCTGCCCAGATTAAGCCTCCGCAGGTACGCTTGCGTAGCAAACGAGCACTTTCTACCGATGAACAGGGTTCCTGTCACGCTGGAGGAGAGTTAATCCCGCAGACCTCGTTCCTCCTGGGAAAGCGCAAGGCCACCCTGAGCCTCCGGGTAGTGCCTAAGTTTCCACCGGGCAAGCTCTGCGTGCCTCGGTTTCCATGAGGTCTCCACCGTTGTTGTGCTTCAATGGAACGCGAGGATAGCTTTCAGGACTCCAAGCACTCTGACCTCCGCACCGTTTCCCATGCTACCACACGGATCCCCCCCACGTCTCCTCTCTGCCTGCTGAGCAACAAGCAGCCGTGTAGGCCCTTCGGAACACTTCTTGCATGCAGAGCCCAAGGCGGCACTCTGCTCTCTCTCTTCCTTTGGAAACCAAGGTGGTCGCAGCTTGCCCCAGCTCACGAAGACAGTCTGAGCCGGTCTCATGAGCTGGGGAACGTGGACTCAGTGAGGACCAGGGCCCTACCTGCACTCAGAAAATCACTCTGCTCAGCCTTCCATCCAGTTGCTCACACCGACTGGCTCGTTGGCTTAGCAGGACGTCGATGTGAGGTCCAAGCTGAGCAAAGAGCACAATTCCTCCTTTACCCTGCTAGGCCCCCGCAAGAGGTAGAGCCAACTAGGCCTCGCTCAGGCCAGCCCTCCTTCAGGGATCTTGCCACAGTTCGAAGCCTGTACAGTAAAAGATACTTAGCGAAGTTGCCAGGGTTTCGCCATGCTCTCCCTCGGCAGCTCCACTACTGCAGGGACTCATGTTTGCTGTGAACGAGGATAGGTGGCCCTGCTTCCAAAAGCAGTCTTTTCCGCTTTGGAAATGTCGTTTCTTGTAGCCTCGGAGCTGTTTGTGAAACCCTAGGAAGGCCAGCTTCTACACACTGCAGGCACGCCCGGGGAGGAAACGAGAATGTTCCCCAAGAGAAACAGGCTGCTTGCAAGTGTCGAGGGGAGCTTCTCAGGTGCCCAGTGTGTCCCGTTTGTTTCCCTTCGCAGCTCCCATCTTGCAGGTACTTATACTGGGTACTAACAAGGGTAGGTGGCTCTGCCGACAAAAGCAGCCTTTTCCCTTTGGAAGCTTGGATTCTAGTGTCTCAGGGGCTAATTGACAAACCTTGAAGCTGCCCAGATTAAGCCTCCGCAGGTACGCTTGCCTAGCAAACGAGCACTTTCTACCGATGAACAGGGTTCCTGTCACGCTGGAGGAGAGTTAATCCCGCAGACCTCGTTCTTCCTGGGAAAGCGCAAGGCCACCCTGAGCCTCAGGGTAGTGCCTAAGTTTCCACCGGGCAAGCTCTGCGTGCCTCGGTTTCCATGAGGTCTCCATGGTTGTTGTGCTTCAATGGAACGCGAGGATAGCTTTCAGGACCCCAAGCACTCTGACCTCCGCACCGTTTCCCATGCTACCACACGGATCCCCCCCAAGTCTCCTCTCTGCCTGCTGAGCAACAAGCAGCCGTGTAGGCCCTTCGGAACACTTCTTGCATGCAGAGCCCAAGGCGGCACACTGCTCTCTGTCTTCCTTTGGAAACCTAGGTTGCCGCAGCTTGCCCCAGTTCACGAAGACAGTCTGAGCCGGTCTCATGTGCTGAGGAACGTGAACTCAGTGAGGACCAGGGCCCTACCTGCACTCAGAAAATCACTCTGCTCAGCCTTCCATCCAGGAGCTCACACCGACTGGCTCGTTGGTTTAGCAGGACGTCTATGTGAGGTCCAAGCTGAGCAAAGAGCACAATTCCTCCTTTAACCTGCTAGGCCCCCGGAAGAGGTAGAGCCAACTAGGCCTCGCTCAGGCCAGCCCTCCTTCAGGGATCTTGCCCCACTTCTAAGCCTGCACAGTAAAAGATACTTAGCGAAGTTGCCAGGGTTTCGCCATGCTCTCCCTCGGCAGCTCCACTACTGCAGGGACTCATGTTTGCTGTGAACGAAGATAGGTGGCCCTGCTTCCAAAAGCAGTCTTTTCCACTTTGGAAATGTGGTTTCTTGTAGCTTCGGAGCTGTTTGCGAAACCGTAGGAAGGCCCAGCTTCTGCTCACTGCAGGCACGCCGGGGGAGGAAACGGGTACGTTCCCCCAGAGAAACAGGCTGCTTGCAAGTGTCGAGGGGAGCTTCTCAGGTGCCCAGAGTGTCCCGTTTGTTTCCCTTCGCAGCTCCCATCCTGCAGGTACTTATGCTGGGTGCTAACAAGGTTAGGTGGCTCTGCCGACAAAAGCAGCCTTTTCCCTTAGGAAGCTTGGATTCTAGTGATTCACGGGCTGCTTTCCAAACATTGAAGTTTCCCAGCTTATAGCCTCCGCAGGTACGCTTGAGTAGCAAACGAGCACTTTCATCCGAGGAAGAGTGTTCCTGTCCCGATGGAGGAGAGTTAATCCTGCAGACCTCGTTCCTCCTGGGAAAGCGCAAGGCCACCCTGAGCCTCAGGGTAGTGCCTAATTTTCCACCGGGCAAGCTCTGCGTGCCTCGGTTTCCATGAGGTCTCCACCTTTGTTGTGATTCAATGGAATGCGAGGATAGCTTTCAGGATTCCAAGCACTCTGGCCTCCGCACCGTTTCCCATGCTACCACACGGATCCCCCCCACGTCTCCTCTCTGCCTGCTGAGCAACAAGCAGCCGTGTAGCCCCTTCGGAACACTTCTTGCATGCAGAGCCCAAGGCGGCACACTGCTCTCTGTCTTCCTTTGGAAACCTAGGTTGCCGCAGCTTGCCCCAGTTCACGAAGACAGTCTGAGCCGTTCTCATGTGCTGAGGAACGTGAACTCAGTGAGGACCAGGGCCCTACCTGCACTCAGAAAATCACTCTGCTCAGCCTTCCATCCAGGAGCTCACTCCGACTGGCTCGTTGGTTTAGCAGGACGTCGATGTGAGGTCCAAGCTGAGCAAAGAGCACACGTCTTCCTTTACCCTGCTAGGCCCCCGGAAGAGGTAGAGCCAAATAGGACTCGCTCAGGCCAGTCCAACTTCAGGGATCTTGCCACCCTTCGAAGCCTGCAGAGTAAAAGATACTTAGCGAAGTTGTCAGGGTTTCCCAATGCTCTCCCTCGGCAGCTCCACTACTGCAGGGACTCATGTTTGCTTTGAACTAGGATAGGTGGCCCTGCTTCCAAAAGCAGTCTTTCCCACTTTGGAAATGTGGATTCTTGTAGCTTCGGAGCTGTTTGCGAAACCCTAGGAAGGCCCAGCTTCTACACACTGCAGGCACGCCCGGGGAGGAAACGAGAATGTTCCCCAAGAGAAACAGGCTGCTTGCAAGTGTCGAGGGGAGCTTCTCAGGAGCCCAGTGTTACCCGTTTGTTTCCCTTCGCGGCTCCCATCCTGCAGGTACTTATACTGGGTACTAACAAGGGTAGGTGGCTCTGCCGACAAAAGCAGCGTTTTCCCTTTGGAAGCTTGGATTCTAGTGTCTCAGGGGCTAATTGACAAACCTTGAAGCTGCCCAGATGAAGCCTCCGCAGGTACGCTTGCGTAGCAAACGAGCACTTTCTACCGATGAACAGGGTTCCTGTCACGCTGGAGGAGAGTTAATCCCGCAGACCTCGTTCTTCCTGGGAAAGCGCAAGGCCACCCTGAGCCTCAGGGTAGTTCCTAATTTTCCACCGGGCAAAGTCTGCGTGCCTCGGTTTACATGAGGTCTCCACCGTTGTTGTGCTTCAATGGAATGCGAGGATAGCTTTCAGGATTCCAAGCACTCTGGCCTCTGCACCATTTCCCATGCTACCACACGGATCCCCCCCAAGTCTCCTCTCTGCCTGCTGAGCAACAAGCAGCTCTGTAGGCCCTTCGGAACACTTCTTGCATGCAGAGCCCAAGGCGGCACACTACTCTCTGTCTTCCTTTGGAAACCTAGGTTGCTGCAGCTTGCCCCAGCTCACGAAGACAGTCTGAGCCGGTCTCATGTGCTGAGGAACGTGAACTCCGTGAGGAACAGGGCCCTACCTGCTCTCAGAAAATCACTCTGCTCAGCCTTCCATACAGGAGCTCACACCGACTAGCTCGTTGGTTTAGCAGGACGTCGATGTGAGGTCCATGCTAAGCAAAGTGCACAGTACTTCCTTTACCCTGCTAGGCCCCCGGAAGAGGTAGAGCCAATTAGGCCTCGCTCAGGCCAGCCCTCCTTCAGGGATCTTGCCCCACTTCGAAGCCTGCACAGTAAAAGATACTTAGCGAAGTTGCCAGGATTTCGCCATGCTCTCCCTCGGCCGCTCCACTACTGCAGGGACTCATGTTTGCTTTGAACTTGGATAGTTGGCCCTGCTTCCAAAAGCAGTCTTTTCCACTTTGGAAATGTGGATTCTTGTAGCTTCGGAGCTGTTTGCGAAACCCTAGGAAGGCCCAGCTTCTACACACTGCAGGCACGCCCGGGGAGGAAACGAGTATGTTCCCCCAGAGAAACAGGCTGCTTGCAAGTGTCGAGGGGAGCTTCTCAGGTGCCCAGTGTGTCCCGTTTGTTTCTCTTCGAAGCTCCCGTACTGCAGGTACTTATGCTGGGTGCTAACAAGCGTTGGTTAGCTCTGCCGACAAAAGCAGCCTTTTCCCTTTGGAAGCTTGGATTGTAGTGTCTCAGGGGCTGCTTGCCAAACCTTGAAGTTGCCCAGGTTATAGCCTCCGCAGGTACGCTTGCGTAGCAAACGAGCACTTTCACCCGAGGAACAGGGTTCCTGTCACGCTGGAGGAGAGTTAATCCCGCAGACCTCGTTCCTCCTGGGAAAGTGCAAGGTCACCCTGAGCCTCAGGGTAGTGCCTAAGTTTGCACCGGGCAAGCTCGGCGTGCCTCGGTTTCCATGAGGTCTCCATCGTTGTTGTGCTTCAATGGAACGCGAGGATAGCTTTCAGGACTCCAAGCATTCTGACCTCCGCACCGTTTCCCATGCTACCACACGGATTCCCCCCACGTCTCCTCTCTACCTGCTGAGCAACAAGCAGCCGTGTAGGCCCTTCGGAACACTTCTTGCATGCAGAGCCCAAGGAGGCACACTGCTCTCTGTCTTCCTTTGGAAACCTAGGTGGTCGCAGCTTGCCCCAGCTCAAGAAGACAGTCTGAGCCGGTCTCATGAGCTGGGGAACTTGGACTCAGTGAGGACCAGGGCCCTACCTGCACTCTGAAAATCACTCTGCTCAGCCTTCCATCCAGGAGCTCACACCGACTGGCTCGTTGGTTTAGCAGGACGTCTAAGTGAGGTCCAAGCTGAGCAAAGAGCACACTTCCTCCTTTACCCTGCTAGGCCCACGGAAGAGGTAGAGCCAACTAGGCCTCGCTCAGGCCAGCCCTCCTTCAGGGATCTTGCCACACTTCGAAGCCTGCACAGTAAAAGATACTTAGCGAAGTTGCCAGGGTTTCGCCATGCTCTCCCTCGGCAGCTCCACTACTGCAGGGACTCATGTTTGCTGTGAACTAGGATAGGTGGCCCTCTTCAAAAAGCAGTCTTTTCCCCTTTGGAAATGTGGATTCTTGTAGCCTCGGAGCTGTTTGCAAAACTCTAGGAAGGCCCAGGTTCTCCTCACGGCAGGCACGCCTGGGGAGGAAACGAGTATGTTTCCCCAGAGAAACAGGCTGCTTGCAAGTGTGGAGAGGAGCTTCTCAGGTGCCCAGTGTGTCCCGTTTGTTTCTCTTCGAAGCTCCCGTACTGCAGGTACTTATGCTGGGTGCTAACAAGGGTTGGTTGGCTCTGCCGACAAAAGCAGCCTTTTCCCTTTGGAAGCTTGGATTGTAGTGTCTCAGGGGCTGCTTGCCAAACCTTGAAGATGCCCAGGTTATAGCCTCTGGAGGTACGCTTGAGTAGCAAACGAGCACTTTCACCCGAGGAACAGGGTTCCTGTCACGCTGGAGGAGAGTTAATCCCGCAGACCGCGTTCCTCCTGGGAAAGCGCAAGGCCACCCTGAGCCTCAGGGTAGTGCCTAAGTTTCCACCGGGCAAGCTCTGCGTGCCTCGGTTTCCATGAGGTCTCCACCGTTGTTGTGCTTCAATGGAACGCGAGGATAGCTTTCAGGACTCCAAGCACTCTGACCTCCGCACCGTTTCCCATGCTACCACACGGATCCCCCCCACGTCTCCTCTCTGCCTGCTGAGCAACAAGCAGCCGTGTAGGCCCTTCGGAACACTTCTTGCATGCAGAGCCCAAGGCGGCACACGGCTCTCTGTCTTCCTTTGGAAACCTAGGTGGTCGTAGCTTGCCCCAGCTACGAAGACAGTCTGAGCCGGTCTCATGTGCTGAGGAACGTGAACTCAGTGAGGACCAGGGCCCTACCTGCACTCAGAAAAACACTCTGCTCAGCCTTCCATCCAGGAGCTCACACCGACTGGCTCGTTGGTTTAGCAGGACGTCTAAGTGAGGTCCAAGCTGAGCAAAGAGCACACTTCCTCCTTTACCCTGCTAGGCCCACGGAAGAGGTAGAGCCAACTAGGCCTCGCTCAGGCCAGCCCTCCTTCAGGGATCTTGCCACACTTCGAAGCCTGCACAGTAAAAGATACTTAGCGAAGTTGCCAGGGTTTCGCCATGGTCTCCCTCGGCAGCTCCACTACTGCAGGGACTCCTGTTTGCTGTGAACGAGGATAGATGGCCCTGCTTCCAAAAGCATTCTTTTCCCCTTTGGAAATGTTATTTCTTGTAGCCTCGGAGCTGTTTGCGAAACCCTAGGAAGGCCCAGCTTCTACACACTGCAGGCACGCCCGGGGAGGAAACGAGTATGTTCCCCCAGAGAAACAGGCTGCTTGCAAGTATCGAGGGGAGCTTCTCAGGTGCCCAGTGTCCCGTTTGTTTCCCTTCGCAGCTCCCATCCTGCTGGTACTTATGCTGGGTGCTAACAAGGGTAGGTGGCTCTTCCGAGAAAAGCAGCCTTTTCCCTTTGGAAGCTTTGATTCTAGTGTCTCAGGGGCTGTTTGCCAAACCTTGAAGTTGCCCAGGTTATAGCCTCCGCAGGTACGCTTGAGTAGCAAACGAGCACTTTCACCCGAGGAACAGGGTTCCTGTCACGCTGGAGGAGAGTTAATCCCGCAGACCGCGTTCCTCCTGGGAAAGCGCAAGGGCACCCTGAGCCTCAGGGTAGTGCCTAAGTTTCCACCGGGCAAGCTCTGCGTGCCTCGGTTTCCATGAGGTCTCCATCGTTGTTGTGCTTCAATGGAACGCGAGGATAGCTTTCAGGACTCCAAGCACTCTGAACTCCGCACCGTTTCCCATGCTACCACACGGATCCCCCCAGCCGTGTAGGCCCTTCGGAACACTTCTTGCATGCAGAGCCCAAGGCGGCACACTGCTCTCTGTCTTCCTTTGGAAACCTAGGTTGTCGCAGCTTGCCCCAGCTACGAAGACAGTCTGAGCCGGTCTCATGTGCTGAGGAACGTGAACGCCGTGAGGACCAGGGCCCTACGTGCACTCAGAAAATCACTCTGCTCAGCCTTCCATCCAGGAGCTCACACCGACTGGCTCGTTGGTTTACCAGGACGTCGATGTGAGGTCCAAGATGAGCAAAGACCACAATTCCTCCTTTACCCTGCTAGGCCCATGGAAGAGGTAGAGCCAACTAGGCCACGCTCAGGCCACGTCTCCTTCAGGGATCTTGCCACACTTCGAAGCCTGCACAGTAAAAGATACTTAGCGAAGTTGCCAGGGTTTCGCCATGCTCTCCCTCGACAACTCCACTACTGCAGGGACTCATGTATGCTGTGAACCAGGATAGGTGCCCTTGCTTCAAAACGCAGGCTTTTCCCCTTTGGAAATGTGGATTCTTGTAGCCTAGGAGCTGTTTGCGAAACCCTAGGAAGGACCAGCTTCTACACACTGCAGGCACGCCCGGGGAGGAAACGAGTATGTTTCCCCAAAGAAACAGGCTGCTTGCAAGTGTCGAGAGGAGCTTCTCAGGTGCCCAGTGTGTCCCGTTTGTTTCTCTTCGAAGCTCCCGTACTGCAGGTACTTATGCTGGGTGCTAACAAGAGTTGGTTGGCTCTGCCGAGAAAAGCAGCCTTTTCCCTTTGGAAGCTTGTATTGTAGTGTCTCAGGGGCTGCTTGCCAAACCTTGAAGATGCCCAGGTTATAGCCTCCGGAGGTACGCTTGAGTAGCAAACGAGCACTGTCACCCGAGGAACAGGGTTCCTGTCACGCTGGAGGAGAGTTAATCCCGCAGACCTCGTTCCTCTTGGGAAAGCGCAAGGCCACCCTGAGCCTCAGGGTAGTGCCTAAGTTTCCACCGGGCAAGCTCTGCGTGCCTCGGTTTCCATGAGGTCTCCATGGTTGTTGTGCTTCAATGGAACGCGAGGATAGCTTTCAGGACTCCAAGCACTCTGACCTCCACACCGTCTCCCATGCTACCACACGGATCCCCCCCCGTCTCCTCTCTGCCTGCTGAGCAACAAGCAGCCGTGTAGGCCCTTCGGAACACTTCTTGCATGCAGAGCCCAAGGCGGCACACTGCTCTCTGTCTTCCTTTGGAAACCTAGGTTGCCGCAGCTTGCCCCAGCTACGAAGACAGTCTGAGCCGGTCTCATGTGCTGAGGAACGTGAACTCAGTGAGGAACAGGGCCCTACCTGCACTCAGAAAAACACTCTGCTCAGCCTTCCATCCAGGAGCTCACACCGAGTGGCTCGTTGGTTTAGCAGGACGTCTAAGTGAGGTCCAAGCTGAGCAAAGAGCACACTTTTCCTTTACCCTGCTAGGCCCACAGAAGAGGTAGAGCCAACTAGGCCTTGCTCAGGCCAGCCCTCCTTCAGGGATCTTGCCACAGTTCGAAGCCTGCACAGTAAAAGATACTTAGCGAAGTTGCCAGGGTTTCGCCATGGTCTCCCTCGGCAGCTCCACTACTTCAGGGACTCCTGTTTGCTGTGAACGAGGATAGATGGCCCTGCTTCCAAAAGCATTCTTTTCCCCTTTGGAAATGTTATTTCTTGTAGCCTCGGAGCTGTTTGCGAAACCCTAGGAAGGCCCAGCTTCTACACACTGCAGGCACGCCCGGGGAGGAAACGAGTATGTTCCCCCAGAGAAACAGGCTGCTTGCAAGTGTCGAGAGGAGCTTCTCAGGTGCCCAGTGTGTCCCGTTTGTTTCCCTTCGCAGCTCCCATCCTGTAGGTACTTATGCTGGGTGCTAACAAGGGTAGGTGGCTCTGCCAACAAAAGCAGCCTTTTCCCTTTGGAAGCTTGGATTCCAGTGATTCACGGGCTGCTTTCCAAACCTTGAAGTTTCCCAGCTTATAGCCTTCGCAGGTACGCTTGTGTAGCAAACGAGCACTTTCACCCTAGGAAGAGTGTTCCTGTACCGCTAGAGGAGAGTTAATCCTCCAGACCTTGTTCCTCCTGGGTAAGCGCAAGGCCACCCTGAGCCTCAGGGTAGTGACTAATTTTCCACCGGGCAAGCTCTGCGTGCCTAGGTTTCCATGAGGTCTCCACCGTTGTTGTGCTTCAATGGAATGCGAGGATATGTTTCAGGATTCCAAGCACTCTGGCCTCCGCACCTTTTCCCATGCTACAACACGGATCACCCCCAAGTCTCCGCTCTGCCTGCTGAGCAACAAGCAGCTGTGTAGGCCCTTCGGAACATTTCTTGCATGCAGAGCCCTAGGCGGCACACTGCTCTCTGTCTTCCTTTGGAAACCTAGGTTGCCGCAGCTTGCCCCAGCACACGAAGACAGTCTGAGCCGGTCTCATGTGCTGAGGAACGTGAACTCCGTGAGGACCAGGGCCCTACCTGCTCTCAGAAAATCACTCTGCTCAGCCTTCCATACAGGAGCTCACACCGACTGGCTCGTTGGTTTAGCAGGACGTCGATGTGAGGTCCAAGCTGAGCAAAGAGCACACGTCTTCCTTTACCCTGCTAGGCCCCCAGAAGAGGTAGAGCCAAATAGGACTCACTCAGGCCAGTCCACCTTCAGGGATCTTGCCACACTTCGAAGCCTGCAATTTAAAAGATACTTAGCGAAGTTGTCAGGGTTTCCCAATGCTCTCCCTCGGCCGCTCCACTACTGCAGGGACTCATGTTTGCTTTGAACTAGGATAGGTGGCCCTGCTTCCAAAAGCAGTCTTTTCCACTTTGGAAATGTGGACTCTTGTAGCTTCGGAGCTGTTTGCGAAACCCTAGGAAGGCCCAGCTTCTACACACTGCAGGCACGCCCGGGGAGGAAACGAGAATGTTCCCCAAGAGAAACAGGCTGCTTGCAAGTGTCGAGGGGAGCTCCTCAGGTGCCCAGTGTTTCCCGTTTGTTTCCCTTCGCAGCTCCCATCCTGCAGGTACTTATACTGGGTACTAACAAGGGTAGGTGGCTCTGCCGACAAAAGCAGCCTTTTCCCTTTGGAAGCTTGGATTCTAGTGTCTCAGGGGCTAATTGACAAACCTTGAAGCTGCCCAGATTAAGCCTCCGCAGGTACGCTTGCGTAGCAAACGAGCACTTTCTACCGATGAACAGGGTTCCTGTCACGCTGGAGGAGAGTTAATCCCGCAGACCTCGTTCCTCCTGGGAAAGCGCAAGGCCACCCTGAGCCTCCGGGTAGTGCCTAAGTTTCCACCGGGCAAGCTCTGCGTGCCTCGGTTTCCATGAGGTCTCCACCGTTGTTGTGCTTCAATGGAACGCGAGGATAGCTTTCAGGACTCCAAGCACTCTGACCTCCGCACCGTTTCCCATGCTACCACACGGATCCCCCCCACGTCTCCTCTCTGCCTGCTGAGCAACAAGCAGCCGTGTAGGCCCTTCGGAACACTTCTTGCATGCAGAGCCCAAGGCGGCACTCTGCTCTCTCTCTTCCTTTGGAAACCAAGGTGGTCGCAGCTTGCCCCAGCTCACGAAGACAGTCTGAGCCGGTCTCATGAGCTGGGGAACGTGGACTCAGTGAGGACCAGGGCCCTACCTGCACTCAGAAAATCACTCTGCTCAGCCTTCCATCCAGTTGCTCACACCGACTGGCTCGTTGGCTTAGCAGGACGTCGATGTGAGGTCCAAGCTGAGCAAAGAGCACAATTCCTCCTTTACCCTGCTAGGCCCCCGCAAGAGGTAGAGCCAACTAGGCCTCGCTCAGGCCAGCCCTCCTTCAGGGATCTTGCCACAGTTCGAAGCCTGTACAGTAAAAGATACTTAGCGAAGTTGCCAGGGTTTCGCCATGCTCTCCCTCAGCAGCTCCACTACTGCAGGGACTCATGTTTGCTGTGAACGAGGATAGGTGGCCCTGCTTCCAAAAGCAGTCTTTTCCGCTTTGGAAATGTCGTTTCTTGTAGCCTCGGAGCTGTTTGTGAAACCCTAGGAAGGCCAGCTTCTACACACTGCAGGCACGCCCGGGGAGGAAACGAGAATGTTCCCCAAGAGAAACAGGCTGCTTGCAAGTGTCGAGGGGAGCTTCTCAGGTGCCCAGTGTGTCCCGTTTGTTTCCCTTCGCAGCTCCCATCTTGCAGGTACTTATACTGGGTACTAACAAGGGTAGGTGGCTCTGCCGACAAAAGCAGCCTTTTCCCTTTGGAAGCTTGGATTCTAGTGTCTCAGGGGCTAATTGACAAACCTTGAAGCTGCCCAGATTAAGCCTCCGCAGGTACGCTTGCCTAGCAAACGAGCACTTTCTACCGATGAACAGGGTTCCTGTCACGCTGGAGGAGAGTTAATCCCGCAGACCTCGTTCTTCCTGGGAAAGCGCAAGGCCACCCTGAGCCTCAGGGTAGTGCCTAAGTTTCCACCGGGCAAGCTCTGCGTGCCTCGGTTTCCATGAGGTCTCCATGGTTGTTGTGCTTCAATGGAACGCGAGGATAGCTTTCAGGACTCCAAGCACTCTGACCTCCACACCGTCTCCCATGCTACCACACGGATCCCCCCCCGTCTCCTCTCTGCCTGCTGAGCAACAAGCAGCCGTGTAGGCCCTTCGGAACACTTCTTGCATGCAGAGCCCAAGGCGGCACACTGCTCTCTGTCTTCCTTTGGAAACCTAGGTTGCCGCAGCTTGCCCCAGCTACGAAGACAGTCTGAGCCGGTCTCATGTGCTGAGGAACGTGAACTCAGTGAGGAACAGGGCCCTACCTGCACTCAGAAAAACACTCTGCTCAGCCTTCCATCCAGGAGCTCACACCGAGTGGCTCGTTGGTTTAGCAGGACGTCTAAGTGAGGTCCAAGCTGAGCAAAGAGCACACTTTTCCTTTACCCTGCTAGGCCCACAGAAGAGGTAGAGCCAACTAGGCCTTGCTCAGGCCAGCCCTCCTTCAGGGATCTTGCCACAGTTCGAAGCCTGCACAGTAAAAGATACTTAGCGAAGTTGCCAGGGTTTCGCCATGGTCTCCCTCGGCAGCTCCACTACTTCAGGGACTCCTGTTTGCTGTGAACGAGGATAGATGGCCCTGCTTCCAAAAGCATTCTTTTCCCCTTTGGAAATGTTATTTCTTGTAGCCTCGGAGCTGTTTGCGAAACCCTAGGAAGGCCCAGCTTCTACACACTGCAGGCACGCCCGGGGAGGAAACGAGTATGTTCCCCCAGAGAAACAGGCTGCTTGCAAGTGTCGAGAGGAGCTTCTCAGGTGCCCAGTGTGTCCCGTTTGTTTCCCTTCGCAGCTCCCATCCTGTAGGTACTTATGCTGGGTGCTAACAAGGGTAGGTGGCTCTGCCAACAAAAGCAGCCTTTTCCCTTTGGAAGCTTGGATTCCAGTGATTCACGGGCTGCTTTCCAAACCTTGAAGTTTCCCAGCTTATAGCCTTCGCAGGTACGCTTGTGTAGCAAACGAGCACTTTCACCCTAGGAAGAGTGTTCCTGTACCGCTAGAGGAGAGTTAATCCTCCAGACCTTGTTCCTCCTGGGTAAGCGCAAGGCCACCCTGAGCCTCAGGGTAGTGACTAATTTTCCACCGGGCAAGCTCTGCGTGCCTAGGTTTCCATGAGGTCTCCACCGTTGTTGTGCTTCAATGGAATGCGAGGATATGTTTCAGGATTCCAAGCACTCTGGCCTCCGCACCTTTTCCCATGCTACAACACGGATCACCCCCAAGTCTCCGCTCTGCCTGCTGAGCAACAAGCAGCTGTGTAGGCCCTTCGGAACATTTCTTGCATGCAGAGCCCTAGGCGGCACACTGCTCTCTGTCTTCCTTTGGAAACCTAGGTTGCCGCAGCTTGCCCCAGCACACGAAGACAGTCTGAGCCGGTCTCATGTGCTGAGGAACGTGAACTCCGTGAGGACCAGGGCCCTACCTGCTCTCAGAAAATCACTCTGCTCAGCCTTCCATACAGGAGCTCACACCGACTGGCTCGTTGGTTTAGCAGGACGTCGATGTGAGGTCCAAGCTGAGCAAAGAGCACACGTCTTCCTTTACCCTGCTAGGCCCCCAGAAGAGGTAGAGCCAAATAGGACTCACTCAGGCCAGTCCACCTTCAGGGATCTTGCCACACTTCGAAGCCTGCAATTTAAAAGATACTTAGCGAAGTTGTCAGGGTTTCCCAAAGCTCTCCCTCGGCCGCTCCACTACTGCAGGGACTCATGTTTGCTTTGAACTAGGATAGGTGGCCCTGCTTCCAAAAGCAGTCTTTTCCACTTTGGAAATGTGGACTCTTGTAGCTTCGGAGCTGTTTGCGAAACCCTAGGAAGGCCCAGCTTCTACACACTGCAGGCACGCCCGGGGAGGAAACGAGAATGTTCCCCAAGAGAAACAGGCTGCTTGCAAGTGTCGAGGGGAGCTCCTCAGGTGCCCAGTGTTTCCCGTTTGTTTCCCTTCGCAGCTCCCATCCTGCAGGTACTTATACTGGGTACTAACAAGGGTAGGTGGCTCTGCCGACAAAAGCAGCCTTTTCCCTTTGGAAGCTTGGATTCTAGTGTCTCAGGGGCTAATTGACAAACCTTGAAGCTGCCCAGATTAAGCCTCCGCAGGTACGCTTGCGTAGCAAACGAGCACTTTCTACCGATGAACAGGGTTCCTGTCACGCTGGAGGAGAGTTAATCCCGCAGACCTCGTTCCTCCTGGGAAAGCGCAAGGCCACCCTGAGCCTCCGGGTAGTGCCTAAGTTTCCACCGGGCAAGCTCTGCGTGCCTCGGTTTCCATGAGGTCTCCACCGTTGTTGTGCTTCAATGGAACGCGAGGATAGCTTTCAGGACTCCAAGCACTCTGACCTCCGCACCGTTTCCCATGCTACCACACGGATCCCCCCCACGTCTCCTCTCTGCCTGCTGAGCAACAAGCAGCCGTGTAGGCCCTTCGGAACACTTCTTGCATGCAGAGCCCAAGGCGGCACTCTGCTCTCTCTCTTCCTTTGGAAACCAAGGTGGTCGCAGCTTGCCCCAGCTCACGAAGACAGTCTGAGCCGGTCTCATGAGCTGGGGAACGTGGACTCAGTGAGGACCAGGGCCCTACCTGCACTCAGAAAATCACTCTGCTCAGCCTTCCATCCAGTTGCTCACACCGACTGGCTCGTTGGCTTAGCAGGACGTCGATGTGAGGTCCAAGCTGAGCAAAGAGCACAATTCCTCCTTTACCCTGCTAGGCCCCCGCAAGAGGTAGAGCCAACTAGGCCTCGCTCAGGCCAGCCCTCCTTCAGGGATCTTGCCACAGTTCGAAGCCTGTACAGTAAAAGATACTTAGCGAAGTTGCCAGGGTTTCGCCATGCTCTCCCTCAGCAGCTCCACTACTGCAGGGACTCATGTTTGCTGTGAACGAGGATAGGTGGCCCTGCTTCCAAAAGCAGTCTTTTCCGCTTTGGAAATGTCGTTTCTTGTAGCCTCGGAGCTGTTTGTGAAACCCTAGGAAGGCCAGCTTCTACACACTGCAGGCACGCCCGGGGAGGAAACGAGAATGTTCCCCAAGAGAAACAGGCTGCTTGCAAGTGTCGAGGGGAGCTTCTCAGGTGCCCAGTGTGTCCCGTTTGTTTCCCTTCGCAGCTCCCATCTTGCAGGTACTTATACTGGGTACTAACAAGGGTAGGTGGCTCTGCCGACAAAAGCAGCCTTTTCCCTTTGGAAGCTTGGATTCTAGTGTCTCAGGGGCTAATTGACAAACCTTGAAGCTGCCCAGATTAAGCCTCCGCAGGTACGCTTGCCTAGCAAACGAGCACTTTCTACCGATGAACAGGGTTCCTGTCACGCTGGAGGAGAGTTAATCCCGCAGACCTCGTTCTTCCTGGGAAAGCGCAAGGCCACCCTGAGCCTCAGGGTAGTGCCTAAGTTTCCAACGGGCAAATTCTGCGTGCCTCGGTTTCCATGAGGTCTCCACCGTTGTTGTGCTTCAATGGAATGCGAGGATAGCTTTCAGGATTCCAAGCACTGTGGCCTCTGCACCTTTTCCCATGCTACCACACGGATCCCCCCCAAGTCTCCTCTCTGCCTGCTGAGCAACAAGCAGCTCTGTAGGCCCTTCGGAACACTTCTTGCATGCAGAGCCCAAGGCGGCACACTACTCTCTGTCTTCCTTTGGAAACCTAGGTTGCCGCAGCTTGCCCCAGTTCACGAAGACAGTCTGAGCCGGTCTCATGTGCTGAGGAACGTGAACTCCGTGAGGACCAGGGCCCTACCTGCTCTCAGAAAATCACTCTGCTCAGCCTTCCATACAGGAGCTCACACCGACTGGCTCGTTGGTTTAGCAGGACGTCGATGTGAGGTCCATGCTAAGCAAAGTGCACAGTACTTCCTTTACCCTGCTAGGCCCCCGGAAGAGGTAGAGCCAACTAGGCCTCGCTCAGGCCAGCCCTCCTTCAGGGATCTTGCCCCACTTCGAAGCCTGCACAGTAAAAGATACTTAGCGAACTTGCCAGGATTTCGCCATGCTCTCCCTCGGCAGCTCCACTACTGCAGGGACTCATGTTTGCTTTGAACTTGGATAGGTGGCCCTGCTTCCAAAAGCAGTCTTTTCCACTTTGGAAATGTGGATTCTTGTAGCCTCGGAGCTGTTTGCGAAACCCTAGGAAGGTCCAGCTTCTACACACTGAAGGCACGCCCGGGGAGGAAACGAGTATGTTCCCCCAGAGAAACAGGCTGCTTGCAAGTGTCGAGGGGAGCTTCTCAGGTGCCCAGTGTGTCCCGTTTGTTTCCCTTCGCAGCTCCCATCCAGCAGGTATTTATGCTGGGTGCTAACAAGGGTAGGTGGCTCTGCCGACATAAGCAGCCTTTTCCCTTTGGAAGCTTGGATTCTAGTGTCTCAGGGGCTGCTTGCCAAACATTGAAGTTGCCCCCGTTATAGCCTCCGCTGGTACGCTTGCGTAGCAAACGAGCACTTTCACCCGAGGAACAGGGTTCCTGTCACGCTGGAGGAGAGTTAATCCCGCAGACCTCGTTCCTCCTGGGAAAGCGCAAGGCCACCCTGAGCCTCCGGGTAGTGCCTAAGTTTCCACCGGGCAAGCTCTGCGTGCCTCGGTTTCCATGAGGTCTCCACCGTTGTTGTGCTTCAATGGAACGCGAGGATAGCTTTCAGGACTCCAAGCACTCTGACCTCCGCACCGTTTCCCATGCTACCACACGGATCCCCCCCACGTCTCCTCTCTGCCTGCTGAGCAACAAGCAGCCGTGTAGGCCCTTCGGAACACTTCTTGCATGCAGAGCCCAAGGCGGCACTCTGCTCTCTCTCTTCCTTTGGAAACCAAGGTGGTCGCAGCTTGCCCCAGCTCACGAAGACAGTCTGAGCCGGTCTCATGAGCTGGGGAACGTGGACTCAGTGAGGACCAGGGCCCTACCTGCACTCAGAAAATCACTCTGCTCAGCCTTCCATCCAGTTGCTCACACCGACTGGCTCGTTGGCTTAGCAGGACGTCGATGTGAGGTCCAAGCTGAGCAAAGAGCACAATTCCTCCTTTACCCTGCTAGGCCCCCGCAAGAGGTAGAGCCAACTAGGCCTCGCTCAGGCCAGCCCTCCTTCAGGGATCTTGCCACAGTTCGAAGCCTGTACAGTAAAAGATACTTAGCGAAGTTGCCAGGGTTTCGCCATGCTCTCCCTCAGCAGCTCCACTACTGCAGGGACTCATGTTTGCTGTGAACGAGGATAGGTGGCCCTGCTTCCAAAAGCAGTCTTTTCCGCTTTGGAAATGTCGTTTCTTGTAGCCTCGGAGCTGTTTGTGAAACCCTAGGAAGGCCAGCTTCTACACACTGCAGGCACGCCCGGGGAGGAAACGAGAATGTTCCCCAAGAGAAACAGGCTGCTTGCAAGTGTCGAGGGGAGCTTCTCAGGTGCCCAGTGTGTCCCGTTTGTTTCCCTTCGCAGCTCCCATCTTGCAGGTACTTATACTGGGTACTAACAAGGGTAGGTGGCTCTGCCGACAAAAGCAGCCTTTTCCCTTTGGAAGCTTGGATTCTAGTGTCTCAGGGGCTAATTGACAAACCTTGAAGCTGCCCAGATTAAGCCTCCGCAGGTACGCTTGCCTAGCAAACGAGCACTTTCTACCGATGAACAGGGTTCCTGTCACGCTGGAGGAGAGTTAATCCCGCAGACCTCGTTCTTCCTGGGAAAGCGCAAGGCCACCCTGAGCCTCAGGGTAGTGCCTAAGTTTCCAACGGGCAAATTCTGCGTGCCTCGGTTTCCATGAGGTCTCCACCGTTGTTGTGCTTCAATGGAATGCGAGGATAGCTTTCAGGATTCCAAGCACTGTGGCCTCTGCACCTTTTCCCATGCTACCACACGGATCCCCCCCAAGTCTCCTCTCTGCCTGCTGAGCAACAAGCAGCTCTGTAGGCCCTTCGGAACACTTCTTGCATGCAGAGCCCAAGGCGGCACACTACTCTCTGTCTTCCTTTGGAAACCTAGGTTGCCGCAGCTTGCCCCAGTTCACGAAGACAGTCTGAGCCGGTCTCATGTGCTGAGGAACGTGAACTCCGTGAGGACCAGGGCCCTACCTGCTCTCAGAAAATCACTCTGCTCAGCCTTCCATACAGGAGCTCACACCGACTGGCTCGTTGGTTTAGCAGGACGTCGATGTGAGGTCCATGCTAAGCAAAGTGCACAGTACTTCCTTTACCCTGCTAGGCCCCCGGAAGAGGTAGAGCCAACTAGGCCTCGCTCAGGCCAGCCCTCCTTCAGGGATCTTGCCCCACTTCGAAGCCTGCACAGTAAAAGATACTTAGCGAACTTGCCAGGATTTCGCCATGCTCTCCCTCGGCAGCTCCACTACTGCAGGGACTCATGTTTGCTTTGAACTTGGATAGGTGGCCCTGCTTCCAAAAGCAGTCTTTTCCACTTTGGAAATGTGGATTCTTGTAGCCTCGGAGCTGTTTGCGAAACCCTAGGAAGGTCCAGCTTCTACACACTGAAGGCACGCCCGGGGAGGAAACGAGTATGTTCCCCCAGAGAAACAGGCTGCTTGCAAGTGTCGAGGGGAGCTTCTCAGGTGCCCAGTGTGTCCCGTTTGTTTCCCTTCGCAGCTCCCATCCAGCAGGTATTTATGCTGGGTGCTAACAAGGGTAGGTGGCTCTGCCGACATAAGCAGCCTTTTCCCTTTGGAAGCTTGGATTCTAGTGTCTCAGGGGCTGCTTGCCAAACATTGAAGTTGCCCCCGTTATAGCCTCCGCTGGTACGCTTGCGTAGCAAACGAGCACTTTCACCCGAGGAACAGGGTTCCTGTCACGCTGGAGGAGAGTTAATCCCGCAGACTTCGTTCCTCCTGGGAAAGCGCAAGGGCACCCTGAGCCTCAGGGTAGTGCCTAAGTTTCCAACGGGCAAGCTCTGCGTGCCTCGGTTTCCATGAGGTCTCCACCATTGCTGTGCTTCAATGGAACGCGAGGATAGCTTTCAGGACTCCAAGCACTCTGGCCTCCGCACCGTTTCCCATGCTACTACACGGATTCCCCGAACGTCTCCTCTCTGCCTGCTGAGCAACAAGCAGCCATGTAGGCCCTTCGGAATACTTCTTGCATGCAGAGCCCAAGACGGCACTCTGCTCTCTCTCTTCCTTTGGAAGTCAAGGTGGTCGCAGCTTGCTCCAACTCACGAAGACAGTCTGAGCCGGTCTCATGAGCTGGGGAATGTGGACTCAGTGAGGACCAGGGCCCTACCTGCACTCAGAAAAACACTCTGCTCAGCCTTCCATCCAGGAGCTCACACCGACTGGCTCGTTGGTTTAGCAGGACGTCAATGTGAGGTCCGAGCTGAGCAAAGAGCACACTTCCTCCATTACCCTGCTAGGCCCCCGGAAGAGGTAGAGCCAATTAGGCCTCGCTCAGGCCAGCCCTCCTTCAGGGATCTTGCCCCACTTCGAAGCCTGCACAGTAAAAGATAGTTAGCGTAGTTGCCATGGTTTCGCCATGCTCTCCCTCGGCAGCTCCACTACTGCAGGGACTCATGTTTGCTTTGAACTTGGATAGGTGGCCCTGCTTCCAAAAGCAGTCTTTTCCCCTTTGAAAATGTGGATTCTTGTAGCCTCGGAGCTGTTTGCGAAACCCTAGGAAGGCCCAGCTTCTACACACTGCAGGCACGCCCGGGGAGGAAACGAGTATGTTCCCCCAGAGAAACAGGCTGCTTGCAAGTGTCGAGGGGAGCTTCTCAGGTGCCCAGTGTGTCCCGTTTGTTTCCCTTCGCAGCTCCCATCATGCTAGTACTTATGCTGGGTGCTAACAAGGGTAGGTGGCTCTGCCGACAAAAGCAGCCTTTTCCATTTGGAAGCTTGGATTCTAGTGATTCACGGGCTGCTTTCCAAACCTTGAAGTTTCCCAGCTGATAGCCTTCGCATGTACGCTTGAGTAGCAAACGAGCACTTTCACCCGAGGAAGAGTGTTCCTGTCCCGCTACAGGAGAGTTAATCCTGCAGACCTTGTTCCTCCTGGGAAAGCGCAAGGCCACCCTGAGCCTCAGGGTAGTGCCTAATTTTCCACCGGGCAAGCTCTGCGTGCCTCGGTTTCCATGAGGTCTCCACCGTTGTTGTGCTTCAATGGAATGCGAGGATAGCTTTCAGGATTCCAAGCACTCTGGCCTCCGCACCTTTTCCCATGCTACCACACGGACCCCCCCCAAGTCTCCTCTCTGCCTGCTGAGCAACAAGCAGCTGTGTAGGCCCTTCGGAACACTTCTTGCATGCAGAGCCCAAGGCGGCACACTGCTCTCTGTCTTCCTTTGGAAACCTAGGTTGCCGCAGCTTGCCCCAGCTCACGAAGACAGTCTGAGCCGGTCTCATGTGCTGAGGAACGTGAACGCCGTGAGGACCAGGGCCCTACCTGCTCTCAGAAAATAATTCTGCTCAGCCTTCCATACAGGAGCTCACACTGACTGGCTCGTTGGTTTAGCAGGACGTCGAAGTGAGGTCCATGCTAAGCAAAGAGCACAGTACTTCCTTTACCCTGCTAGGCCCCCGGAAGAGGTAGAGCCAACTAGGCCTCGCTCAGGCCAGCCCTCCTTCAGGGATCTTGCCCCACTTCTAAGCCTGCACAGTAAAAGATACTTAGCGAAGTTGCCAGGGTTTCGCCATGCTCTCCCTCGGCAGCTCCACTACTGCAGGGACTCATGCTTGCTTTGAACTTGGATAGGTGGCCCTGCTTCCAAAAGCAGTCTTTTCCACTTTGGAAATGTGGATTCTTGTAGCCTCGGAGCTGTTTGCGAAACCCTAGGAAGGCCCAGCTTCTACACACTGCAGGCACGCCCGGGGAGGAAACGAGAATGTTCCCCAAGAGAAACAGGCTGCTTGCAAGTGTCGAGGGGAGCTTCTCAGGTGCCCAGTGTTTCCCGTTTGTTTCCCTTCGCAGCTCCCATCTTGCAGGTACTTATACTGGGTACTAACAAGGGTAGGTGGCTTTGCCGACGAAAGCAGCGTTTTCCCTTTGGAAGCTTGGATTCTAGTGTCTCAGGGGCTAATGGACAAACCTTGAAGCTGCCCAGATTAAGCCTCCGCAGGTACGCTTGCGTAGCAAACGAGCACTTTCTACCGATGAACAGGGTTCCTGTCACGCTGGAGGAGAGTTAATCCCGCAGACCTCGTTCCTCCTGGGAAAGCGCAAGGCCACCCCGAGCCTCAGGGTAGTGCCTAAGTTTCCAACGGCAGGCTCTGCGTGCCTCGGTTTCCATGAGGTCTCCACCGTTGTTGTGCTTCAATGGAACGCGAGGATAGCTTTCAGGACTCCAAGCACTCTGACCTCTGCACCGTTTCCCATGCTACCACACGGATCCCCCCCACGTCTCCTCTGTGCTGCTGAGCAACAAGCAGCCGTGTAGGCCCTTCGGAACACTTCTTGCATGCAGAGCCCATGGCGGCACTCTGCTCTCTCTCTTCCTTTGGAAACCAAGGTGGTCGCAGCTTGCCCCAGCTCACGAAGACAGTCTGAGCCGGTCTCATGAGCTGGGGAACGTGGACTCAGTGAGGACCAGGGCCCTACCTGCACTCAGAAAATCACTCTGCTCAGCCTTCCATCCAGTTGCTCACACCGACTGGCTCGTTGGCTTAGCAGGACGTCGATGTGAGGTCCAAGCTGAGCAAAGAGCACAATTCCTCCTTTACCCTGCTAGGCCCCCGCAAGAGGTAGAGCCAACTAGGCCTCGCTCAGGCCAGCCCTCCTTCAGGGATCTTGCCACACTTCGAAGCCTGCAGAGTAAAAGATACGTAGCGAAGTTGCCAGGGTTTCGCCATGCTCTCCCTCGGCAGCTCCACTACTGCAGGGACTCATGTTTGCTGTGAACGAGGATAGGTGGCCCTGCTTCCAAAAGCAGTCTTTTCCGCTTTGGAAATGTCGTTTCTTGTAGCCTAGGAGCTGTTTGCGAAACTCTAGGAAGGCCCAGCTTCTACACACTGCAGGCACGCCCGGGGAGGAAACGAGTATGTTCCCCCAGAGAAACAGGCTGCTTGCAAGTGTCGAGGGGAGCTTCTCAGGTGCCCAGTGTGTCCCGTTAGTTTCCCTTCGCAGCTCCCATCCTGCAGGTACTTATGCTGGGTGCTAACAAGGTTAGGTGGCTCTACCGACAAAAGCAGCCTTTTCCCTTTGGAAGCTTGGATTCTAGTGTCTCAGGGGCTGTTTGACAATCCTTGAAGCTGCCCAGATTACAGCCTCCGCAGGTACGCTTGCATAGCAAACGAGCACTTTCTACCGATGAACAGGGTTCCTGTCACGCTGGAAGAGAGTTAATCCCACAGACCTCGTTCCTCCTGGGAAAGCGCAAGGCCACCCTGAGCCTCAGGGTAGTGCCTAAGTTTCCAACGGGAAAGCTCTGCGTGCCTCGGTTTCCATGAGGTCTCCATCGTTGTTGTGCTTCAGTGGAATGCGAGGATAGCTTTCAGGACCCCAAGCACTCTGACCTCCGCACCGTTTCCCATGCTACCACACGGATCCTCCCCACGTCTCCTCTCTGCCTGCTGAGCAACAAGCAGCCGTGTAGGCCCTTCGGAACACTTCTTGCATGCAGAGCCCATGGCGGCACTCTGCTCTCTCTCTTCCTTTGGAAACCAAGGTGGTCGCAGCTTGCCCCAGCTCACGAAGACAGTCTGAGCCGGTCTCATGAGCTGGGGAACGTGGACTCAGTGAGGACCAGGGCCCTACCTGCACTCAGAAAAACACTCTTCTCAGCCTTCCATCCAATTGCTCACACCGACTGGCTCGTTGGTTTAGCAGGACGTCGATGTGAGGTCCAAGCTGAGCAAAGAGCACACTTCCTCCTTTAGCCTGCTAGGCCCCCGGAAGAGGTAGAGCCAACTAGGCCTCGCTCAGGCCAGCCCTCCTTCAGGGATCTTGCCACACTTCGAAGCCTGCACAGTAAAAGATACTTAGCGAAGTTGCCAGGGTTTCGCCATGCTCTCCCTCGGCAGCTCCACTACTGCAGGGACTCATGTTTGCTGTGAACGAGGATAGGTGGCCCTGCTTCCAAAAGCAGTCTTTTCCGCTTTGGAAATGTCGTTTCTTGTAGCCTCGGAGCTGTTTGCGAAACTCTAGGAAGGCCCAGCTTCTACACACTGCAGGCACGCCCGGGGAGGAAACGAGTATGTTCCCCCACAGAAACAGGCTGCTTGCAAGTGTCGAGGGGAGCTTCTCAGATGCCCAGTGTGTCCCGTTAGTTTCCCTTCGCAGCTCCCATCCTGCAGGTACTTATGCTGGGTGCTAACTAGGTTAGGTGGATCTACCGAAAAAAGCAGTCTTTTCCCTTTGGAAGCTTGGATTCCAGTGTCTCAGGGGCTAATTGACAAACCTTGAAGCTGCCCAGATTAAGCCTCCGCAGGTACGCTTGCGTAGCAAACGAGCACTATCTACCGATGAACAGGGTTCCTGTCACGCTGGAGGAGAGTTAATCCCGCAGACCTCGTTCCTCCTGGGAAAGCGCAAGGCCACCCTGAGCCTCAGGGTAGTGCCTAAGTTTCCACCGGGCAAGCTCTGCGTGCCTCGGTTTCCATGAGGTCCCCACCGTTGTTGTGCTTCAATGGAACGCGAGGATAGCTTTCAGGACTCCAAGCACTCTGACCTCCGCACCGTTTCCCATGCTACCACACGGATCCCCCCCACGTCTCCTCTCTGCCTGCTGAGCAACAAGCAGCCGTGTAGGCCCTTCGGAACACTTCTTGCATGCAGAGCCCATGGCGGCACTCTGCTCTCTCTCTTCCTTTGGAAACCAAGGTGGTCGCAGCTTGCCCCAGCTCACGAAGACAGTCTGAGCCGGTCTCATGAGCTGGGGAACGTGGACTCAGTGAGGACCAGGGCCCTACCTGCACTCAGAAAAACACTCTGCTCAGCCTTCCATCCAGTTGCTCACACCGACTGGCTCGTTGGTTTAGCAGGACGTCAATGTGAGGTCCAAGCTGAGCAAAGAACACACTTCCTCCTTTACCCTGCTAGGCCCCCGGAAGAGGTAGAGCCAACTAGGCCTCGCTCAGGCCAGCCCTCCTTCAGGGATCTTGCCACACTTCGAAGCCTGCACAGTAAAAGATACTTAGCGAAGTTGCCAGGGTTTCGCCATGCTCTCCCTCGGCAGCTCCACTACTGCAGGGACTCATGCTTGCTTTGAACTTGGATAGGTGGCCCTGCTTCCAAAAGCATTCTTTTCCACTTTGGAAATGTGGATTCTTGTAGCTTCGGAGCTGTTTGCGAAACCCTAGGAAGGCCCAGCTTCTACACACTGCAGGCACGCCCGGGGAGGAAACGAGAATATTCCCCAAGAGAAACAGGCTGCTTGCAAGTGTCGAGGGGAGCTTCTCAGGTGCCCAGTGTGTCCCGTTTGTTTCCCTTCGCAGCTCCCGTTCTGCAGGTACTTATGCTGGGTGCTAACAAGGGTAGGTGGCTCTGCCGACAAAAGCAGCGTTTTTCCTTTGGCAGCTTGGATTCTAGTGTCTCAGGGGCTAATTGACAATCCTTCAAGCTGCCCAGATTAAGCCTCCGCAGGTACGCTTGCGTAGCAAACGAGCACTTTCTACCGATGAACAGGGTTCCTGTCACGCTGGAGGAGAGTTAATCCCGCAAACCTCGTTCCTCCTGGGAAAGCGCAAGGCCACCCTGAGCCTCAGGGTAGTGCCTAAGTTTCCACCGGGCAAGCTCTGCGTGCCTCGGTTTCCATGAGGTTTCCACCATTGTTGTGCTTCAATGGAACGCGAGGATAGCTTTCAGGACTCCAAGCACTCTGGCCTCCGCACCGTTTCCCATGCTACTACACGGATTCCCAGAACGTCTCCTCTCTGCCTGCTGAGCAACAAGCAGCCATGTAGGCCCTTCGGAACACTTCTTGCATGCAGAGCCCATGGCGGCACTCTGCTCTCTCTCTTCCTTTGGAAACCAAGGTGGTCGCAGCTTGCCCCAGCTCACGAAGACAGTCTGAGCCGGTCTCATGAGCTGGCGAATGTGGACTCAGTGAGGACCAGGGCCCTACCTGCACTCAGAAAAACACTCTGCTCAGCCTTCCATCCAGTTGCTCACACCGACTGGCTCGTTGGTTTAGCAGGACGTCGATGTGAGGTCCAAGCTGAGCAAAGAGCACAATTCCTCCTTTACCCTGCTAGGCCCCCGGAAGAGGTAGAGCCAACTAGGCCTCGCTCAGGCCAGCCCTCCTTCAGGGATCTTGCCACACTTCGAAGCCTGCAGAGTAAAAGATACGTAGCGAAGTTGCCAGGGTTTCGCCATGCTCTCCCTCGGCAGCTCCACTACTGCAGGGACTCATGTTTGCTGTGAACGAGGATAGGTGGCCCTGCTTCCAAAAGCAGTCTTTTCCGCTTTGGAAATGTCGTTTCTTGTAGCCTAGGAGCTGTTTGCGAAACTCTAGGAAGGCCCAGCTTCTACACACTGCAGGCACGCCCGGGGAGGAAACGAGTATGTTCCCCCAGAGAAACAGGCTGCTTGCAAGTGTCGAGGGGAGCTTCTCAGGTGCCCAGTGTGTCCCGTTTGTTTCCCTTCGCAGCTCCCATCCTGCAGGTACTTATGCTGGGTGCTAACAAGGGTAGGTGGCTCTGCCGACAAAAGCAGCCTTTTCCCTTTGGAAGCTTGGATTCTAGTGATTCACGGGCTGCTTTCCAAACCTTGGAGTTTCCCACCTTATAGCCTTCGCAGGTACGCTTGAGTAGCAAACGAGCACTTTCACCCGAGGAAGAGTGTTCCTGTCCCGCTAGAGGAGAGTTAATCCTGCAGACCTCGTTCCTCCTGGGAAAGCGCAAGGCCACACTGAGCCTCAGTGTAGTGCCTAATTTTCCACCGGGCAAGCTCTGCGTGCCTCGGTTTCCATGAGGTCTCCACCGTTGTTGTGCTTCAATGGAATGCGAGGATAGCTTTCAGGATTCCAAGCACTCTGGCCTCCGCACCTTTTCCCATGCTACCACACGGATCCCCCCCAAGTCTCCTCTCTGCCTGCTGAGCAACAAGCAGCTGTGTAGGCCCTTCGGAACACTTCTTGCATGCAGAGCCCAAGGCGGCACACTGCTCTCTGTCTTCCTTTGGAAACCTAGGGTGCCGCAGCTTGCCCCAGCTCACGAAGACAGTCTGAGCCGGTCTCATGTGCTGAGGAACGTGAACGCCGTGAGGACCAGGGCCCTACCTGCTCTCAGAAAATCATTCTGCTCAGCCTTCCATACAGGAGCTCACACTGACTGGTTCGTTGGTTTAGCAGGACGTCGATGTGAGGTCCATGCTAAGCAAAGAGCACAGTACTTCCTTTACCCTGCTAGGCCCCCGGAAGAGGTAGAGCCAATTAGGCCTCGCTCAGGCCAGCCCTCCTTCAGGGATCTTGCCCCACTTCGAAGCCTGCACAGTAAAAGATACTTAGCGAAGTTGCCATGGTTTCGCCATGCTCTCCCTCGGCAGCTCCACTACTGCAGGGACTCATGCTTGCTTTGAACTTGGATAGGTGGCCCTGCTTCCAAAAGCAGTCTTTTCCACTTTGGAAATGTGGATTCTTGTAGCTTCGGAGCTGTTTGCGAAACCCTAGGAAGGCCCAGCTTCTACACACTGCAGGCACGCCCGGGGAGGAAACGAGAATATTCCCCAAGAGAAACAGGCTGCTTGCAAGTGTCGAGGGGAGCTTCTCAGGTGCCCAGTGTGTCCCGTTTGTTTCCCTTCGCAGCTCCCGTCCTGCAGGTACTTATGCTGGGTGCTAACAAGGGTAGGTGGCTCTGCCGACAAAAGCAGCGTTTTCCCTTTGGAAGCTTGGATTCTAGTGTCTCAGGGGCTAATTGAAAAACCTTGAAGCTGCCCAGATTAAGCCTCCGCAGGTACGCTTGCGTAGCAAACGAGCACTTTCTACCGATGAACAGGGTTCCTGTCACGCTGGAGGAGAGTTAATCCCGCAGACCTCGTTCCTCCTGGGAAAGCGCAAGGCCACCCTGAACCTCAGGGTAGTGCCTAATTTTCCACCGGGCAAGCTCTGCGTGCCTCGGTTTCCATGAGGTCTCCACCCTTGTTGTGCTTCAATGGAATGCGAGGATAGCTTTCAGGATTCCAAGCACTCTGGCCTCCGCACCTTTTCCCATGCTACCACACGGATCCCCCCCAAGTCTCCTCTCTGCCTGCTGAGCAACAAGCAGCTGTGTAGGCCCTTCGGAACACTTCTTGCATGCAGAGCCCAAGGCGGCACACTGCTCTCTGTCTTCCTTTGGAAACCTAGGTTGCCGCAGCTTGCCCCAGCTCACGAAGACAGTCTGAGCCGGTCTCAAGTGCTGAGGAACGTGAACGCCGTGAGGACCAGGGCCCTACCTGTTCTCAGAAAATCATTCTGCTCAGCCTTCCATACAGGAGCTCACACCGACTGGCTCGTTGGTTTAGTAGGACGTCGATGTGAGGTCCATGCTAAGCAAAGAGCACAGTACTTCCTTTACCCTGCTAGGCCCCCGGAAGAGGTAGAGCCAATTAGGCCTCGCTCAGGCCAGCCCTCCTTCAGGGATCTTGCCACACTTCGAAGCCTGCACAGTAAAAGATACTTAGCGAAGTTGCCAGGGTTTCGCCATGCTCTCCCTCGGCAGCTCCACTACTGCAGGGACTCATGCTTGCTTTGAACTTGGATAGGTGGCCCTGCTTCCAAAAGCATTCTTTTCCACTTTGGAAATGTGGATTCTTGTAGCTTCGGAGCTGTTTGCGAAACCCTAGGAAGGCCCAGCTTCTACACACTGCAGGCACGCCCGGGGAGGAAACGAGAATATTCCCCAAGAGAAACAGGCTGCTTGCAAGTGTCGAGGGGAGCTTCTCAGGTGCCCAGTGTGTCCCGTTTGTTTCCCTTCGCAGCTCCCGTTCTGCAGGTACTTATGCTGGGTGCTAACAAGGGTAGGTGGCTCTGCCGACAAAAGCAGCGTTTTTCCTTTGGAAGCTTGGATTCTAGTGTCTCAGGGGCTAATTGACAATCCTTCAAGCTGCCCAGATTAAGCCTCCGCAGGTACGCTTGCGTAGCAAACGAGCACTTTCTACCGATGAACAGGGTTCCTGTCACGCTGGAGGAGAGTTAATCCCGCAAACCTCGTTCCTCCTGGGAAAGCGCAAGGCCACCCTGAGCCTCAGGGTAGTGCCTAAGTTTCCACCGGGCAAGCTCTGCGTGCCTCGGTTTCCATGAGGTTTCCACCATTGTTGTGCTTCAATGGAACGCGAGGATAGCTTTCAGGACTCCAAGCACTCTGGCCTCCGCACCGTTTCCCATGCTACTACACGGATTCCCAGAACGTCTCCTCTCTGCCTGCTGAGCAACAAGCAGCCATGTAGGCCCTTCGGAACACTTCTTGCATGCAGAGCCCATGGCGGCACTCTGCTCTCTCTCTTCCTTTGGAAACCAAGGTGGTCGCAGCTTGCCCCAGCTCACGAAGGCAGTCTGAGCCGGTCTCATGAGCTGGCGAATGTGGACTCAGTGAGGACCAGGGCCCTACCTGCACTCAGAAAAACACTCTGCTCAGCCTTCCATCCAGTTGCTCACACCGACTGGCTCGTTGGTTTAGCAGGACGTCGATGTGAGGTCCAAGCTGAGCAAAGAGCACAATTCCTCCTTTAGCCTGCTAGGCCCCCGGAAGAGGTAGAGCCAACTAGGCCTCGCTCAGGCCAGCCCTCCTTCAGGGATCTTGCCACACTTCGAAGCCTGCACAGTAAAAGATACGTAGCGAAGTTGCCAGGGTTTCGCCATGCTCTCCCTCGGCAGCTCCACTACTGCAGGGACTCATGTTTGCTGTGAACGAGGATAGGTGGCCCTGCTTCCAAAAGCAGTCTTTTCCGCTTTGGAAATGTCGTTTCTTGTAGCCTAGGAGCTGTTTGCGAAACTCTAGGAAGGCCCAGCTTCTACACACTGCAGGCACGCCCGGGGAGGAAACGAGTATGTTCCCCCAGAGAAACAGGCTGCTTGCAAGTGTCGAGGGGAGCTTCTCAGGTGCCCAGTGTGTCCCGTTTGTTTCCCTTCGCAGCTCCCATCCTGCAGGTACTTATGCTGGGTGCTAACAAGGGTAGGTGGCTCTGCCGACAAAAGCAGCCTTTTCCCTTTGGAAGCTTGGATTCTAGTGATTCACGGGCTGCTTTCCAAACCTTGGAGTTTCCCAGCTTATAGCCTTCGCAGGTACGCTTGAGTAGCAAACGAGCACTTTCACCCGAGGAAGAGTGTTCCTGTCCCGCTAGAGGAGAGTTAATCCTGCAGACCTCGTTCCTCCTGGGAAAGCGCAAGGCCACACTGAGCCTCAGTGTAGTGCCTAATTTTCCACCGGGCAAGCTCTGCGTGCCTCGGTTTCCATGAGGTCTCCACCGTTGTTGTGCTTCAATGGAATGCGAGGATAGCTTTCAGGATTCCAAGCACTCTGGCCTCCGCACCTTTTCCCATGCTACCACACGGATCCCCCCCAAATCTCCTCTCTGCCTGCTGAGCAACAAGCAGCTGTGTAGGCCCTTCGGAACACTTCTTGCATGCAGAGCCCAAGGCGGCACACTGCTCTCTGTCTTCCTTTGGAAACCTAGGGTGCCGCAGCTTGCCCCAGCTCACGAAGACAGTCTGAGCCGGTCTCATGTGCTGAGGAACGTGAACGCCGTGAGGACCAGGGCCCTACCTGCTCTCAGAAAATCATTCTGCTCAGCCTTCCATACAGGAGCTCACACCGACTGGTTCGTTGGTTTAGCAGGACGTCGATGTGAGGTCCATGCTAAGCAAAGAGCACAGTACTTCCTTTACCCTGCTAGGCCCCCGGAAGAGGTAGAGCCAATTAGGCCTCGCTCAGGCCAGCCCTCCTTCAGGGATCTTGCCCCACTTCGAAGCCTGCACAGTAAAAGATACTTAGCGAAGTTGCCATGGTTTCGCCATGCTCTCCCTCGGCAGCTCCACTACTGCAGGGACTCATGCTTGCTTTGAACTTGGATAGGTGGCCCTGCTTCCAAAAGCAGTCTTTTCCACTTTGGAAATGTGGATTCTTGTAGCTTCGGAGCTGTTTGCGAAACCCTAGGAAGGCCCAGCTTCTACACACTGCAGGCACGCCCGGGGAGGAAACGAGAATATTCCCCAAGAGAAACAGGCTGCTTGCAAGTGTCGAGGGGAGCTTCTCAGGTGCCCAGTGTGTCCCGTTTGTTTCCCTTCGCAGCTCCCGTCCTGCAGGTACTTATGCTGGGTGCTAACAAGGGTAGGTGGCTCTGCCGACAAAAGCAGCGTTTTCCCTTTGGAAGCTTGGATTCTAGTGTCTCAGGGGCTAATTGAAAAACCTTGAAGCTGCCCAGATTAAGCCTCCGCAGGTACGCTTGCGTAGCAAACGAGCACTTTCTACCGATGAACAGGGTTCCTGTCACGCTGGAGGAGAGTTAATCCCGCAGACCTCGTTCCTCCTGGGAAAGCGCAAGGCCACCCTGAACCTCAGGGTAGTGCCTAATTTTCCACCGGGCAAGCTCTGCGTGCCTCGGTTTCCATGAGGTCTCCACCGTTGTTGTGCTTCAATGGAATGCGAGGATAGCTTTCAGGATTCCAAGCACTCTGGCCTCCGCACCTTTTCCCATGCTACCACACGGATCCCCCCCAAGTCTCCTCTCTGCCTGCTGAGCAACAAGCAGCTGTGTAGGCCCTTCGGAACACCTCTTGCATGCAGAGCCCAAGGCGGCACACTGCTCTCTGTCTTCCTTTGGAAACCTAGGTTGCCGCAGCTTGCCCCAGCTCACGAAGACAGTCTGAGCCGGTCTCAAGTGCTGAGGAACGTGAACGCCGTGAGGACCAGGGCCCTACCTGTTCTCAGAAAATCATTCTGCTCAGCCTTCCATACAGGAGCTCACACCGACTGGCTCGTTGGTTTAGTAGGACGTCGATGTGAGGTCCATGCTAAGCAAAGAGCACAGTACTTCCTTTACCCTGCTTGGCCCCCGGAAGAGGTAGAGCCAATTAGGCCTCGCTCAGGCCAGCCCTCCTTCAGGGATCTTGCCCCACTTCTAAGCCTGCACAGTAAAAGATACTTAGCGAAGTTGCCAGGGTTTCGCCATGCTCTCCCTCGGCAGCTCCACTACTGCAGGGACTCATGCTTGCTTTGAATTTGGATATGTGGCCCTGCTTCCAAAAGCAGTCTTTTCCACTTTGGAAATGTGGATTCTTGTAGCTTCGGAGCTGTTTGCGAAACCCTAGGAAGGCCCAGCTTCTACACACTGCAGGCACGCCCGGGGAGGAAACGAGAATATTCCCCAAGAGAAACAGGCTGCTTGCAAGTGTCGAGGGGAGCTTCTCAGGTGCCCAGTGTTTCCCGTTTTTTTCCCTTCGCAGCTCCCATCTTGCAGGTACTTATACTGGGTACTAACAAGGGTAGGTGGCTCTGCCGACAAAAGCAGCGTTTTCCCTTTGGAAGCTTGGATTCTAGTGTCTCAGGGGCTAATTGACAAACCTTGAAGCTGCCCAGATTAAACCTCCGCAGGTACGCTTGCGTAGCAAACGAGCACTTTCACCCGAGGAACAGGGTTCCTGTCACGCTGGAGGAGAGTTAATCCCGCAGACCTCGTTCCTCCTGGGAAAGCGCAAGGCCACCCTGAGCCTCAGGGTAGTGCCTAAGTTTCCACCGGGCAAGCTCTGCGTGCCTCGGTTTCCATGAGGTCTCCACCGTTGTTGTGCTTCAATGGAACGTGAGGATAGCTTTCAGGACTCCAAGCACTCTGACCTCCGCACCGTTTCCCATGCTACCACACGGATCCCCCCCACGTCTCCTCTCTGCCTGCTGAGCAACAAGCAGCCGTGTAGGCCCTTCGGAACACTTCTTGCATGCAGAGCCCATGGCGGCACTCTGCTCTCTCTCTTCCTTTGGAAACCAAGGTGGTCGCAGCTTGCCCCAGCTCACGAAGACACTCTGAGCCGGTCTCATGAGTTGGGGAACGTGGACTCAGTGAGGACCAGGGCCCTACCTGCACTCAGAAAAACACTCTGCTCAGCCTTCCATCCAGTTGCTCACACCGACTGGCTCGTTGGTTTAGCAGGACGTCGATGTGAGGTCCAAGCTGAGCAAAGAGCACAATTCCTCCTTTACCCTGCTAGGCCCCCGGAAGAGGTAGAGCCAACTAGGCCTCGCTCAGGCCAGCCCTCCTTCAGGGATCTTGCCACACTTCGAAGCCTGCACAGTAAAAGATACTTAGCGAAGTTGCCAGGGTTTCGCCATGCTCTCCCTCGGCAGCTCCACTACTGCAGGGACTCATGTTTGCTGTGAACGAGGATAGGTGGCCCTGCTTCCAAAAGCAGTCTTTTCCGCTTTGGAAATGTCGTTTCTTGTAGCCTCGGAGCTGTTTGCGAAACTCTAGGAAGGCCCAGCTTCTACACACTGCAGGCACGCCCGGGGAGGAAACGAGTATGTTCCCCCAGAGAAACAGGCTGCTTGCAAGTGTCGAGGGGAGCTTCTCAGGTGCCCAGTGTTTCCCGTTAGTTTCCCTTCGCAGCTCCCATCCTTCAGGTACTTATGCTGGGTGCTAACTAGGTTAGGTGGCTCTACCGACAAAAGCAGCCTTTTCCCTTTGGAAGCTTGGATTCTAGTGTCTCAGGGGCTGTTTGACAATCCTTGAAGCTGCCCAGATTACTGCCTCCGCAGGTACGCTTGCGTAGCAAACGAGCACTTTCTACCGATGAACAGGGTTCCTGTCACGCTGGAGGACAGTTAATCCCTCAGACCTCGTTCGTCCAGGGAAAGCGCAAGGCCACCCTGAGCCTCAGGGTAGTGCCTAAGTTTCCAACGGGCAAGCTCTGCGTGCCTCGGTTTCCATGAGGTCCCCATCGTTGTTGTGCTTCAATGGATCGCTAGGATAGCTTTCAGGACTCCAAGCACTCTGACCTCCGCACCGTTTCCCATGCTACCACACGGATCCCCCCCACGTCTCCTCTCTGCCTGCTGAGCAACAAGCAGCCGTGTAGGCCCTTCGGAACACTTCTTGCATGCAGAGCCCATGGCGGCACTCTGCTCTCTCTCTTCCTTTGGAAACCAAGGTGGTCGCAGCTTGCCCCAGCTCACGAAGACAGTCTTAGCCGGTCTCATGAGGTGGGGAACGTGGACTCAGTGAGGACCAGGGCCCTACCTGCACTCAGAAAAACACTCTGCTCAGCCTTCCATCCAGTTGCTCACACCGACTGGCTCGTTGGTTTAGCAGGACGTCGATGTGAGGTCCAAGCTGAGCAAAGAGCACAATTCCTCCTTTACCCTGCTAGGCCCCCGGAAGAGGTAGAGCCAACTAGGCCTCGCTCAGGCCAGCCCTCCTTCAGGGATCTTGCCACACTTCGAAGCCTGCACAGTAAAAGATACGTAGCGAAGTTGCCAGGGTTTCGCCATGCTCTCCCTCGGCAGCTCCACTACTGCAGGGACTCATGTTTGCTGTGAACGAGGATAGTTGGCCCTGCTTCCAAAAGCAGTCTTTTCCGCTTTGGAAATGTCGTTTCTTGTAGCCTCGGAGCTGTTTGCGAAACTCTAGGAAGGCCCAGCTTCTACACACTGCAGGCACGCCCGGGGAGGAAACGAGTATGTTCCCCCAGAGAAACAGGCTGCTTGCAAGTGTCGAGGGGAGTTTCTCAGGTGCCCAGTGTGTCCCGTTTGTTTCCCTTCGCAGCTCCCATCCTGCAGGTACTTATGCTGGGTGCTAACAAGGGTAGGTGGCTCTGCCGACAAAAGCAGCCTTTTCCCTTTGGAAGCTTGGATTCTAGTGATTCACGGGCTGCTTTCCAAACCTTGGAGTTTCCCAGCTTATAGCCTTCGCAGGTACGCTTGAGTAGCAAACGAGCACTTTCACCCGAGGAAGAGTGTTCCTGTCCCGCTAGAGGAGAGTTAATCCTGCAGACCTCGTTCCTCCTGGGAAAGCGCAAGGCCACCCTGAGCCTCAGGGTAGTGCCTAATTTTCCACCGGGCAAGCTCTGCGTGCCTCGGTTTCCATGAGGTCTCCACCGTTGTTGTGCTTCAATGGAATGCGAGGATAGCTTTCAGGATTCCAAGCACTCTGGCCTCCGCACCTTTTCCCATGCTACCACACGGATCCCCCCCAAGTCTCCTCTCTGCCTGCTGAGCAACAAGCAGCTGTGTAGGCCCTTCGGAACACTTCTTGCATGCAGAGCCCAAGGCGGCACACTGCTCTCTGTCTTCCTTTGGAAACCTAGGTTGCCGCAGCTTGCCCCAGCTCACGAAGACAGTCTGAGCCGGTCTCATGTGCTGAGGAACGTGAACTCCGTGAGGACCAGGGCCCTACCTGCTCTCAGAAAATCATTCTGCTCAGCCTTCCATACAGGAGCTCACACCGACTGGCTCGTTGGTTTAGCAGGACGTCGATGTGAGGTCCATGCTAAGCAAAGAGCACAGTACTTCCTTTACCCTGCTAGGCCCCCGGAAGAGGTAGAGCCAATTAGGCCTCGCTCAGGCCAGCCCTCCTTCAGGGATCTTGCCCCACTTCGAAGCCTGCACAGTAAAAGATACTTAGCGAAATTGCCAGGGTTTCGCCATGCTCTCCCTCGGCAGCTCCACTACTGCAGGGACTCATGTTTGCTTTGAACTTGGATAGGTGGCCCTGCTTCCAAAAGCAGTCTTTTCCACTTTGGAAATGTGGATTCTTGTAGCCTCGGAGCTGTTTGCGAAACCCTAGGAAGGCCCAGCTTCTACACACTGCAGGCACGCCCGGGGAGGAAACGAGAATATTCCCCAAGAGAAACAGGCTGCTTGCAAGTGTCGAGGGGAGCTTCTCAGGTGCCCAGTGTTTCCCGTTTGTTTCCCTTCGCAGCTCCCATCTTGCAGGTACTTATACTGGGTACTAACAAGGGTAGGTGGCTCTGCCGACAAAAGCAGCGTTTTCCCTTTGGAAGCTTGGATTCTAGTGTCTCAGGGGCTAATTGACAAACCTTGAAGCTGCCCAGATTAAGCCTCCGCAGGTACGCTTGCGTAGCAAACGAGCACTTTCTACCGATGAACAGGGTTCCTGTCACGCTGGAGGAGAGTTAATCCCGCAGACCTCGTTCCTCCTGGGAAAGCGCAAGGCCACCCTGAGCCTCCGGGTAGATCCTAAGTTTCCACCGGGCAAGCTCTGCGTGCCTCGGTTTCCATGAGGTCTCCATCGTTGTTGTGCTTCAGTGGAACGCGAGGATAGCTTTCAGGACCCCAAGCACTCTGACCTCCGCACCGTTTCCCATGCTACCACACGGATCCCCCCCACGTCTCCTCTCTGCCTGCTGAGCAACAAGCAGCCGTGTAGGCCCTTCGGAACACTTCTTGCATGCAGAGCCCATGGCGGCACTCTGCTCTCTCTCTTCCTTTGGAAACCAAGGTGGTCGCAGCTTGCCCCAGCTCACGAAGACAGTCTGAGCCGGTCTCATGAGCTGGGGAACGTGGACTCAGTGAGGACCAGGGCCCTACCTGCACTCAGAAAAACACTCTGCTCAGCCTTCCATCCAGTTGCTCACACCGACTGGCTCGTTGGTTTAGCAGGACGTCGATGTGAGGTCCAAGCTGAGCAAAGAGCACACTTCCTCCTTTAGCCTGCTAGGCCCCCGGAAGAGGTAGAGCCAACTAGGCCTCGCTCAGGCCAGCCCTCCTTCAGGGATCTTGCCACACTTCGAAGCCTGCACAGTAAAAGATACGTAGCGAAGTTGCCAGGGTTTCGCCATGCTCTCCCTCGGCAGCTCCACTACTGCAGGGACTCATGTTTGCTGTGAACGAGGATAGGTGGCCCTGCTTCCAAAAGCAGTCTTTTCCGCTTTGGAAATGTCGTTTCTTGTAGCCTCGGAGCTGTTTGCGAAACTCTAGGAAGGCCCAGCTTCTACACACTGCAGGCACGCCCGGGGAGGAAACGAGTATGTTCCCCCAGAGAAACAGGCTGCTTGCAAGTGTCGAGGGGAGTTTCTCAGGTGCCCAGTGTGTCCCGTTTGTTTCCCTTCGCAGCTCCCATCCTGCAGGTACTTATGCTGGGTGCTAACAAGGGTAGGTGGCTCTGCCGACAAAAGCAGCCTTTTCCCTTTGGAAGCTTGGATTCTAGTGATTCACGGGCTGCTTTCCAAACCTTGGAGTTTCCCAGCTTATAGCCTTCGCAGGTACGCTTGAGTAGCAAACGAGCACTTTCACCCGAGGAAGAGTGTTCCTGTCCCGCTAGAGGAGAGTTAATCCTGCAGACCTCGTTCCTCCTGGGAAAGCGCAAGGCCACCCTGAGCCTCAGGGTAGTGCCTAATTTTCCACCGGGCAAGCTCTGCGTGCCTCGGTTTCCATGAGGTCTCCACCGTTGTTGTGCTTCAATGGAATGCGAGGATAGCTTTCAGGATTCCAAGCACTCTGGCCTCCGCACCTTTTCCCATGCTACCACACGGATCCCCCCCAAGTCTCCTCTCTGCCTGCTGAGCAACAAGCAGCTGTGTAGGCCCTTCGGAACACTTCTTGCATGCAGAGCCCAAGGCGGCACACTGCTCTCTGTCTTCCTTTGGAAACCTAGGTTGCCGCAGCTTGCCCCAGCTCACGAAGACAGTCTGAGCCGGTCTCATGTGCTGAGGAACGTGAACGCCGTGAGGACCAGGGCCCTACCTGCTCTCAGAAAATCATTCTGCTCAGCCTTCCATACAGGAGCTCACACCGACTGGCTCGTTGGTTTAGCAGGACGTCGATGTGAGGTCCATGCTAAGCAAAGATCACAGTACTTCCTTTACCCTGCTAGGCCCCCGGAAGAGGTAGAGCCAATTAGGCCTCGCTCAGGCCAGCCCTCCTTCAGGGATCTTGCCCCACTTCTAAGCCTCCACCGTAAAAGATACTTAGCGAAGTTGCCAGGGTTTCGCCATGCTCTCCCTCGGCAGCTCCACTACTGCAGGGACTCATGCTTGCTTTGAACTTGGATAGGTGGCCCTGCTTCCAAAAGCAGTCTTTTCCCCTTTGAAAATGTGGATTCTTGTAGCCTCGGAGCTGTTTGCGAAACTCTAGGAAGGCCCAGCTTCTACACACTGCAGGCACGCCCGGGGAGGAAACGAGAATATTCCCCAAGAGAAACAGGCTGCTTGCAAGTGTCGAGGGGAGCTTCTCAGGTGCCCAGTGTGTCCCATTTGTTTCCCTTCGCAGCTCCCATCTTGCAGGTACTTATACTGGGTACTAACAAGGGTAGGTGGCTCTGCCGACAAAAGCAGCGTTTTCCCTTTGGAAGCTTGGATTCTAGTGTCTCAGGGGCGAATTGACAAACCTTGAAGCTGCCCAGATTAACCTCCGCAGGTACGCTTGCGTAGCAAACGAGCACTTTCTACCGATGAACAGGCTTCCTGTCACGCTGGAGGAGAGTTAATACCGCAGACCTCGTTCCTCCTGGGGAAGCGCAAGGCCACCCTGAGCCTCAGGGTAGTGCCTAAATTTCCACCGGGCAAGCTCTGCGTGCCTCGGTTTCCATGAGGTCTCCACCGTTGTTGTGCTTCAATGGAACGCGAGGATAGCTTTCAGGACTCCAAGCACTCTCACCTCCGCACCGTTTCCCATGCTACCACACGGATCCCCCCCACGTCTCCTCTCTGCCTGCTGAGCAACAAGCAGCCATGTAGGCCCTTCGGAACACTTCTTGCATGCAGAGCCCATGGCGGCACTCTGCTCTCTCTCTTCCTTTGGAAACCAAGGTGGTCGCAGCTTGCCCCAGCTCACGAAGACAGTCTGAGCCGGTCTCATGAGGTGGGGAACGTGGACTCAGTGAGGACCAGGGCCCTACCTGCACTCAGAAAAACACTCTGCTCAGCCTTCCATCCAGTTGCTCACACCGACTGGCTCGTTGGTTTAGCAGGACGTCGATGTGAGGTCCAAGCTGAGCAAAGAGCACAATTCCTCCTTTAGCCTGCTAGGCCCCCGGAAGAGGTAGAGCCAACTAGGCCTCGCTCAGGCCAGCCCTCCTTCAGGGATCTTGCCACACTTCGAAGCCTGCACAGTAAAAGATACGTAGCGAAGTTGCCAGGGTTTCGCCATGCTCTCCCTCGGCAGCTCCACTACTGCAGGGACTCATGTTTGCTTTGAACTTGGATAGGTGGCCCTGCTTCCAAAAGCAGTCTTTTCCACTTTGGAAATGTGGATTCTTGTAGCCTCGGAGCTGTTTGCGAAACCCTAGGAAGGCCCAGCTTCTACACACTGCAGGCACGCCCGGGGAGAAAACGAGAATATTCCCCAAGAGAAACAGGCTGCTTGCAAGTGTCGAGGGGAGCTTCTCAGGTGCCCAGTGTTTCCCGTTTGTTTCCCTTCGCAGCTCCCATCTTGCAGGTACTTATACTGGGTACTAACAAGGGTAGGTGGCTCTGCCGACAAAAGCAGCGTTTTCCCTTTGGAAGCTTGGATTCTAGTGTCTCAGGGGCTAATTGACAAACCTTGAAGCTGCCCAGATTAAGCCTCCGCAGGTACGCTTGCGTAGCAAACGAGCACTTTCTACCGATGAACAGGGTTCCTGTCACGCTGGAGGAGAGTTAATCCCGCAGACCTCGTTCCTCCTGGGAAAGCGCAAGGCCACCCTGAGCCTCCGGGTAGATCCTAAGTTTCCACCGGGCAAGCTCTGCGTGCCTCGGTTTCCATGAGGTCTCCACCGTTGTTGTGCTTCAATGGAACGCGAGGATAGCTTTCAGGACTCCAAGCACTCTGACCTCCGCACCGTTTCCCATGCTACCACACGGATCCCCCCCACGTCTCCTCTCTGCCTGCTGAGCAACAAGCAGCCGTGTAGGCCCTTCGGAACACTTCTTGCATGCAGAGCCCATGGCGGCACTCTGCTCTCTCTCTTCCTTTGGAAACCAAGGTGGTCGCAGCTTGCCCCAGCTCACGAAGACAGTCTGAGCCGGTCTCATGAGCTGGGGAACGTGGACTCAGTGAGGACCAGGGCCCTACCTGCACTCAGAAAAACACTCTGCTCAGCCTTCCATCCAGTTGCTCACACCGACTGGCTCGTTGGTTTAGCAGGACGTCGATGTGAGGTCCAAGCTGAGCAAAGAGCACAATTCCTCCTTTAGCCTGCTAGGCCCCCGGAAGAGGTAGAGCCAACTAGGCCTCGCTCAGGCCAGCCCTCCTTCAGGGATCTTGCCACACTTCGAAGCCTGCACAGTAAAAGATACTTAGCGAAATTGCCAGGGTTTCGCCATGCTCTCCCTCGGCAGCTCCACTACTGCAGGGACTCATGTTTGCTGTGAACGAGGATAGGTGGCCCTGCTTCCAAAAGCAGTCTTTTCTGCTTTGGAAATGTCGTTTCTTGTAGCCTCGGAGCTGTTTGCGAAACCCTAGGAAGGCCCAGCTTCTACACACTGCAGGCACGCCCGGGGAGGAAACGAGTATGTTCCCCCAGAGAAACAGGCTGCTTGCAAGTGTCGAGGGGAGCTTCTCAGGTGCCCAGTTTGTCCCATTTGTTTCCCTTCGCAGCTCCCATCCTGCAGGTACTTATGCTGGGTGCTAACAAGGTTAGGTGGCTCTACCGACAAAAGCAGCCTTTTCCCTTTGGAAGCTTGGATTCTAGTGTCTCAGGGGCTGTTTGACAATCCTTGAAGCCGCCCAGATTACAGCCTCCGCAGGTACGCTTGCGTAGCAAACGAGCACTTTCTACCGATGAACAGGGTTCCTGTCACGCTGGAGGAGAGTTAATCCCACAGACCTCGTTCCTCCTGGGAAAGCACAAGGCCACCCTGAGCCTCAGGGTAGTGCCTAAGTTTCCAACGGGCAAGCTCTGCGTGCCTCGGTTACCATGAGGTCTCCATCGTTGTTGTGATTCAGTGGAACGCGAGGATAGCTTTCAGGACCCCAAGCACTCTGAACTCCGCACCGTTTCCCATGCTACCACACGGATCCCCCCCACGTCTCCTCTCTGCCTGCTGAGCAACAAGCAGCTGTGTAGGTCCTTCGGAACACTTCTTGCATGCAGAGCCCAAGGCGGCACACTGCTCTCTGTCTTCCTTTGGAAACCTAGGTTGCCGCAGCTTGCCCCAGCTCACGAAGACAGTCTGAGCCGGTCTCATGTGCTGAGGAACGTGAACTCCGTGAGGACCAGGGCCCTACCTGCTCTCAGAAAATCATTCTGCTCAGTCTTCCATACAGGAGCTCACACCGACTGGCTCGTTGGTTTAGCAGGACGTCGATGTGAGGTCCATGCTAAGCAAAGATCACAGTACTTCCTTTACCCTGCTAGGCCCCCGGAAGAGGTAGAGCCAATTAGGCCTCGCTCAGGCCAGCCCTCCTTCAGGGATCTTGCCCCACTTCTAAGCCTCCACCGTAAAAGATACTTAGCGAAGTTGCCAGGGTTTCGCCATGCTCTCCCTCGGCAGCTCCACTACTGCAGGGACTCATGCTTGCTTTGAACTTGGATAGGTGGCCCTGCTTCCAAAAGCAGTCTTTTCCCCTTTGAAAATGTGGATTCTTGTAGCCTCGGAGCTGTTTGCGAAACTCTAGGAAGGCCCAGCTTCTACACACTGCAGGCACGCCCGGGGAGGAAACGAGAATATTCCCCAAGAGAAACAGGCTGCTTGCAAGTGTCGAGGGGAGCTTCTCAGGTGCCCAGTGTGTCCCATTTGTTTCCCTTCGCAGCTCCCATCTTGCAGGTACTTATACTGGGTACTAACAAGGGTAGGTGGCTCTGCCGACAAAAGCAGCGTTTTCCCTTTGGAAGCTTGGATTCTAGTGTCTCAGGGGCGAATTGACAAACCTTGAAGCTGCCCAGATTAACCTCCGCAGGTACGCTTGCGTAGCAAACGAGCACTTTCTACCGATGAACAGGCTTCCTGTCACGCTGGAGGAGAGTTAATACCGCAGACCTCGTTCCTCCTGGGGAAGCGCAAGGCCACCCTGAGCCTCAGGGTAGTGCCTAAATTTCCACCGGGCAAGCTCTGCGTGCCTCGGTTTCCATGAGGTCTCCACCGTTGTTGTGCTTCAATGGAACGCGAGGATAGCTTTCAGGACTCCAAGCACTCTCACCTCCGCACCGTTTCCCATGCTACCACACGGATCCCCCCCACGTCTCCTCTCTGCCTGCTGAGCAACAAGCAGCCATGTAGGCCCTTCGGAACACTTCTTGCATGCAGAGCCCATGGCGGCACTCTGCTCTCTCTCTTCCTTTGGAAACCAAGGTGGTCGCAGCTTGCCCCAGCTCACGAAGACAGTCTGAGCCGGTCTCATGAGGTGGGGAACGTGGACTCAGTGAGGACCAGGGCCCTACCTGCACTCAGAAAAACACTCTGCTCAGCCTTCCATCCAGTTGCTCACACCGACTGGCTCGTTGGTTTAGCAGGACGTCGATGTGAGGTCCAAGCTGAGCAAAGAGCACAATTCCTCCTTTAGCCTGCTAGGCCCCCGGAAGAGGTAGAGCCAACTAGGCCTCGCTCAGGCCAGCCCTCCTTCAGGGATCTTGCCACACTTCGAAGCCTGCACAGTAAAAGATACGTAGCGAAGTTGCCAGGGTTTCGCCATGCTCTCCCTCGGCAGCTCCACTACTGCAGGGACTCATGTTTGCTTTGAACTTGGATAGGTGGCCCTGCTTCCAAAAGCAGTCTTTTCCACTTTGGAAATGTGGATTCTTGTAGCCTCGGAGCTGTTTGCGAAACCCTAGGAAGGCCCAGCTTCTACACACTGCAGGCACGCCCGGGGAGAAAACGAGAATATTCCCCAAGAGAAACAGGCTGCTTGCAAGTGTCGAGGGGAGCTTCTCAGGTGCCCAGTGTTTCCCGTTTGTTTCCCTTCGCAGCTCCCATCTTGCAGGTACTTATACTGGGTACTAACAAGGGTAGGTGGCTCTGCCGACAAAAGCAGCGTTTTCCCTTTGGAAGCTTGGATTCTAGTGTCTCAGGGGCTAATTGACAAACCTTGAAGCTGCCCAGATTAAGCCTCCGCAGGTACGCTTGCGTAGCAAACGAGCACTTTCTACCGATGAACAGGGTTCCTGTCACGCTGGAGGAGAGTTAATCCCGCAGACCTCGTTCCTCCTGGGAAAGCGCAAGGCCACCCTGAGCCTCCGGGTAGATCCTAAGTTTCCACCGGGCAAGCTCTGCGTGCCTCGGTTTCCATGAGGTCTCCACCGTTGTTGTGCTTCAATGGAACGCGAGGATAGCTTTCAGGACTCCAAGCACTCTGACCTCCGCACCGTTTCCCATGCTACCACACGGATCCCCCCCACGTCTCCTCTCTGCCTGCTGAGCAACAAGCAGCCGTGTAGGCCCTTCGGAACACTTCTTGCATGCAGAGCCCATGGCGGCACTCTGCTCTCTCTCTTCCTTTGGAAACCAAGGTGGTCGCAGCTTGCCCCAGCTCACGAAGACAGTCTGAGCCGGTCTCATGAGCTGGGGAACGTGGACTCAGTGAGGACCAGGGCCCTACCTGCACTCAGAAAAACACTCTGCTCAGCCTTCCATCCAGTTGCTCACACCGACTGGCTCGTTGGTTTAGCAGGACGTCGATGTGAGGTCCAAGCTGAGCAAAGAGCACAATTCCTCCTTTAGCCTGCTAGGCCCCCGGAAGAGGTAGAGCCAACTAGGCCTCGCTCAGGCCAGCCCTCCTTCAGGGATCTTGCCACACTTCGAAGCCTGCACAGTAAAAGATACTAGCGAAGTTGCCAGGGTTTCGCCATGCTCTCCCTCGGCAGCTCCACTACTGCAGGGACTCATGTTTGCTGTGAACGAGGATAGGTGGCCCTGCTTCCAAAAGCAGTCTTTTCTGCTTTGGAAATGTCGTTTCTTGTAGCCTCGGAGCTGTTTGCGAAACCCTAGGAAGGCCCAGCTTCTACACACTGCAGGCACGCCCGGGGAGGAAACGAGTATGTTCCCCCAGAGAAACAGGCTGCTTGCAAGTGTCGAGGGGAGCTTCTCAGGTGCCCAGTTTGTCCCGTTAGTTTCCCTTCGCAGCTCCCATCCTGCAGGTACTTATGCTGGGTGCTAACAAGGTTAGGTGGCTCTACCGACAAAAGCAGCCTTTTCCCTTTGGAAGCTTGGATTCTAGTGTCTCAGGGGCTGTTTGACAATCCTTGAAGCCGCCCAGATTACAGCCTCCGCAGGTACGCTTGCGTAGCAAACGAGCACTTTCTACCGATGAACAGGGTTCCTGTCACGCTGGAGGAGAGTTAATCCCACAGACCTCGTTCCTCCTGGGAAAGCACAAGGCCACCCTGAGCCTCAGGGTAGTGCCTAAGTTTCCAACGGGCAAGCTCTGCGTGCCTCGGTTACCATGAGGTCTCCATCGTTGTTGTGATTCAGTGGAACGCGAGGATAGCTTTCAGGACCCCAAGCACTCTGAACTCCGCACCGTTTCCCATGCTACCACACGGATCCCCCCCACGTCTCCTCTCTGCCTGCTGAGCAACAAGCAGCTGTGTAGGCCCTTCGGAACACTTCTTGCATGCAGAGCCCAAGGCGGCACACTGCTCTCTGTCTTCCTTTGGAAACCTAGGTTGCCGCAGCTTGCCCCAGCTCACGAAGACAGTCTGAGCCGGTCTCATGTGCTGAGGAACGTGAACTCCGTGAGGACCAGGGCCCTACCTGCTCTCAGAAAATCATTCTGCTCAGTCTTCCATACAGGAGCTCACACCGACTGGCTCGTTGGTTTAGCAGGACGTCGATGTGAGGTCCATGCTAAGCAAAGATCACAGTACTTCCTTTACCCTGCTAGGCCCCCGGAAGAGGTAGAGCCAATTAGGCCTCGCTCAGGCCAGCCCTCCTTCAGGGATCTTGCCCCACTTCTAAGCCTCCACCGTAAAAGATACTTAGCGAAGTTGCCAGGGTTTCGCCATGCTCTCCCTCGGCAGCTCCACTACTGCAGGGACTCATGCTTGCTTTGAACTTGGATAGGTGGCCCTGCTTCCAAAAGCAGTCTTTTCCCCTTTGAAAATGTGGATTCTTGTAGCCTCGGAGCTGTTTGCGAAACTCTAGGAAGGCCCAGCTTCTACACACTGCAGGCACGCCCGGGGAGGAAACGAGAATATTCCCCAAGAGAAACAGGCTGCTTGCAAGTGTCGAGGGGAGCTTCTCAGGTGCCCAGTGTGTCCCATTTGTTTCCCTTCGCAGCTCCCATCTTGCAGGTACTTATACTGGGTACTAACAAGGGTAGGTGGCTCTGCCGACAAAAGCAGCGTTTTCCCTTTGGAAGCTTGGATTCTAGTGTCTCAGGGGCGAATTGACAAAACTTGAAGCTGCCCAGATTAACCTCCGCAGGTACGCTTGCGTAGCAAACGAGCACTTTCTACCGATGAACAGGCTTCCTGTCACGCTGGAGGAGAGTTAATACCGCAGACCTCGTTCCTCCTGGGGAAGCGCAAGGCCACCCTGAGCCTCAGGGTAGTGCCTAAATTTCCACCGGGCAAGCTCTGCGTGCCTCGGTTTCCATGAGGTCTCCACCGTTGTTGTGCTTCAATGGAACGCGAGGATAGCTTTCAGGACTCCAAGCACTCTCACCTCCGCACCGTTTCCCATGCTACCACACGGATCCCCCCCACGTCTCCTCTCTGCCTGCTGAGCAACAAGCAGCCATGTAGGCCCTTCGGAACACTTCTTGCATGCAGAGCCCATGGCGGCACTCTGCTCTCTCTCTTCCTTTGGAAACCAAGGTGGTCGCAGCTTGCCCCAGCTCACGAAGACAGTCTGAGCCGGTCTCATGAGGTGGGGAACGTGGACTCAGTGAGGACCAGGGCCCTACCTGCACTCAGAAAAACACTCTGCTCAGCCTTCCATCTAGTTGCTCACACCGACTGGCTCGTTGGTTTAGCAGGACGTCGATGTGAGGTCCAAGCTGAGCAAAGAGCACAATTCCTCCTTTAGCCTGCTAGGCCCCCGGAAGAGGTAGAGCCAACTAGGCCTCGCTCAGGCCAGCCCTCCTTCAGGGATCTTGCCACACTTCGAAGCCTGCACAGTAAAAGATACGTAGCGAAGTTGCCAGGGTTTCGCCATGCTCTCCCTCGGCAGCTCCACTACTGCAGGGACTCATGTTTGCTGTGAACGAGGATAGGTGGCCCTGCTTCCAAAAGCAGTCTTTTCCGCTTTGGAAATGTCGTTTCTTGTAGCCTCGGAGCTGTTTGCGAAACTCTAAGAAGGCCCAGCTTCTACACACTGCAGGCACGCCCGGGGAGGAAACGAGTATGTTCCCCCAGAGAAACAGGCTGCTTGCAAGTGTCGAGGGGAGTTTCTCAGGTGCCCAGTGTGTCCCGTTTGTTTCCCTTCGCAGCTCCCATCCTGCAGGTACTTATGCTGGGTGCTAACAAGGGTAGGTGGCTCTGCCGACAAAAGCAGCCTTTTCCCTTTGGAAGCTTGGATTCTAGTGATTCACGGGCTGCTTTCCAAACCTTGGAGTTTCCCAGCTTATAGCCTTCGCAGGTACGCTTGAGTAGCAAACGAGCACTTTCACCCGAGGAAGAGTGTTCCTGTCCCGCTAGAGGAGAGTTAATCCTGCAGACCTCGTTCCTCCTGGGAAAGCGCAAGGCCACCCTGAGCCTCAGGGTAGTGCCTAATTTTCCACCGGGCAAGCTCTGCGTGCCTCGGTTTCCATGAGGTCTCCACCGTTGTTGTGCTTCAATGGAATGCGAGGATAGCTTTCAGGATTCCAAGCACTCTGGCCTCCGCACCTTTTCCCATGCTACCACACGGATCCCCCCCAAGTCTCCTCTCTGCCTGCTGAGCAACAAGCAGCTGTGCAGGCCCTTCGGAACACTTCTTGCATGCAGAGCCCATGGCGGCACTCTGCTCTCTCTCTTCCTTTGGAAACCAAGGTGGTCGCAGCTTGCCCCAGCTCACGAAGACAGTCTGAGCCGGTCTCATGAGCTGGGGAACGTGGACTCAGTGAGGACCAGGGCCCTACCTGCACTCAGAAAAACCCTCTGCTCAGCCTTCCATCCAGTTGCTCACACCGACTGGCTCGTTGGTTTAGCAGGCCGTCGATGTGAGGTCCAAGCTGAGCAAAGAGCACAATTCCTCCTTTACCCTGCTAGGCCCCCGGAAGAGGTAGAGCCAACTAGGCCTCGCTCAGGCCAGCCCTCCTTCAGGGATCTTGCCACACTTCGAAGCCTGCACAGTAAAAGATACTAGCGAAGTTGCCAGGGTTTCGCCATGCTCTCCCTCGGCAGCTCCACTACTGCAGGGACTCATGTTTGCTGTGAACGAGGATAGGTGGCCCTGCTTCCAAAAGCAGTCTTTTCCGCTTTGGAAATGTCGTTTCTTGTAGCCTCGGAGCTGTTTGCGAAACTCTAGGAAGGCCCAGCTTCTACACACTGCAGGCACGCCCGGGGAGGAAACGAGTATGTTCCCCCAGAGAAACAGGCTGCTTGCAAGTGTCGAGGGGAGCTTCTCAGGTGCCCAGTGTGTCCCGTTAGTTTCCCTTCGCAGCTCCCATCCTGCAGGTACTTATGCTGGGTGCTAACAAGGTTAGGTGGCTCTACCGACAAAAGCAGCCTTTTCCCTTTGGAAGCTTGGATTCTAGTGTCTCAGGGGCTGTTTGACAATCCTTGAAGCTGCCCAGATTACAGCCTCCGCAGGTACGCTTGCATAGCAAACGAGCACTTTCTACCGATGAACAGGGTTCCTGTCACGCTGGAAGAGAGTTAATCCCACAGACCTCGTTCCTCCTGGGAAAGCGCAAGGCCACCCTGAGCCTCAGGGTAGTGCCTAAGTTTCCAACGGGAAAGCTCTGCGTGCCTCGGTTTCCATGAGGTCTCCATCGTTGTTGTGCTTCAGTGGAATGCGAGGATAGCTTTCAGGACCCCAAGCACTCTGACCTCCGCACCGTTTCCCATGCTACCACACGGATCCTCCCCACGTCTCCTCTCTGCCTGCTGAGCAACAAGCAGCCGTGTAGGCCCTTCGGAACACTTCTTGCATGCAGAGCCCATGGCGGCACTCTGCTCTCTCTCTTCCTTTGGAAACCAAGGTGGTCGCAGCTTGCCCCAGCTCACGAAGACAGTCTGAGCCGGTCTCATGAGCTGGGGAACGTGGACTCAGTGAGGACCAGGGCCCTACCTGCACTCAGAAAAACACTCTTCTCAGCCTTCCATCCAATTGCTCACACCGACTGGCTCGTTGGTTTAGCAGGACGTCGATGTGAGGTCCAAGCTGAGCAAAGAGCACACTTCCTCCTTTAGCCTGCTAGGCCCCCGGAAGAGGTAGAGCCAACTAGGCCTCGCTCAGGCCAGCCCTCCTTCAGGGATCTTGCCACACTTCGAAGCCTGCACAGTAAAAGATACTTAGCGAAATTGCCAGGGTTTCGCCATGCTCTCCCTCGGCAGCTCCACTACTGCAGGGACTCATGTTTGCTTTGAACTTGGATAGGTGGCCCTGCTTCCAAAAGCAGTCTTTTCCACTTTGGAAATGTGGATTCTTGTAGCCTCGGAGCTGTTTGCGAAACCCTAGGAAGGCCCAGCTTCTACACACTGCAGGCACGCCCGGGGAGAAAACGAGAATATTCCCCAAGAGAAACAGGCTGCTTGCAAGTGTCGAGGGGAGCTTCTCAGGTGCCCAGTGTTTCCCGTTTGTTTCCCTTCGCAGCTCCCATCTTGCAGGTACTTATACTGGGTACTAACAAGGGTAGGTGGCTCTGCCGACAAAAGCAGCGTTTTCCCTTTGGAAGCTTGGATTCTAGTGTCTCAGGGGCTAATTGACAAACCTTGAAGCTGCCCAGATTAAGCCTCCGCAGGTACGCTTGCGTAGCAAACGAGCACTTTCTACCGATGAACAGGGTTCCTGTCACGCTGGAGGAGAGTTAATCCCGCAGACCTCGTTCCTCCTGGGAAAGCGCAAGGCCACCCTGAGCCTCCGGGTAGATCCTAAGTTTCCACCGGGCAAGCTCTGCGTGCCTCGGTTTCCATGAGGTCTCCACCGTTGTTGTGCTTCAATGGAACGCGAGGATAGCTTTCAGGACTCCAAGCACTCTGACCTCCGCACCGTTTCCCATGCTACCACACGGATCCCCCCCACGTCTCCTCTCTGCCTGCTGAGCAACAAGCAGCCGTGTAGGCCCTTCGGAACACTTCTTGCATGCAGAGCCCATGGCGGCACTCTGCTCTCTCTCTTCCTTTGGAAACCAAGGTGGTCGCAGCTTGCCCCAGCTCACGAAGACAGTCTGAGCCGGTCTCATGAGCTGGGGAACGTGGACTCAGTGAGGACCAGGGCCCTACCTGCACTCAGAAAAACACTCTGCTCAGCCTTCCATCCAGTTGCTCACACCGACTGGCTCGTTGGTTTAGCAGGACGTCGATGTGAGGTCCAAGCTGAGCAAAGAGCACAATTCCTCCTTTAGCCTGCTAGGCCCCCGGAAGAGGTAGAGCCAACTAGGCCTCGCTCAGGCCAGCCCTCCTTCAGGGATCTTGCCACACTTCGAAGCCTGCACAGTAAAAGATACTAGCGAAGTTGCCAGGGTTTCGCCATGCTCTCCCTCGGCAGCTCCACTACTGCAGGGACTCATGTTTGCTGTGAACGAGGATAGGTGGCCCTGCTTCCAAAAGCAGTCTTTTCTGCTTTGGAAATGTCGTTTCTTGTAGCCTCGGAGCTGTTTGTGAAACCCTAGGAAGGCCCAGCTTCTACACACTGCAGGCACGCCCGGGGAGGAAACGAGTATGTTCCCCCAGAGAAACAGGCTGCTTGCAAGTGTCGAGGGGAGCTTCTCAGGTGCCCAGTTTGTCCCGTTAGTTTCCCTTCGCAGCTCCCATCCTGCAGGTACTTATGCTGGGTGCTAACAAGGTTAGGTGGCTCTACCGACAAAAGCAGCCTTTTCCCTTTGGAAGCTTGGATTCTAGTGTCTCAGGGGCTGTTTGACAATCCTTGAAGCCGCCCAGATTACAGCCTCCGCAGGTACGCTTGCGTAGCAAACGAGCACTTTCTACCGATGAACAGGGTTCCTGTCACGCTGGAGGAGAGTTAATCCCACAGACCTCGTTCCTCCTGGGAAAGCACAAGGCCACCCTGAGCCTCAGGGTAGTGCCTAAGTTTCCAACGGGCAAGCTCTGCGTGCCTCGGTTACCATGAGGTCTCCATCGTTGTTGTGATTCAGTGGAACGCGAGGATAGCTTTCAGGACCCCAAGCACTCTGAACTCCGCAACGTTTCCCATGCTACCACACGGATCCCCCCCACGTCTCCTCTCTGCCTGCTGAGCAACAAGCAGCTGTGTAGGCCCTTCGGAACACTTCTTGCATGCAGAGCCCAAGGCGGCACACTGCTCTCTGTCTTCCTTTGGAAACCTAGGTTGCCGCAGCTTGCCCCAGCTCACGAAGACAGTCTGAGCCGGTCTCATGTGCTGAGGAACGTGAACTCCGTGAGGACCAGGGCCCTACCTGCTCTCAGAAAATCATTCTGCTCAGTCTTCCATACAGGAGCTCACACCGACTGGCTCGTTGGTTTAGCAGGACGTCGATGTGAGGTCCATGCTAAGCAAAGATCACAGTACTTCCTTTACCCTGCTAGGCCCCCGGAAGAGGTAGAGCCAATTAGGCCTCGCTCAGGCCAGCCCTCCTTCAGGGATCTTGCCCCACTTCTAAGCCTCCACCGTAAAAGATACTTAGCGAAGTTGCCAGGGTTTCGCCATGCTCTCCCTCGGCAGCTCCACTACTGCAGGGACTCATGCTTGCTTTGAACTTGGATAGGTGGCCCTGCTTCCAAAAGCAGACTTTTCCCCTTTGAAAATGTGGATTCTTGTAGCCTCGGAGCTGTTTGCGAAACTCTAGGAAGGCCCAGCTTCTACACACTGCAGGCACGCCCGGGGAGGAAACGAGAATATTCCCCAAGAGAAACAGGCTGCTTGCAAGTGTCGAGGGGAGCTTCTCAGGTGCCCAGTGTGTCCCATTTGTTTCCCTTCGCAGCTCCCATCTTGCAGGTACTTATACTGGGTACTAACAAGGGTAGGTGGCTCTGCCGACAAAAGCAGCGTTTTCCCTTTGGAAGCTTGGATTCTAGTGTCTCAGGGGCGAATTGACAAACCTTGAAGCTGCCCAGATTAACCTCCGCAGGTACGCTTGCGTAGCAAACGAGCACTTTCTACCGATGAACAGGCTTCCTGTCACGCTGGAGGAGAGTTAATACCGCAGACCTCGTTCCTCCTGGGGAAGCGCAAGGCCACCCTGAGCCTCAGGGTAGTGCCTAAATTTCCACCGGGCAAGCTCTGCGTGCCTCGGTTTCCATGAGGTCTCCACCGTTGTTGTGCTTCAATGGAACGCGAGGATAGCTTTCAAGACTCCAAGCACTCTCACCTCCGCACCGTTTCCCATGCTACCACACGGATCCCCCCCACGTCTCCTCTCTGCCTGCTGAGCAACAAGCAGCCATGTAGGCCCTTCGGAACACTTCTTGCATGCAGAGCCCATGGCGGCACTCTGCTCTCTCTCTTCCTTTGGAAACCAAGGTGGTCGCAGCTTGCCCCAGCTCACGAAGACAGTCTGAGCCGGTCTCATGAGGTGGGGAACGTGGACTCAGTGAGGACCAGGGCCCTACCTGCACTCAGAAAAACACTCTGCTCAGCCTTCCATCCAGTTGCTCACACCGACTGGCTCGTTGGTTTAGCAGGACGTCGATGTGAGGTCCAAGCTGAGCAAAGAGCACAATTCCTCCTTTAGCCTGCTAGGCCCCCGGAAGAGGTAGAGCCAACTAGGCCTCGCTCAGGCCAGCCCTCCTTCAGGGATCTTGCCACACTTCGAAGCCTGCACAGTAAAAGATACGTAGCGAAGTTGCCAGGGTTTCGCCATGCTCTCCCTCGGCAGCTCCACTACTGCAGGGACTCATGTTTGCTGTGAACGAGGATAGGTGGCCCTGCTTCCAAAAGCAGTCTTTTCCGCTTTGGAAATGTCGTTTCTTGTAGCCTCGGAGCTGTTTGCGAAACCCTAAGAAGGCCCAGCTTCTACACACTGCAGGCACGCCCGGGGAGGAAACGAGTATGTTCCCCCAGAGAAACAGGCTGCTTGCAAGTGTCGAGGGGAGTTTCTCAGGTGCCCAGTGTGTCCCGTTTGTTTCCCTTCGCAGCTCCCATCCTGCAGGTACTTATGCTGGGTGCTAACAAGGGTAGGTGGCTCTGCCGACAAAAGCAGCCTTTTCCCTTTGGAAGCTTGGATTCTAGTGATTCACGGGCTGCTTTCCAAACCTTGGAGTTTCCCAGCTTATAGCCTTCGCAGGTACGCTTGAGTAGCAAACGAGCACTTTCACCCGAGGAAGAGTGTTCCTGTCCCGCTAGAGGAGAGTTAATCCTGCAGACCTCGTTCCTCCTGGGAAAGTGCAAGGCCACCCTGAGCCTCAGGGTAGTGCCTAATTTTCCACCGGGCAAGCTCTGCGTGCCTCGGTTTCCATGAGGTCTCCACCGTTGTTGTGCTTCAATGGAATGCGAGGATAGCTTTCAGGATTCCAAGCACTCTGGCCTCCGCACCTTTTCCCATGCTACCACACGGATCCCCCCCAAGTCTCCTCTCTGCCTGCTGAGCAACAAGCAGCTGTGCAGGCCCTTCGGAACACTTCTTGCATGCAGAGCCCATGGCGGCACTCTGCTCTCTCTCTTCCTTTGGAAACCAAGGTGGTCGCAGCTTGCCCCAGCTCACGAAGACAGTCTGAGCCGGTCTCATGAGCTGGGGAACGTGGACTCAGTGAGGACCAGGGCCCTACCTGCACTCAGAAAAACCCTCTGCTCAGCCTTCCATCCAGTTGCTCACACCGACTGGCTCGTTGGTTTAGCAGGCCGTCGATGTGAGGTCCAAGCTGAGCAAAGAGCACAATTCCTCCTTTACCCTGCTAGGCCCCCGGAAGAGGTAGAGCCAACTAGGCCTCGCTCAGGCCAGCCCTCCTTCAGGGATCTTGCCACACTTCGAAGCCTGCACAGTAAAAGATACTAGCGAAGTTGCCAGGGTTTCGCCATGCTCTCCCTCGGCAGCTCCACTACTGCAGGGACTCATGTTTGCTGTGAACGAGGATAGGTGGCCCTGCTTCCAAAAGCAGTCTTTTCCGCTTTGGAAATGTCGTTTCTTGTAGCCTCGGAGCTGTTTGCGAAACTCTAGGAAGGCCCAGCTTCTACACACTGCAGGCACGCCCGGGGAGGAAACGAGTATGTTCCCCCAGAGAAACAGGCTGCTTGCAAGTGTCGAGGGGAGCTTCTCAGGTGCCCAGTGTGTCCCGTTAGTTTCCCTTCGCAGCTCCCATTCTTCAGGTACTTATGCTGGGTGCTAACTAGGATAGGTGGCTCTACCGACAAAAGCAGCCTTTTCCCTTTGGAAGCTTGGATTCTAGTGTCTCAGGGGCTGTTTGACAATCCTTGAAGCTGCCCAGATTACTGCCTCCGCAGTTACGCTTGCGTAGCAAACGAGCACTTTCTACCGATGAACAGGGTTCCTGTCACGCTGGAGGAGAGTTAATCCCGCAGACCTCGTTCCTCCTGGGAAAGCGCAAGGCCACCCTGAGCCTCAGGGTAGTGCCTAAGTTTCCAACGGGCAAGCTCTGCGTGCCTCGGTTTCCATGAGGTCTCCATCGTTGTTGTGATTCAGTGGAACGCGAGTATAGCTTTCAGGACCCCAAGCACTCTGACCTCCGCACCGTTTCCCATGCTACCACACGGATCCCCCCCACGTCTCCTCTCTGCCTGCTGAGCAACAAGCAGCCGTGTAGGCCCTTCGGAACACTTCTTGCATGCAGAGCCCAAGGCGGCACACTGCTCTCTGTCTTCCTTTGGAAACCTAGGTTGCCGCAGCTTGCCCCAGCTCACGAAGACAGTCTGAGCCGGTCTCATGTGCTGAGGAACGTGAACTCCGTGAGGACCAGGGCCCTACCTGCTCTCAGAAAATCATTCTGCTCAGCCTTCCATACAGGAGCTCACACCGACTGGCTCGTTGGTTTAGCAGGACGTCGATGTGAGGTCCATGCTAAGCAAAGAGCACAGTACTTCCTTTACCCTGCTAGGCCCCCGGAAGAGGTAGAGCCAATTAGGCCTCGCTCAGGCCAGCCCTCCTTCAGGGATCTTGCCCCACTTCGAAGCCTGCACAGTAAAAGATACTTAGCGAAATTGCCAGGGTTTCGCCATGCTCTCCCTCGGCAGCTCCACTACTGCAGGGACTCATGTTTGCTTTGAACTTGGATAGGTGGCCCTGCTTCCAAAAGCAGTCTTTTCCACTTTGGAAATGTGGATTCTTGTAGCCTCGGAGCTGTTTGCGAAACCCTAGGAAGGCCCAGCTTCTACACACTGCAGGCACGCCCGGGGAGGAAACGACAATATTCCCCAAGAGAAACAGGCTGCTTGCAAGTGTCGAGGGGAGCTTCTCAGGTGCCCAGTGTTTCCCGTTTGTTTCCCTTCGCAGCTCCCATCTTGCAGGTACTTATACTGGGTACTAACAAGGGTAGGTGGCTCTGCCGACAAAAGCAGCGTTTTCCCTTTGGAAGCTTGGATTCTAGTGTCTCAGGGGCTAATTGAAAAACCTTGAAGCTGCCCAGATGAAGCCTCCGCAGGTACGCTTGCGTAGCAAACGAGCACTTTCTACCGATGAACAGGGTTCCTGTCACGCTGGAGGAGAGTTAATCCCGCAGACCTCGTTCCTCATGGGAAAGCGCAAGGCCACCCTGAGCCTCCGGGTAGATCCTAAGTTTCCACCGGGCAAGCTCTGCGTGCCTCGGTTTCCATGAGGTCTCCACCGTTGTTGTGCTTCAATGGAACGCGAGGATAGCTTTCAGGACTCCAAGCACTCTGACCTCCGCACCGTTTCCCATGCTACCACACGGATCCCCCCCACGTCTCCTCTCTGCCTGCTGAGCAACAAGCAGCCGTGTAGGCCCTTCGGAACACTTCTTGCATGCAGAGCCCATGGCGGCACTCTGCTCTCTCTCTTCCTTTGGAAACCAAGGTGGTCGCAGCTTGCCCCAGCTCACGAAGACAGTCTGAGCCGGTCTCATGAGCTGGGGAACGTGGACTCAGTGAGGACCAGGGCCCTACCTGCACTCAGAAAAACACTCTGCTCAGCCTTCCATCCAGTTGCTCACACCGACTGGCTCGTTGGTTTAGCAGGACGTCGATGTGAGGTCCAAGCTGAGCAAAGAGCACAATTCCTCCTTTAGCCTGCTAGGCCCCCGGAAGAGGTAGAGCCAACTAGGCCTCGCTCAGGCCAGCCCTCCTTCAGGGATCTTGCCACACTTCGAAGCCTGCACAGTAAAAGATACTAGCGAAGTTGCCAGGGTTTCGCCATGCTCTCCCTCGGCAGCTCCACTACTGCAGGGACTCATGTTTGCTGTGAACGAGGATAGGTGGCCCTGCTTCCAAAAGCAGTCTTTTCTGCTTTGGAAATGTCGTTTCTTGTAGCCTCGGAGCTGTTTGCGAAACCCTAGGAAGGCCCAGCTTCTACACACTGCAGGCACGCCCGGGGAGGAAACGAGTATGTTCCCCCAGAGAAACAGGCTGCTTGCAAGTGTCGAGGGGAGCTTCTCAGGTGCCCAGTTTGTCCCGTTAGTTTCCCTTCGCAGCTCCCATCCTGCAGGTACTTATGCTGGGTGCTAACAAGGTTAGGTGGCTCTACCGACAAAAGCAGCCTTTTCCCTTTGGAAGCTTGGATTCTAGTGTCTCAGGGGCTGTTTGACAATCCTTGAAGCCGCCCAGATTACAGCCTCCGCAGGTACGCTTGCGTAGCAAACGAGCACTTTCTACCGATGAACAGGGTTCCTGTCACGCTGGAGGAGAGTTAATCCCACAGACCTCGTTCCTCCTGGGAAAGCACAAGGCCACCCTGAGCCTCAGGGTAGTGCCTAAGTTTCCAACGGGCAAGCTCTGCGTGCCTCGGTTACCATGAGGTCTCCATCGTTGTTGTGATTCAGTGGAACGCGAGGATAGCTTTCAGGACCCCAAGCACTCTGAACTCCGCACCGTTTCCCATGCTACCACACGGATCCCCCCCACGTCTCCTCTCTGCCTGCTGAGCAACAAGCAGCTGTGTAGGCCCTTCGGAACACTTCTTGCATGCAGAGCCCAAGGCGGCACACTGCTCTCTGTCTTCCTTTGGAAACCTAGGTTGCCGCAGCTTGCCCCAGCTCACGAAGACAGTCTGAGCCGGTCTCATGTGCTGAGGAACGTGAACTCCGTGAGGACCAGGGCCCTACCTGCTCTCAGAAAATCATTCTGCTCAGTCTTCCATACAGGAGCTCACACCGACTGGCTCGTTGGTTTAGCAGGACGTCGATGTGAGGTCCATGCTAAGCAAAGATCACAGTACTTCCTTTACCCTGCTAGGCCCCCGGAAGAGGTAGAGCCAATTAGGCCTCGCTCAGGCCAGCCCTCCTTCAGGGATCTTGCCCCACTTCTAAGCCTCCACCGTAAAAGATACTTAGCGAAGTTGCCAGGGTTTCGCCATGCTCTCCCTCGGCAGCTCCACTACTGCAGGGACTCATGCTTGCTTTGAACTTGGATAGGTGGCCCTGCTTCCAAAAGCAGTCTTTTCCCCTTTGAAAATGTGGATTCTTGTAGCCTCGGAGCTGTTTGCGAAACTCTAGGAAGGCCCAGCTTCTACACACTGCAGGCACGCCCGGGGAGGAAACGAGAATATTCCCCAAGAGAAACAGGCTGCTTGCAAGTGTCGAGGGGAGCTTCTCAGGTGCCCAGTGTGTCCCATTTGTTTCCCTTCGCAGCTCCCATCTTGCAGGTACTTATACTGGGTACTAACAAGGGTAGGTGGCTCTGCCGACAAAAGCAGCGTTTTCCCTTTGGAAGCTTGGATTCTAGTGTCTCAGGGGCGAATTGACAAACCTTGAAGCTGCCCAGATTAACCTCCGCAGGTACGCTTGCGTAGCAAACGAGCACTTTCTACCGATGAACAGGCTTCCTGTCACGCTGGAGGAGAGTTAATACCGCAGACCTCGTTCCTCCTGGGGAAGCGCAAGGCCACCCTGAGCCTCAGGGTAGTGCCTAAATTTCCACCGGGCAAGCTCTGCGTGCCTCGGTTTCCATGAGGTCTCCACCGTTGTTGTGCTTCAATGGAACGCGAGGATAGCTTTCAGGACTCCAAGCACTCTCACCTCCGCACCGTTTCCCATGCTACCACACGGATCCCCCCCACGTCTCCTCTCTGCCTGCTGAGCAACAAGCAGCCATGTAGGCCCTTCGGAACACTTCTTGCATGCAGAGCCCATGGCGGCACTCTGCTCTCTCTCTTCCTTTGGAAACCAAGGTGGTCGCAGCTTGCCCCAGCTCACGAAGACAGTCTGAGCCGGTCTCATGAGGTGGGGAACGTGGACTCAGTGAGGACCAGGGCCCTACCTGCACTCAGAAAAACACTCTGCTCAGCCTTCCATCCAGTTGCTCACACCGACTGGCTCGTTGGTTTAGCAGGACGTCGATGTGAGGTCCAAGCTGAGCAAAGAGCACAATTCCTCCTTTAGCCTGCTAGGCCCCCGGAAGAGGTAGAGCCAACTAGGCCTCGCTCAGGCCAGCCCTCCTTCAGGGATCTTGCCACACTTCGAAGCCTGCACAGTAAAAGATACGTAGCGAAGTTGCCAGGGTTTCGCCATGCTCTCCCTCGGCAGCTCCACTACTGCAGGGACTCATGTTTGCTGTGAACGAGGATAGGTGGCCCTGCTTCCAAAAGCAGTCTTTTCCGCTTTGGAAATGTCGTTTCTTGTAGCCTCGGAGCTGTTTGCGAAACTCTAAGAAGGCCCAGCTTCTACACACTGCAGGCACGCCCGGGGAGGAAACGAGTATGTTCCCCCAGAGAAACAGGCTGCTTGCAAGTGTCGAGGGGAGTTTCTCAGGTGCCCAGTGTGTCCCGTTTGTTTCCCTTCGCAGCTCCCATCCTGCAGGTACTTATGCTGGGTGCTAACAAGGGTAGGTGGCTCTGCCGACAAAAGCAGCCTTTTCCCTTTGGAAGCTTGGATTCTAGTGATTCACGGGCTGCTTTCCAAACCTTGGAGTTTCCCAGCTTATAGCCTTCGCAGGTACGCTTGAGTAGCAAACGAGCACTTTCACCCGAGGAAGAGTGTTCCTGTCCCGCTAGAGGAGAGTTAATCCTGCAGACCTCGTTCCTCCTGGGAAAGCGCAAGGCCACCCTGAGACTCAGGGTAGTGCCTAATTTTCCACCGGGCAAGCTCTGCGTGCCTCGGTTTCCATGAGGTCTCCACCGTTGTTGTGCTTCAATGGAATGCGAGGATAGCTTTCAGGATTCCAAGCACTCTGGCCTCCGCACCTTTTCCCATGCTACCACACGGATCCCCCCCAAGTCTCCTCTCTGCCTGCTGAGCAACAAGCAGCTGTGCAGGCCCTTCGGAACACTTCTTGCATGCAGAGCCCATGGCGGCACTCTGCTCTCTCTCTTCCTTTGGAAACCAAGGTGGTCGCAGCTTGCCCCAGCTCACGAAGACAGTCTGAGCCGGTCTCATGAGCTGGGGAACGTGGACTCAGTGAGGACCAGGGCCCTACCTGCACTCAGAAAAACCCTCTGCTCAGCCTTCCATCCAGTTGCTCACACCGACTGGCTCGTTGGTTTAGCAGGCCGTCGATGTGAGGTCCAAGCTGAGCAAAGAGCACAATTCCTCCTTTACCCTGCTAGGCCCCCGGAAGAGGTAGAGCCAACTAGGCCTCGCTCAGGCCAGCCCTCCTTCAGGGATCTTGCCACACTTCGAAGCCTGCACAGTAAAAGATACTAGCGAAGTTGCCAGGGTTTCGCCATGCTCTCCCTCGGCAGCTCCACTACTGCAGGGACTCATGTTTGCTGTGAACGAGGATAGGTGGCCCTGCTTCCAAAAGCAGTCTTTTCCGCTTTGGAAATGTCGTTTCTTGTAGCCTCGGAGCTGTTTGCGAAACTCTAGGAAGGCCCAGCTTCTACACACTGCAGGCACGCCCGGGGAGGAAACGAGTATGTTCCCCCAGAGAAACAGGCTGCTTGCAAGTGTCGAGGGGAGCTTCTCAGGTGCCCAGTGTGTCCCGTTAGTTTCCCTTCGCAGCTCCCATTCTTCAGGTACTTATGCTGGGTGCTAACTAGGATAGGTGGCTCTACCGACAAAAGCAGCCTTTTCCCTTTGGAAGCTTGGATTCTAGTGTCTCAGGGGCTGTTTGACAATCCTTGAAGCTGCCCAGATTACTGCCTCCGCAGTTACGCTTGCGTAGCAAACGAGCACTTTCTACCGATGAACAGGGTTCCTGTCACGCTGGAGGAGAGTTAATCCCGCAGACCTCGTTCCTCCTGGGAAAGCGCAAGGCCACCCTGAGCCTCAGGGTAGTGCCTAAGTTTCCAACGGGCAAGCTCTGCGTGCCTCGGTTTCCATGAGGTCTCCATCGTTGTTGTGATTCAGTGGAACGCGAGTATAGCTTTCAGGACCCCAAGCACTCTGACCTCCGCACCGTTTCCCATGCTACCACACGGATCCCCCCCACGTCTCCTCTCTGCCTGCTGAGCAACAAGCAGCCGTGTAGGCCCTTCGGAACACTTCTTGCATGCAGAGCCCAAGGCGGCACACTGCTCTCTGTCTTCCTTTGGAAACCTAGGTTGCCGCAGCTTGCCCCAGCTCACGAAGACAGTCTGAGCCGGTCTCATGTGCTGAGGAACGTGAACTCCGTGAGGACCAGGGCCCTACCTGCTCTCAGAAAATCATTCTGCTCAGCCTTCCATACAGGAGCTCACACCGACTGGCTCGTTGGTTTAGCAGGACGTCGATGTGAGGTCCATGCTAAGCAAAGAGCACAGTACTTCCTTTACCCTGCTAGGCCCCCGGAAGAGGTAGAGCCAATTAGGCCTCGCTCAGGCCAGCCCTCCTTCAGGGATCTTGCCCCACTTCGAAGCCTGCACAGTAAAAGATACTTAGCGAAATTGCCAGGGTTTCGCCATGCTCTCCCTCGGCAGCTCCACTACTGCAGGGACTCATGTTTGCTTTGAACTTGGATAGGTGGCCCTGCTTCCAAAAGCAGTCTTTTCCACTTTGGAAATGTGGATTCTTGTAGCCTCGGAGCTGTTTGCGAAACCCTAGGAAGGCCCAGCTTCTACACACTGCAGGCACGCCCGGGGAGAAAACGAGAATATTCCCCAAGAGAAACAGGCTGCTTGCAAGTGTCGAGGGGAGCTTCTCAGGTGCCCAGTGTTTCCCGTTTGTTTCCCTTCGCAGCTCCCATCTTGCAGGTACTTATACTGGGTACTAACAAGGGTAGGTGGCTCTGCCGACAAAAGCAGCGTTTTCCCTTTGGAAGCTTGGATTCTAGTGTCTCAGGGGCTAATTGACAAACCTTGAAGCTGCCCAGATTAAGCCTCCGCAGGTACGCTTGCGTAGCAAACGAGCACTTTCTACCGATGAACAGGGTTCCTGTCACGCTGGAGGAGAGTTAATCCCGCAGACCTCGTTCCTCCTGGGAAAGCGCAAGGCCACCCTGAGCCTCCGGGTAGATCCTAAGTTTCCACCGGGCAAGCTCTGCGTGCCTCGGTTTCCATGAGGTCTCCACCGTTGTTGTGCTTCAATGGAACGCGAGGATAGCTTTCAGGACTCCAAGCACTCTGACCTCCGCACCGTTTCCCATGCTACCACACGGATCCCCCCCACGTCTCCTCTCTGCCTGCTGAGCAACAAGCAGCCGTGTAGGCCCTTCGGAACACTTTTTGCATGCAGAGCCCATGGCGGCACTCTGCTCTCTCTCTTCCTTTGGAAACCAAGGTGGTCGCAGCTTGCCCCAGCTCACGAAGACAGTCTGAGCCGGTCTCATGAGCTGGGGAACGTGGACTCAGTGAGGACCAGGGCCCTACCTGCACTCAGAAAAACACTCTGCTCAGCCTTCCATCCAGTTGCTCACACCGACTGGCTCGTTGGTTTAGCAGGACGTCGATGTGAGGTCCAAGCTGAGCAAAGAGCACAATTCCTCCTTTAGCCTGCTAGGCCCCCGGAAGAGGTAGAGCCAACTAGGCCTCGCTCAGGCCAGCCCTCCTTCAGGGATCTTGCCACACTTCGAAGCCTGCACAGTAAAAGATACTAGCGAAGTTGCCAGGGTTTCGCCATGCTCTCCCTCGGCAGCTCCACTACTGCAGGGACTCATGTTTGCTGTGAACGAGGATAGGTGGCCCTGCTTCCAAAAGCAGTCTTTTCTGCTTTGGAAATGTCGTTTCTTGTAGCCTCGGAGCTGTTTGCGAAACCCTAGGAAGGCCCAGCTTCTACACACTGCAGGCACGCCCGGGGAGGAAACGAGTATGTTCCCCCAGAGAAACAGGCTGCTTGCAAGTGTCGAGGGGAGCTTCTCAGGTGCCCAGTTTGTCCCGTTAGTTTCCCTTCGCAGCTCCCATCCTGCAGGTACTTATGCTGGGTGCTAACAAGGTTAGGTGGCTCTACCGACAAAAGCAGCCTTTTCCCTTTGGAAGCTTGGATTCTAGTGTCTCAGGGGCTGTTTGACAATCCTTGAAGCCGCCCAGATTACAGCCTCCGCAGGTACGCTTGCGTAGCAAACGAGCACTTTCTACCGATGAACAGGGTTCCTGTCACGCTGGAGGAGAGTTAATCCCACAGACCTCGTTCCTCCTGGGAAAGCACAAGGCCACCCTGAGCCTCAGGGTAGTGCCTAAGTTTCCAACGGGCAAGCTCTGCGTGCCTCGGTTACCATGAGGTCTCCATCGTTGTTGTGATTCAGTGGAACGCGAGGATAGCTTTCAGGACCCCAAGCACTCTGAACTCCGCAACGTTTCCCATGCTACCACACGGATCCCCCCCACGTCTCCTCTCTGCCTGCTGAGCAACAAGCAGCTGTGTAGGCCCTTCGGAACACTTCTTGCATGCAGAGCCCAAGGCGGCACACTGCTCTCTGTCTTCCTTTGGAAACCTAGGTTGCCGCAGCTTGCCCCAGCTCACGAAGACAGTCTGAGCCGGTCTCATGTGCTGAGGAACGTGAACTCCGTGAGGACCAGGGCCCTACCTGCTCTCAGAAAATCATTCTGCTCAGTCTTCCATACAGGAGCTCACACCGACTGGCTCGTTGGTTTAGCAGGACGTCGATGTGAGGTCCATGCTAAGCAAAGATCACAGTACTTCCTTTACCCTGCTAGGCCCCCGGAAGAGGTAGAGCCAATTAGGCCTCGCTCAGGCCAGCCCTCCTTCAGGGATCTTGCCCCACTTCTAAGCCTCCACCGTAAAAGATACTTAGCGAAGTTGCCAGGGTTTCGCCATGCTCTCCCTCGGCAGCTCCACTACTGCAGGGACTCATGCTTGCTTTGAACTTGGATAGGTGGCCCTGCTTCCAAAAGCAGACTTTTCCCCTTTGAAAATGTGGATTCTTGTAGCCTCGGAGCTGTTTGCGAAACTCTAGGAAGGCCCAGCTTCTACACACTGCAGGCACGCCCGGGGAGGAAACGAGAATATTCCCCAAGAGAAACAGGCTGCTTGCAAGTGTCGAGGGGAGCTTCTCAGGTGCCCAGTGTGTCCCATTTGTTTCCCTTCGCAGCTCCCATCTTGCAGGTACTTATACTGGGTACTAACAAGGGTAGGTGGCTCTGCCGACAAAAGCAGCGTTTTCCCTTTGGAAGCTTGGATTCTAGTGTCTCAGGGGCGAATTGACAAACCTTGAAGCTGCCCAGATTAACCTCCGCAGGTACGCTTGCGTAGCAAACGAGCACTTTCTACCGATGAACAGGCTTCCTGTCACGCTGGAGGAGAGTTAATACCGCAGACCTCGTTCCTCCTGGGGAAGCGCAAGGCCACCCTGAGCCTCAGGGTAGTGCCTAAATTTCCACCGGGCAAGCTCTGCGTGCCTCGGTTTCCATGAGGTCTCCACCGTTGTTGTGCTTCAATGGAACGCGAGGATAGCTTTCAAGACTCCAAGCACTCTCACCTCCGCACCGTTTCCCATGCTACCACACGGATCCCCCCCACGTCTCCTCTCTGCCTGCTGAGCAACAAGCAGCCATGTAGGCCCTTCGGAACACTTCTTGCATGCAGAGCCCATGGCGGCACTCTGCTCTCTCTCTTCCTTTGGAAACCAAGGTGGTCGCAGCTTGCCCCAGCTCACGAAGACAGTCTGAGCCGGTCTCATGAGGTGGGGAACGTGGACTCAGTGAGGACCAGGGCCCTACCTGCACTCAGAAAAACACTCTGCTCAGCCTTCCATCCAGTTGCTCACACCGACTGGCTCGTTGGTTTAGCAGGACGTCGATGTGAGGTCCAAGCTGAGCAAAGAGCACAATTCCTCCTTTAGCCTGCTAGGCCCCCGGAAGAGGTAGAGCCAACTAGGCCTCGCTCAGGCCAGCCCTCCTTCAGGGATCTTGCCACACTTCGAAGCCTGCACAGTAAAAGATACGTAGCGAAGTTGCCAGGGTTTCGCCATGCTCTCCCTCGGCAGCTCCACTACTGCAGGGACTCATGTTTGCTGTGAACGAGGATAGGTGGCCCTGCTTCCAAAAGCAGTCTTTTCCGCTTTGGAAATGTCGTTTCTTGTAGCCTCGGAGCTGTTTGCGAAACCCTAAGAAGGCCCAGCTTCTACACACTGCAGGCACGCCCGGGGAGGAAACGAGTATGTTCCCCCAGAGAAACAGGCTGCTTGCAAGTGTCGAGGGGAGTTTCTCAGGTGCCCAGTGTGTCCCGTTTGTTTCCCTTCGCAGCTCCCATCCTGCAGGTACTTATGCTGGGTGCTAACAAGGGTAGGTGGCTCTGCCGACAAAAGCAGCCTTTTCCCTTTGGAAGCTTGGATTCTAGTGATTCACGGGCTGCTTTCCAAACCTTGGAGTTTCCCAGCTTATAGCCTTCGCAGGTACGCTTGAGTAGCAAACGAGCACTTTCACCCGAGGAAGAGTGTTCCTGTCCCGCTAGAGGAGAGTTAATCCTGCAGACCTCGTTCCTCCTGGGAAAGTGCAAGGCCACCCTGAGCCTCAGGGTAGTGCCTAATTTTCCACCGGGCAAGCTCTGCGTGCCTCGGTTTCCATGAGGTCTCCACCGTTGTTGTGCTTCAATGGAATGCGAGGATAGCTTTCAGGATTCCAAGCACTCTGGCCTCCGCACCTTTTCCCATGCTACCACACGGATCCCCCCCAAGTCTCCTCTCTGCCTGCTGAGCAACAAGCAGCTGTGCAGGCCCTTCGGAACACTTCTTGCATGCAGAGCCCATGGCGGCACTCTGCTCTCTCTCTTCCTTTGGAAACCAAGGTGGTCGCAGCTTGCCCCAGCTCACGAAGACAGTCTGAGCCGGTCTCATGAGCTGGGGAACGTGGACTCAGTGAGGACCAGGGCCCTACCTGCACTCAGAAAAACCCTCTGCTCAGCCTTCCATCCAGTTGCTCACACCGACTGGCTCGTTGGTTTAGCAGGCCGTCGATGTGAGGTCCAAGCTGAGCAAAGAGCACAATTCCTCCTTTACCCTGCTAGGCCCCCGGAAGAGGTAGAGCCAACTAGGCCTCGCTCAGGCCAGCCCTCCTTCAGGGATCTTGCCACACTTCGAAGCCTGCACAGTAAAAGATACTAGCGAAGTTGCCAGGGTTTCGCCATGCTCTCCCTCGGCAGCTCCACTACTGCAGGGACTCATGTTTGCTGTGAACGAGGATAGGTGGCCCTGCTTCCAAAAGCAGTCTTTTCCGCTTTGGAAATGTCGTTTCTTGTAGCCTCGGAGCTGTTTGCGAAACTCTAGGAAGGCCCAGCTTCTACACACTGCAGGCACGCCCGGGGAGGAAACGAGTATGTTCCCCCAGAGAAACAGGCTGCTTGCAAGTGTCGAGGGGAGCTTCTCAGGTGCCCAGTGTGTCCCGTTAGTTTCCCTTCGCAGCTCCCATTCTTCAGGTACTTATGCTGGGTGCTAACTAGGATAGGTGGCTCTACCGACAAAAGCAGCCTTTTCCCTTTGGAAGCTTGGATTCTAGTGTCTCAGGGGCTGTTTGACAATCCTTGAAGCTGCCCAGATTACTGCCTCCGCAGTTACGCTTGCGTAGCAAACGAGCACTTTCTACCGATGAACAGGGTTCCTGTCACGCTGGAGGAGAGTTAATCCCGCAGACCTCGTTCCTCCTGGGAAAGCGCAAGGCCACCCTGAGCCTCAGGGTAGTGCCTAAGTTTCCAACGGGCAAGCTCTGCGTGCCTCGGTTTCCATGAGGTCTCCATCGTTGTTGTGATTCAGTGGAACGCGAGTATAGCTTTCAGGACCCCAAGCACTCTGACCTCCGCACCGTTTCCCATGCTACCACACGGATCCCCCCCACGTCTCCTCTCTGCCTGCTGAGCAACAAGCAGCCGTGTAGGCCCTTCGGAACACTTCTTGCATGCAGAGCCCAAGGCGGCACACTGCTCTCTGTCTTCCTTTGGAAACCTAGGTTGCCGCAGCTTGCCCCAGCTCACGAAGACAGTCTGAGCCGGTCTCATGTGCTGAGGAACGTGAACTCCGTGAGGACCAGGGCCCTACCTGCTCTCAGAAAATCATTCTGCTCAGCCTTCCATACAGGAGCTCACACCGACTGGCTCGTTGGTTTAGCAGGACGTCGATGTGAGGTCCATGCTAAGCAAAGAGCACAGTACTTCCTTTACCCTGCTAGGCCCCCGGAAGAGGTAGAGCCAATTAGGCCTCGCTCAGGCCAGCCCTCCTTCAGGGATCTTGCCCCACTTCGAAGCCTGCACAGTAAAAGATACTTAGCGAAATTGCCAGGGTTTCGCCATGCTCTCCCTCGGCAGCTCCACTACTGCAGGGACTCATGTTTGCTTTGAACTTGGATAGGTGGCCCTGCTTCCAAAAGCAGTCTTTTCCACTTTGGAAATGTGGATTCTTGTAGCCTCGGAGCTGTTTGCGAAACCCTAGGAAGGCCCAGCTTCTACACACTGCAGGCACGCCCGGGGAGGAAACGACAATATTCCCCAAGAGAAACAGGCTGCTTGCAAGTGTCGAGGGGAGCTTCTCAGGTGCCCAGTGTTTCCCGTTTGTTTCCCTTCGCAGCTCCCATCTTGCAGGTACTTATACTGGGTACTAACAAGGGTAGGTGGCTCTGCCGACAAAAGCAGCGTTTTCCCTTTGGAAGCTTGGATTCTAGTGTCTCAGGGGCTAATTGAAAAACCTTGAAGCTGCCCAGATGAAGCCTCCGCAGGTACGCTTGCGTAGCAAACGAGCACTTTCTACCGATGAACAGGGTTCCTGTCACGCTGGAGGAGAGTTAATCCCGCAGACCTCGTTCCTCATGGGAAAGCGCAAGGCCACCCTGAGCCTCCGGGTAGATCCTAAGTTTCCACCGGGCAAGCTCTGCGTGCCTCGGTTTCCATGAGGTCTCCACCGTTGTTGTGCTTCAATGGAACGCGAGGATAGCTTTCAGGACTCCAAGCACTCTGACCTCCGCACCGTTTCCCATGCTACCACACGGATCCCCCCCACGTCTCCTCTCTGCCTGCTGAGCAACAAGCAGCCGTGTAGGCCCTTCGGAACACTTCTTGCATGCAGAGCCCATGGCGGCACTCTGCTCTCTCTCTTCCTTTGGAAACCAAGGTGGTCGCAGCTTGCCCCAGCTCACGAAGACAGTCTGAGCCGGTCTCATGAGCTGGGGAACGTGGACTCAGTGAGGACCAGGGCCCTACCTGCACTCAGAAAAACACTCTGCTCAGCCTTCCATCCAGTTGCTCACACCGACTGGCTCGTTGGTTTAGCAGGACGTCGATGTGAGGTCCAAGCTGAGCAAAGAGCACAATTCCTCCTTTAGCCTGCTAGGCCCCCGGAAGAGGTAGAGCCAACTAGGCCTCGCTCAGGCCAGCCCTCCTTCAGGGATCTTGCCACACTTCGAAGCCTGCACAGTAAAAGATACGTAGCGAAGTTGCCAGGGTTTCGCCATGCTCTCCCTCGGCAGCTCCACTACTGCAGGGACTCATGTTTGCTGTGAACGAGGATAGGTGGCCCTGCTTCCAAAAGCAGTCTTTTCCGCTTTGGAAATGTCGTTTCTTGTAGCCTCGGAGCTGTTTGCGAAACTCTAGGAAGGCCCAGCTTCTACACACTGCAGGCACGCCCGGGGAGGAAACGAGTATGTTCCCCCAGAGAAACAGGCTGCTTGCAAGTGTCGAGGGGAGCTTCTCAGGTGCCCAGTGTGTCCCGTTAGTTTCCCTTCGCAGCTCCCATCCTTCAGGTACTTATGCTGGGTGCTAACTAGGTTAGGTGGCTCTACCGACAAAAGCAGCCTTTTCCCTTTGGAAGCTTGGATTCTAGTGTCTCAGGGGCTGTTTGACAATCCTTGAAGCTGCCCAGATTACTGCCTCCGCAGGTACGCTTGCGTAGCAAACGAGCACTTTCTACCGATGAACAGGGTTCCTGTCACGCTGGAGGACAGTTAATCCCTCAGACCTCGTTCCTCCTGGGAAAGCGCAAGGCCACCCTGAGCCTCAGGGTAGTGCCTAAGTTTCCAACGGGCAAGCTCTGCGTGCCTCGGTTTCCATGAGGTCTCCATCGTTGTTGTGCTTCAATGGATCGCGAGGATAGCTTTCAGGACCCCAAGCACTCTGACCTCCGCACCGTTTCCCATGCTACCACACGGATCCCCCCCACGTCTCCTCTCTGCCTGCTGAGCAACAAGCAGCCGTGTAGGCCCTTCGGAACACTTCTTGCATGCAGAGTCGAAGGCGGCACACTGCTCTCTGTCTTCCTTTGGAAACCTAGGTTGCCGCAGCTTGCTCCAACTCACGAAGACAGTCTGAGCCGGTCTCATGAGCTGGGGAATGTGGACTCAGTGAGGACCAGGGCCCTACCTGCACTCAGAAAAACACTCTGCTCAGCCTTCCATCCAGGAGCTCACACCGACTGGCTCGTTGGTTTAGCAGGACGTCAATGTGAGGTCCAAGCTGAGCAAAGAGCACACTTCCGCCATTACCCTGCTAGGCCCCCGGAAGAGGTAGAGCCAACTAGGCCTCGCTCAGGCCAGCCCTCCTTCAGGGATCTTGCCCCACTTCGAAGCCTGCACAGTAAAAGATAGTTAGCGAAGTTGCCAGGGTTTCGCCATGCTCTCCCTCGGCAGCTCCACTACTGCAGGGACTCATGTTTGCTTTGAACTTGGATAGTTGGCCCTGCTTCCAAAAGCAGTCTTTTCCCCTTTGAAAATGTGGATTCTTGTAGCCTCGGAGCTGTTTGCGAAACCCTAGGAAGGCCCAGCTTCTACACACTGCAGGCACGCCCGGGGAGGAAACGAGTATGTTCCCCCAGAGAAACAGGCTGCTTGCAAGTGTCGAGGGGAGCTTCTCAGGTGCCCAGTGTGTCCCATTTGTTTCCCTTCGCAGCTCCCATCTTGCAGGTACTTATACTGGGTACTAACAAGGGTAGGTGGCTCTGCCGACAAAAGCAGCGTTTTCCCTTTGGAAGCTTGGATTCTAGTGTCTCAGGGGCTAATTGACAAACCTTGAAGCTGCCCAGATTAACCTCCGCAGGTACGCTTGCGTAGCAAACGAGCACTTTCTACCGATGAACAGGCTTCCTGTCACGCTGGAGGAGAGTTAATCCCGCAGACCTCGTTCCTCCTGGGGAAGCGCAAGGCCACCCTGAGCCTCAGGGTAGTGCCTAAATTTCCAACGGGCAAGCTCTGCGTGCCTCGGTTTCCATGAGGTCTCCACCGTTGTTGTGCTTCAATGGAACGCGAGGATAGCTTTCAGGACTCCAAGCACTCTCACCTCCGCACCGTTTCCCATGCTACCACACGGATCCCCCCCACGTCTCCTCTCTGCCTGCTGAGCAACAAGCAGCCATGTAGGCCCTTCGGAACACTTCTTGCATGCAGAGCCCATGGCGGCACTCTGCTCTCTCTCTTCCTTTGGAAACCAAGGTGGTCGCAGCTTGCACCAGCTCACGAAGACAGTCTGAGCCGGTCTCATGAGCTGGGGAACGTGGACTCAGTGAGGACCAGGGCCCTACCTGCACTCAGAAAAACACTCTGCTCAGCCTTCCATCCAGTTGCTCACACCGACTGGCTCGTTGGTTTAGCAGGACGTCGATGTGAGGTCCAAGCTGAGCAAAGAGCACAATTCCTCCTTTAGCCTGCTAGGCCCCCGGAAGAGGTAGAGCCAACTAGGCCTCGCTCAGGCAAGCCCTCCTTCAGGGATCTTGCCCCACTTCTAAGCCTGCACAGTAAAAGATACTTAGCGAAATTGCCAGGGTTTCGCCATGCTCTCCCTCGGCAGCTCCACTACTGCAGGAACTCATGTTTGCTTTGAACTTGGATAGGTGGCCCTGCTTCCAAAAGCAGTCTTTTCCACTTTGGAAATGTGGATTCTTGTAGCCTCGGAGCTTTTTGCGAAACCCTAGGAAGGCCCAGCTTCTACACACTGCAGGCACGCCCGGGGAGGAAACGAGAATATTCCCCAAGAGAAACAGGCTGCTTGCAAGTGTCGAGGGGAGCTTCTCAGGTGCCCAGTGTGTCCCGTTTGTTTCCCTTCGCAGCTCCCATCTTGCAGGTACTTATACTGGGTACTAACAAGGGTAGATGGCTCTGCCGACAAAAGCAGTGTTTTCCCTTTGGAAGCTTGGATTCTAGTGTCTCAGGGGCTAATTGACAAACCTTGAAGCTGCCCAGATTAAGCCTCCGCAGGTACGCTTGCGTAGCAAACGAGCACTTTCTACCGATGAACAGGGTTCCTGTCACGCTGGAGGAGAGTTAATCCCGCAGACCTCGTTCCTCCTGGGAAAGCGCAAGGCCACCCTGAGCCTCAGGGTAGTGCCTAAGTTTCCACCGGGCAAGCTCTGCGTGCCTCGGTTTCCATGAGGTCTCCACCGTTGTTGTGCTTCAATGGAACGCGAGGATAGCTTTCAGGACTCCAAGCACTCTGACCTCCGCACCGTTTCCCATGCTACCACACGGATCCCCCCCACGTCTCCTCTCTGCCTGCTGAGCAACAAGCAGCCGTGTAGGCCCTTCGGAACACTTCTTGCATGCAGAGCCCATGGCGGCACTCTGCTCTCTCTCTTCCTTTGGAAACCAAGGTGGAAGCAGCTTGCCCCAGCTCACGAAGACAGTCTGAGCCGGTCTCATGAGCTGGGGAACGTGGACTCAGTGAGGACCAGGGCCCTACCTGCACTCAGAAAAACACTCTGCTCAGCCTTCCATCCAGTTGCTCACACCGACTGGCTCGTTGGTTTAGCAGGACGTCGATGTGAGGTCCAAGCTGAGCAAAGAGCACAATTCCTCCTTTAGCCTGCTAGGCCCCCGGAAGAGGTAGAGCCAACTAGGCCTCGCTCAGGCCAGCCCTCCTTCAGGGATCTTGCCACACTTCGAAGCCTGCACAGTAAAAGATACTAGCGAAGTTGCCAGGGTTTCGCCATGCTCTCCCTCGGCAGCTCCACTACTGCAGGGACTCATGTTTGCTGTGAACGAGGATAGGTGGCCCTGCTTCCAAAAGCAGTCTTTTCCGCTTTGGAAATGTCGTTTCTTGTAGCCTCGGAGCTGTTTGCGAAACTCTAGGAAGGCCCAGCTTCTACACACTGCAGGCACGCCCGGGGAGGAAACGAGTATGTTCCCCCAGAGAAACAGGCTGCTTGCAAGTGTCGAGGGGAGCTTCTCAGGTGCCCAGTGTGTCCCGTTAGTTTCCCTTCGCAGCTCCCATCCTTCAGGTACTTATGCTGGGTGCTAACTAGGTTAGGTGGCTCTACCGACAAAAGCAGCCTTTTCCCTTTGGAAGCTTGGATTCTAGTGTCTCAGGCGCTGTTTGACAATCCTTGAAGCTGCCCAGATTACTGCCTCCGCAGGTACGCTTGCGTAGCAAACGAGCACTTTCTACCGATGAACAGGGTTCCTGTCACGCTGGAGGACAGTTAATCCCTCAGACCTCGTTCCTCCTGGGAAAGCGCAAGGCCACCCTGAGCCTCAGGGTAGTGCCTAAGTTTCCAACGGGCAAGCTCTGCGTGCCTCGGTTTCCATGAGGTCTCCATCGTTGTTGTGCTTCAATGGATCGCGAGGATAGCTTTCAGGACTCCAAGCACTCTCACCTCCGCACCGTTTCCCATGCTACCACACGGATCCCCCCCACGTCTCCTCTCTGCCTGCTGAGCAACAAGCAGCCATGTAGGCCCTTCGGAACACTTCTTGCATGCAGAGCCCATGGCGGCACTCTGCTCTCTCTCTTCCTTTGGAAACCAAGGTGGTCGCAGCATGCACCAGCTCACGAAGACAGTCTGAGCCGGTCTCATGAGCTGGGGAACGTGGACTCAGTGAGGACCAGGGCCCTACCTGCACTCAGAAAAACACTCTGCTCAGCCTTCCATCCAGTTGCTCACACCGACTGGCTCGTTGGTTTAGCAGGACGTCGATGTGAGGTCCAAGCTGAGCAAAGAGCACAATTCCTCCTTTACCCTGCTAGGCCCCCGGAAGAGGTAGAGCCAACTAGGCCTCGCTCAGGCCAGCCCTCCTTCAGGGATCTTGCCACACTTCGAAGCCTGCACAGTAAAAGATACGTAGCGAAGTTGCCAGGGTTTCGCCATGCTCTCCCTCGGCAGCTCCACTACTGCAGGGACTCATGTTTGCTGTGAACGAGGATAGGTGGCCCTGCTTCCAAAAGCAGTCTTTTCCGCTTTGGAAATGTCGTTTCTTGTAGCCTCGGAGCTGTTTGCGAAACTCTAAGAAGGCCCAGCTTCTACACACTGCAGGCACGCCCGGGGAGGAAACGAGTATGTTCCCCCAGAGAAACAGGCTGCTTGCAAGTGTCGAGGGGAGTTTCTCAGGTGCCCAGTGTGTCCCGTTTGTTTCCCTTCGCAGCTCCCATCCTGCAGGTACTTATGCTGGGTGCTAACAAGGGTAGGTGGCTCTGCCGACAAAAGCAGCCTTTTCCCTTTGGAAGCTTGGATTCTAGTGATTCACGGGCTGCTTTCCAAACCTTGGAGTTTCCCAGCTTATAGCCTTCGCAGGTACGCTTGAGTAGCAAACGAGCACTTTCACCCGAGGAAGAGTGTTCCTGTCCCGCTAGAGGAGAGTTAATCCTGCAGACCTCGTTCCTCCTGGGAAAGCGCAAGGCCACCCTGAGCCTCAGGGTAGTGCCTAATTTTCCACCGGGCAAGCTCTGCGTGCCTCGGTTTCCATGAGGTCTCCACCGTTGTTGTGCTTCAATGGAATGCGAGGATAGCTTTCAGGATTCCAAGCACTCTGGCCTCCGCACCTTTTCCCATGCTACCACACGGATCCCCCCCAAGTCTCCTCTCTGCCTGCTGAGCAACAAGCAGCTGTGTAGGCCCTTCGGAACACTTCTTGCATGCAGAGCCCAAGGCGGCACACTGCTCTCTGTCTTCCTTTGGAAACCTAGGTTGCCGCAGCTTGCCCCAGCTCACGAAGACAGTCTGAGCCGGTCTCATGTGCTGAGGAACGTGAACTCCGTGAGGACCAGGGCCCTACCTGCTCTCAGAAAATCATTCTGCTCAGCCTTCCATCCAGGAGCTCACACCGACTGGCTCGTTGGTTTAGCAGGACGTCGATGTGAGGTCCATGCTAAGCAAAGAGCACAGTACTTCCTTTACCCTGCTAGGCCCCCGGAAGAGGTAGAGCCAATTAGGCCTCGCTCAGGCCAGCCCTCCTTCAGGGATCTTGCCCCACTTCTAAGCCTGCACAGTAAAAGATACTTAGCGAAATTGCCAGGGTTTCGCCATGCTCTCCCTCGGCAGCTCCACTACTGCAGGGACTCATGTTTGCTTTGAACTTGGATAGGTGGCCCTGCTTCCAAAAGCAGTCTTTTCCACTTTGGAAATGTGGATTCTTGTAGCCTCGGAGCTGTTTGCGAAACCCTAGGAAGGCCCAGCTTCTACACACTGCAGGCACGCCCGGGGAGGAAACGAGAATATTCCCCAAGAGAAACAGGCTGCTTGCAAGTGTCGAGGGGAGCTTCTCAGGTGCCCAGTGTTACCCGTTTGTTTCCCTTCGCAGCTCCCATCTTGCAGGTACTTATACTGGGTACTAACAAGGGTAGGTGGCTCTGCCGACAAAAGCAGCGTTTTCCCTTTGGAAGCTTGGATTCTAGTGTCTCAGGGGCTAATTGACAAACCTTGAAGCTGCCCAGATTAAGCCTCCGCAGGTACGCTTGCGTAGCAAACGAGCACTTTCTACCGATGAACAGGGTTCCTGTCACGCTGGAGGAGAGTTAATCCCGCAGACCTCGTTCCTCCTGGGAAAGCGCAAGGCCACCCTGAGCCTCAGGGTAGTGCCTAAGTTTCCACCGGGCAAGCTCTGCGTGCCTCGGTTTCCATGAGGTCTCCACCGTTGTTGTGCTTCAATGGAACGCGAGGATAGCTTTCAGGACTCCAAGCACTCTGACCTCCGCACCGTTTCCCATGCTACCACACGGATCCCCCCCACGTCTCCTCTCTGCCTGCTGAGCAACAAGCAGCCATGTAGGCCCTTCGGAACACTTCTTGCATGCAGAGCCCATGGCGGCACTCTGCTCTCTCTCTTCCTTTGGAAACCAAGGTGGTCGCAGCTTGCCCCAGCTCACGAAGACAGTCTGAGCCGGTCTCATGAGCTGGGGAACGTGGACTCAGTGAGGACCAGGGCCCTACCTGCACTCAGAAAAACACTCTGCTCAGCCTTCCATCCAGTTGCTCACACCGACTGGCTCGTTGGTTTAGCAGGACGTCGATGTGAGGTCCAAGCTGAGCAAAGAGCACAATTCCTCCTTTAGCCTGCTAAGCCCCCGGAAGAGGTAGAGCCAACTAGGCCTCGCTCAGGCCAGCCCTCCTTCAGGGATCTTGCCACACTTCGAAGCCTGCACAGTAAAAGATACTAGCGAAGTTGCCAGGGTTTCGCCATGCTCTCCCTCGGCAGCTCCACTACTGCAGGGACTCATGTTTGCTGTGAACGAGGATAGGTGGCCCTGCTTCCAAAAGCAGTCTTTTCCGCTTTGGAAATGTCGTTTCTTGTAGCCTCGGAGCTGTTTGCGAAACTCTAGGAAGGCCCAGCTTCTACACACTGCAGGCACGCCCGGGGAGGAAACGAGTATGTTCCCCCAGAGAAACAGGCTGCTTGCAAGTGTCGAGGGGAGCTTCTCAGGTGCCCAGTGTGTCCCGTTAGTTTCCCTTCGCAGCTCCCATCCTTCAGGTACTTATGCTGGGTGCTAACTAGGTTAGGTGGCTCTACCGACAAAAGCAGCCTTTTCCCTTTGGAAGCTTGGATTCTAGTGTCTCAGGGGCTGTTTGACAATCCTTGAAGCTGCCCAGATTACTGCCTCCGCAGGTACGCTTGCGTAGCAAACGAGCACTTTCTACCGATGAACAGGGTTCCTGTCACGCTGGAGGATAGTTAATCCCTCAGACCTCGTTCCTCCTGGGAAAGCGCAAGGCCACCCTGAGCCTCAGGGTAGTGCCTAAGTTTCCAACGGGCAAGCTCTGCGTGCCTCGGTTTCCATGAGGTCTCCATCGTTGTTGTGCTTCAATGGATCGCGAGGATAGCTTTCAGGACCCCAAGCACTCTGACCTCCGCACCGTTTCCCATGCTACCACACGGATCCCCCCCACGTCTCCTCTCTGCCTGCTGAGCAACAAGCAGCCGTGTAGGCCCTTCGGAACACTTCTTGCATGCAGAGTCGAAGGCGGCACACTGCTCTCTGTCTTCCTTTGGAAACCTAGGTTGCCGCAGCTTGCTCCAACTCACGAAGACAGTCTGAGCCGGTCTCATGAGCTGGGGAATGTGGACTCAGTGAGGACCAGGGCCCTACCTGCACTCAGAAAAACACTCTGCTCAGCCTTCCATCCAGGAGCTCACACCGACTGGCTCGTTGGTTTAGCAGGACGTCAATGTGAGGTCCAAGCTGAGCAAAGAGCACACTTCCGCCATTACCCTGCTAGGCCCACGGAAGAGGTAGAGCCAACTAGGCCTCGCTCAGGCCAGCCCTCCTTCAGGGATCTTGCCCCACTTCGAAGCCTGCACAGTAAAAGATAGTTAGCGAAGTTGCCAGGGTTTCGCCATGCTCTCCCTCGGCAGCTCCACTACTGCAGGGACTCATGTTTGCTTTGAACTTGGATAGTTGGCCCTGCTTCCAAAAGCAGTCTTTTCCCCTTTGAAAATGTGGATTCTTGTAGCCTCGGAGCTGTTTGCGAAACCCTAGGAAGGCCCAGCTTCTACACACTGCAGGCACGCCCGGGGAGGAAACGAGTATGTTCCCCCAGAGAAACAGGCTGCTTGCAAGTGTCGAGGGGAGCTTCTCAGGTGCCCAGTTTGTCCCGTTAGTTTCCCTTCGCAGCTCCCATCCTGCAGGTACTTATGCTGGGTGCTAACAAGGTTAGGTGGCTCTACCGACAAAAGCAGCCTTTTCCCTTTGGAAGCTTGGATTCTAGTGTCTCAGGGGCTGTTTGACAATCCTTGAAGCCGCCCAGATTACAGCCTCCGCAGGTACGCTTGCGTAGCAAACGAGCACTTTCTACCGATGAACAGGGTTCCTGTCACGCTGGAGGAGAGCTAATCCCGCAGACCTCGTTCCTCCTGGGAAAGCGCAAGGCCACCCTGAGCCTCAGGGTAGTGCCTAAGTTTCCAATGGGCAAGCTCTGCGTGCCTCGGTTACCATGAGGTCTCCATCGTTGTTGTGATTCAGTGGAACGCGAGGATAGCTTTCAGGACCCCAAGCACTCTGAACTCCGCACCGTTTCCCATGCTACCACACGGATCCCCCCCACGTCTCCTCTCTGCCTGCTGAGCAACAAGCAGCTGTGTAGGCCCTTCGGAACACTTCTTGCATGCAGAGCCCAAGGCGGAACACTGCTCTCTGTCTTCCTTTGGAAACCTAGGTTGCCGCAGCTTGCCCCAGCTCACGAAGACAGTCTGAGCCGGTCTCATGTGCTGAGGAACGTGAACTCCGTGAGGACCAGGGCCCTACCTGCTCTCAGAAAATCATTCTGCTCAGTCTTCCATCCAGGAGCTCACACCGACTGGCTCGTTGGTTTAGCAGGACGTCGATGTGAGGTCCATGCTAAGCAAAGATCACAGTACTTCCTTTACCCTGCTAGGCCCCCGGAAGAGGTAGAGCCAATTAGGCCTCGCTCAGGCCAGCCCTCCTTCAGGGATCTTGCCCCACTTCTAAGCCTCCACCGTAAAAGATACTTAGCGAAGTTGCCATGGTTTCGCCATGCTCTCCCTCGGCAGCTCCACTACTGCAGGGACTCATGCTTGCTTTGAACTTGGATAGGTGGCCCTGCTTCCAAAAGCAGTCTTTTCCCCTTTGAAAATGTGGATTCTTGTAGCCTCGGAGCTGTTTGCGAAACTCTAGGAAGGCCCAGCTTCTACACACTGCAGGCACGCCCGGGGAGGAAACGAGAATATTCCCCAAGAGAAACAGGCTGCTTGCAAGTGTCGAGGGGAGCTTCTCAGGTGCCCAGTGTGTCCCATTTGTTTCCCTTCGCAGCTCCCATCTTGCAGGTACTTATACTGGGTACTAACAAGGGTAGGTGGCTCTGCCGACAAAAGCAGCGTTTTCCCTTTGAAAGCTTGGATTCTAGTGTCTCAGGGGCTAATTGACAAACCTTGAAGCTGCCCAGATTAACCTCCGCAGGTACGCTTGCGTAGCAAACGAGCACTTTCTACCGATGAACAGGCTTCCTGTCACGCTGGAGGAGAGTTAATCCCGCAGACCTCGTTCCTCCTGGGAAAGCGCAAGGCCACCCTGAGCCTCAGGGTAGTGCCTAAATTTCCACCGGGCAAGCTCTGCGTGCCTCGGTTTCCATGAGGTCTCCACCGTTGTTGTGCTTCAATGGAACGCGAGGATAGCTTTCAGGACTCCAAGCACTCTCACCTCCGCACCGTTTCCCATGCTACCACACGGATCCCCCCCACGTCTCCTCTCTGCCTGCTGAGCAACAAGCAGCCGTGTAGGCCCTTCGGAACACTTCTTGCATGCAGAGCCCATGGCGGCACTCTGCTCTCTCTCTTCCTTTGGAAACCAAGGTGGTCGCAGCTTGCACCAGCTCACGAAGACAGTCTGAGCCGGTCTCATGAGCTGGGGAACGTGGACTCAGTGAGGACCAGGGCCCTACCTGCACTCAGAAAAACACTCTGCTCAGCCTTCCATCCAGTTGCTCACACCGACTGGCTCGTTGGTTTAGCAGGACGTCGATGTGAGGTCCAAGCTGAGCAAAGAGCACAATTCCTCCTTTAGCCTGCTAGGCCCCCGGAAGAGGTAGAGCCAACTAGGCCTCGCTCAGGCCAGCCCTCCTTCAGGGATCTTGCCACACTTCGAAGCCTGCACAGTAAAAGATACGTAGCGAAGTTGCCAGGGTTTCGCCATGCTCTCCCTCGGCAGCTCCACTACTGCAGGGACTCATGTTTGCTGTGAACGAGGATAGGTGGCCCTGCTTCCAAAAGCAGTCTTTTCCGCTTTGGAAATGTCGTTTCTTGTAGCCTCGGAGCTGTTTGCGAAACTCTAGGAAGGCCCAGCTTCTACACACTGCAGGGACGCCCGGGGAGGAAACGAGTATGTTCCCCCAGAGAAACAGGCTGCTTGCAAGTGTCGAGGGGAGTTTCTCAGGTGCCCAGTGTGTCCCGTTTGTTTCCCTTCGCAGCTCCCATCCTGCAGGTACTTATGCTGGGTGCTAACACGGGTAGGTGGCTCTGCCGACAAAAGCAGCCTTTTCCCTTTGGAAGCTTGGATTCTAGTGATTCACGGGCTGCTTTCCAAACCTTGGAGTTTCCCAGCTTATAGCCTTCGCAGGTACGCTTGAGTAGCAAACGAGCACTTTCACCCGAGGAAGAGTGTTCCTGTCCCGCTAGAGGAGAGTTAATCCTGCAGACCTCGTTCCTCCTGGGAAAGCGCAAGGCCACCCTGAGCCTCAGGGTAGTGCCTAATTTTCCACCGGGCAAGCTCTGCGTGCCTCGGTTTCCATGAGGTCTCCACCGTTGTTGTGCTTCAATGGAATGCGAGGATAGCTTTCAGGATTCCAAGCACTCTGGCCTCCGCACCTTTTCCCATGCTACCACACGGATCCCCCCCAAGTCTCCTCTCTGCCTGCTGAGCAACAAGCAGCTGTGTAGGCCCTTCGGAACACTTCTTGCATGCAGAGCCCAAGGCGGAACACTGCTCTCTGTCTTCCTTTGGAAACCTAGGTTGCCGCAGCTTGCCCCAGCTCACGAAGACAGTCTGAGCCGGTCTCATGTGCTGAGGAACGTGAACGCCGTGAGGACCAGGGCCCTACCTGTTCTCAGAAAATCATTCTGCTCAGCCTTCCATCCAGGAGCTCACACCGACTGGCTCGTTTGTTTAGTAGGACGTCGATGTGAGGTCCATGCTAAGCAAAGAGCACAGTACTTCCTTTACCCTGCTAGGCCCCCGGAAGAGGTAGAGCCAATTAGGCCTCGCTCAGGCCAGCCCTCCTTCAGGGATCTTGCCCCACTTCTAAGCCTGCACAGTAAAAGATACTTAGCGAAGTTGCCAGGGTTTCGCCATGCTCTCCCTCGGCAGCTCCACTACTGCCGGGACTCATGCTTGCTTTGAACTTGGATAGGTGGCCCTGCTTCCAAAAGCAGTCTTTTCCACTTTGGAAATGTGGATTCTTGTAGCTTCGGAGCTGTTTGCGAAACCCTAGGAAGGCCCAGCTTCTACACACTGCAGGCACGCCCGGGGAGGAAACGAGAATATTCCCCAAGAGAAACAGGCTGCTTGCAAGTGTCGAGGGGAGCTTCTCAGGTGCCCAGTGTGTCCCGTTTTTTTCCCTTCGCAGCTCCCGTCCTGCAGGTACTTATGCTGGGTGCTAACAAGGGTAGGTGGCTCTGCCGACAAAAGCAGCGTTTTCCCTTTGGAAGCTTGGATTCTAGTGTCTCAGGGGCTAATTGACAATCCTTCAAGCTGCCCAGATTAAGCCTCCGCAGGTACGCTTGCGTAGCAAACGAGCACATTCTACCGATGAACAGGGTTCCTGTCACGCTGGAGGAGAGTTAATCCCGCAAACCTCGTTCCTCCTGGGAAAGCGCAAGGCCACCCTGAGCCTCAGGGTAGTGCCTAAGTTTCCACCGGGCAAGCTCTGCGTGCCTCGGTTTCCATGAGGTTTCCACCATTGTTGTGCTTCAATGGAACGCGAGGATAGCTTTCAGGACTCCAAGCACTCTGGCCTCCGCACCGTTTCCCATGCTACAACACGGATTCCCAGAACGTCTCCTCTCTGCCTGCTGAGCAACAAGCAGCCATGTAGGCCCTTCGGAACACTTCTTGCATGCAGAGCCCATGGCGGCACTCTGCTCTCTCTCTTCCTTTGGAAACCAAGGTGGTCGCAGCTTGCCCCAGCTCACGAAGACAGTCTGAGCCGGTCTCATGAGCTGGCGAATGTGGACTCAGTGAGGACCAGGGCCCTACCTGCACTCAGAAAAACACTCTGCTCAGCCTTCCATCCAGTTGCTCACACCGACTGGCTCGTTGGTTTAGCAGGACGTCGATGTGAGGTCCAAGCTGAGCAAAGAGCACAATTCCTCCTTTACCCTGCTAGGCCCCCGGAAGAGGTAGAGCCAAATAGGCCTCGCTCAGGCCAGCCCTCCTTCAGGGATCTTGCCACACTTCGAAGCCTGCACAGTAAAAGATACGTAGCGAAGTTGCCAGGGTTTCGCCATGCTCTCCCTCGGCAGCTCCACTACTGCAGGGACTCATGTTTGCTGTGAACGAGGATAGGTGGCCCTGCTTCCAAAAGCAGTCTTTTCCGCTTTGGAAATGTCGTTTCTTGTAGCCTAGGAGCTGTTTGCGAAACTCTAGGAAGGCCCAGCTTCTACACACTGCAGGCACGCCCGGGGAGGAAACGAGTATGTTCCCCCAGAGAAACAGGCTGCTTGCAAGTGTCGAGGGGAGCTTCTCAGGTGCCCAGTGTGTCCCGTTTGTTTCCCTTCGCAGCTCCCATCCTGCAGGTACTTATGCTGGGTGCTAACAAGGGTAGGTGGCTCTGCCGACAAAAGCAGCCTTTTCCCTTTGGAAGCTTGGATTCCAGTGATTCACGGGCTGCTTTCCAAACCTTGAAGTTTCCCAGCTTATAGCCTTCGCAGGTACGCTTGAGTAGCAAACGAGCACTTTCACCCGAGGAAGAGTGTTCCTGTCCCGCTAGAGGAGAGTTAATCCTGCAGACCTCGTTCCTCCAGGGAAAGCGCAAGGCCACACTGAGCCTCAGTGTAGTGCCTAATTTTCCACCGGGCAAGCTCTGCGTGCCTCGGTTTCCATGAGGTCTCCACCGTTGTTGTGCTTCAATGGAATGCGAGGATAGCTTTCAGGATTCCAAGCACTCTGGCCTCCGCACCTTTTCCCATGCTACCACACGGATCCCCCCCAAGTCTCCTCTCTGCCTGCTGAGCAACAAGCAGCTGTGTAGGCCCTTCGGAACACTTCTTGCATGCAGAGCCCAAGGCGGCACACTGCTCTCTGTCTTCCTTTGGAAACCTAGGGTGCCGCAGCTTGCCCCAGCTCACGAAGACAGTCTGAGCCGGTCTCATGTGCTGAGGAACGTGAACGCCGTGAGGACCAGGGCCCTACCTGCTCTCAGAAAATCATTCTGCTCAGCCTTCCATACAGGAGCTCACACCGACTGGTTCGTTGGTTTAGCAGGACGTCGATGTGAGGTCCATGCTAAGCAAAGAGCACAGTACTTCCTTTACCCTGCTAGGCCCCCGGAAGAGGTAGAGCCAATTAGGCCTCGCTCAGGCCAGCCCTCCTTCAGGGATCTTGCCCCACTTCGAAGCCTGCACAGTAAAAGATACTTAGCGAAGTTGCCAGGGTTTCGCCATGCTCTCCCTCGGCAGCTCCACTACTGCAGGGACTCATGCTTGCTTTGAACTTGGATAGGTGGCCCTGCTTCCAAAAGCAGTCTTTTCCACTTTGGAAATGTGGATTCTTGTAGCTTCGGAGCTGTTTGCGAAACCCTAGGAAGGCCCAGCTTCTACACACTGCAGGCACGCCCGGGGAGGAAACGAGAATATTCCCCAAGAGAAACAGGCTGCTTGCAAGTGTCGAGGGGAGCTTCTCAGGTGCCCAGTGTGTCCCGTTTGTTTCCCTTCGCAGCTCCCGTCCTGCAGGTACTTATGCTGGGTGCTAACAAGGGTAGGTGGCTCTGCCGACAAAAGCAGCGTTTTCCCTTTGGAAGCTTGGATTCTAGTGTCTCAGGGGCTAATTGACAAACCTTGAAGCTGCCCAGATTAAGCCTCCGCAGGCACGCTTGCGTAGCAAACGAGCACTTTCTACCGATGAACAGGGTTCCTGTCACGCTGGAGGAGAGTTAATCCCGCAGACCTCGTTCCTCCTGGGAAAGCGCAAGGCCACCCTGAGCCTCAGGGTAGTGCCTAACTTTCCACCGGGCAAGCTCTGCGTGCCTCGGTTTCCATGAGGTCTCCACCGTTGTTGTGCTTCAATGGAATGCGAGGATAGCTTTCAGGATTCCAAGCACTCTGGCCTCCGCACCTTTTCCCATGATACCACACGGATCCCCCCCAAGTCTCCTCTCTGCCTGCTGAGCAACAAGCAGCTGTGTAGGCCCTTCGGAACACTTCTTGCATGCAGAGCCCAAGGCGGCACACTGCTCTCTGTCTTCCTTTGGAAACCTAGGTTGCCGCAGCTTGCCCCAGCTCACGAAGACAGTCTGAGCCGGTCTCATGTGCTGAGGAACGTGAACGCCGTGAGGACCAGGGCCCTACCTGTTCTCAGAAAATCATTCTGCTCAGCCTTCCATACAGGAGCTCACACCGACTGGCTCGTTGGTATAGTAGGACGTCGATGTGAGGTCCATGCTAAGCAAAGAGCACAGTACTTCCTTTACCCTGCTAGGCCCCCGGAAGAGGTAGAGCCAATTAGGCCTCGCTCAGGCCAGCCCTCCTTCAGGGATCTTGCCCCACTTCTAAGCCTGCACAGTAAAAGATACTTAGCGAAGTTGCCAGGGTTTCGCCATGCTCTCCCTCGGCAACTCCACTACAGCAGGGACTCATGCTTGCTTTGAATTTGGATAGGTGGCCCTGCTTCCAAAAGCAGTCTTTTCCACTTTGGAAATGTGGATTTTTGTAGCTTCGGAGCTGTTTGCGAAACCCTAGGAAGGCCCAGCTTCTACACACTGCAGGCACGCCCGGGGAGGAAACGAGAATATTCCCCAAGAGAAACAGGCTGCTTGCAAGTGTCGAGGGGAGCTTCTCAGGTGCCCAGTGTGTCCCGTTTGTTTCCCTTCGCAGCTCCCATCTTGCAGGTACTTATACTGGGTACTAACAAGGGTAGGTGGCTCTGCCGACAAAAGCAGCGTTTTCCCTTTGGAAGCTTGGATTCTAGTGTCTCAGGGGCTAATTGACAAACCTTGAAGCTGCCCAGATTAAACCTCCGCAGGTACGCTTGGGTAGCAAACGAGCACTTTCACCCGAGGAACAGGGTTCCTGTCACGCTGGAGGAGAGTTAATCCCGCAGACCTCGTTCCTCCTGGGAAAGCGCAAGGCCACCCTGAGCCTCAGGGTAGTGCCTAAGTTTCCAACGGGCAAGCTCTGCGTGCCTCGGTTTCCATGAGGTCTCCACCGTTGTTGTGCTTCAATGGAACGTGAGGATAGCTTTCAGGACTCCAAGCACTCTGACCTCCGCACCGTTTCCCATGCTACCACACGGATCCCCCCCACGTCTCCTCTCTGCCTGCTGAGCAACAAGCAGCCGTGTAGGCCCTTCGGAACACTTCTTGCATGCAGAGCCCATGGCGGCACTCTGCTCTCTCTCTTCCTTTGGAAACCAAGGTGGTCGCAGCTTGCCCCAGCTCACGAAGACAGTCTGAGCCGGTCTCATGAGCTGGGGAACGTGGACTCAGTGAGGACCAGGGCCCTACCTGCACTCAGAAAAACACTCTGCTCAGCCTTCCATCCAGTTGCTCACACCGACTGGCTCGTTGGTTTAGCAGGACGTCGATGTGAGGTCCAAGCTGAGCAAAGAGCACAATTCCTCCTTTAGCCTGCTAGGCCCCCGGAAGAGGTAGAGCCAACTAGGCCTCGCTCAGGCCAGCCCTCCTTCAGGGTTCTTGCCACACTTCGAAGCCTGCACAGTAAAAGATACTAGCGAAGTTGCCAGGGTTTCACCATGCTCTCCCTCGGCAGCTCCACTACTGCAGGGACTCATGTTTGCTGTGAACGAGGATAGGTGGCCCTGCTTCCAAAAGCAGTCTTTTCCGCTTTGGAAATGTCGTTTCTTGTAGCCTCGGAACTGTTTGCGAAACTCTAGGAAGGCCCAGCTTCTACACACTGCAGGCACGCCCGGGGAGGAAACGAGTATGATCCCCCAGAGAAACAGGCTGCTTGCAAGTGTCGAGGGGAGCTTCTCAGGTGCCCAGTGTGTCCCGTTAGTTTCCCTTCGCAGCTCCCATCCTTCAGGTACTTATGCTGGGTGCTAACTAGGTTAGGTGGCTCTGCCGACAAAAGCAGCCTTTTCCCTTTGGAAGCTTGGATTCTAGTGTCTCAGGGGCTGTTTGACAATCCTTGAAGCTGCCCAGATTACTGCCTCCGCAGGTACGCTTGCGTAGCAAACGAGCACTTTCTACCGATGAACAGGGTTCCTGTCACGCTGGAGGACAGTTAATCCCTCAGACCTCGTTCGTCCTGGGAAAGCGCAAGGCCACCCTGAGCCTCAGGGTAGTGCCTAAGTTTCCAACGGGCAAGCTCTGCGTGCCTCGGTTTCCATGAGGTCTCCATCGTTGTTGTGCTTCAATGGATCGCGAGGATAGCTTTCAGGACCCCAAGCACTCTGACCTCCGCACCGTTTCCCATGCTACCACACGGATCCCCCCCACGTCTCCTCTCTGCCTGCTGAGCAACAAGCAGCCGTGTAGGCCCTTCGGAACACTTCTTGCATGCAGAGCCCATGGCGGCACTCTGCTCTCTCTCTTCCTTTGGAAACCAAGGTGGTCGCAGCTTGCCCCAGCTCACGAAGACAGTCTGAGCCGGTCTCATGAGGTGGGGAACGTGGACTCAGTGAGGACCAGGGCCCTACCTGCACTCAGAAAAACACTCTGCTCAGCCTTCCATCCAGTTGCTCACACCGACTGGCTCGTTGGTTTAGCAGGACGTCGATGTGAGGTCCAAGCTGAGCAAAGAGCACAATTCCTCCTTTAGCCTGCTAGGCCCCCGGAAGAGGTAGAGCCAACTAGGCCTCGCTCAGGCCAGCCCTCCTTCAGGGATCTTGCCACACTTCGAAGCCTGCACAGTAAAAGATACGTAGCGAAGTTGCCAGGGTTTCGCCATGCTCTCCCTCGGCAGCTCCACTACTGCAGGGACTCATGTTTGCTGTGAACGAGGATAGGTGGCCCTGCTTCCAAAAGCAGTCTTTTCCGCTTTGGAAATGTCGTTTCTTGTAGCCTCGGAGCTGTTTGCGAAACTCTAGGAAGGCCCAGCTTCTACACACTGCAGGCACGCCCGGGGAGGAAACGAGTATGTTCCCCCAGAGAAACAGGCTGCTTGCAAGTGTCGAGGGGAGTTTCTCAGGTGCCCAGTGTGTCCCGTTTGTTTCCCTTCGCAGCTCCCATCCTGCAGGTACTTATGCTGGGTGCTAACAAGGGTAGGTGGCTCTGCCGACAAAAGCAGCCTTTTCCCTTTGGAAGCTTGGATTCTAGTGATTCACGGGCTGCTTTCCAAACCTTGGAGTTTCCCAGCTTATAGCCTTCGCAGGTACGCTTGAGTAGCAAACGAGCACTTTCACCCGAGGAAGAGTGTTCCTGTCCCGCTAGAGGAGAGTTAATCCTGCAGACCTCGTTCCTCCTGGGAAAGCGCAAGGCCACCCTGAGCCTCAGGGTAGTGCCTAATTTTCCACCGGGCAAGCTCTGCGTGCCTCGGTTTCCATGAGGTCTCCACCGTTGTTGTGCTTCAATGGAATGCGAGGATAGCTTTCAGGATTCCAAGCACTCTGGCCTCCGCACCTTTTCCCATGCTACCACACGGATCCCCCCCAATTCTCCTCTCTGCCTGCTGAGCAACAAGCAGCTGTATAGGCCCTTCGGAACACTTCTTGCATGCAGAGCCCAAGGCGGCACACTGCTCTCTGTCTTCCTTTGGAAACCTAGGTTGCCGCAGCTTGCCCCAGCTCACGAAGACAGTCTGAGCCGGTCTCATGTGCTGAGGAACGTGAACTCCGTGAGGACCAGGGCCCTACCTGCTCTCAGAAAATCATTCTGCTCAGCCTTCCATACAGGAGCTCACACCGACTGGCTCGTTGGTTTAGCAGGACGTCGATGTGAGGTCCATGCTAAGCAAAGAGCACAGTACTTCCTTTACCCTGCTAGGCCCCCGGAAGAGGTAGAGCCAATTAGGCCTCGCTCAGGCCAGCCCTCCTTCAGGGATCTTGCCCCACTTCGAAGCCTGCACAGTAAAAGATACTTAGCGAAATTGCCAGGGTTTCGCCATGCTCTCCCTCGGCAGCTCCACTACTGCAGGGACTCATGTTTGCTTTGAACTTGGATAGGTGGCCCTGCTTCCAAAAGCAGTCTTTTCCACTTTGGAAATGTGGATTCTTGTAGCCTCGGAGCTGTTTGCGAAACCCTAGGAAGGCCCAGCTTCTACACACTGCAGGCACGCCCGGGGAGGAAACGAGAATGTTCCCCCAGAGAAACAGGCTGCTTGCAAGTGTCGAGGGGAGCTTCTCAGGTGCCCAGTGTTTCCCGTTTGTTTCCCTTCGCAGCTCCCATCTTGCAGGTACTTATACTGGGTACTAACAAGGGTAGGTGGCTCTGCCGACAAAAGCAGCGTTTTCCCTTTGGAAGCTTGGATTCTAGTGTCTCAGGGGCTAATTGACAAACCTTGAAGCTGCCCAGATTAAGCCTCCGCAGGTACGCTTGCGTAGCAAACGAGCACTTTCTACCGATGAACAGGGTTCCTGTCACGCTGGAGGAGAGTTAATCCCGCAGACCTCGTTCCTCCTGGGAAAGCGCAAGGCCACCCTGAGCCTCCGGGTAGATCCTAAGTTTCCACCGGGCAAGCTCTGCGTGCCTCGGTTTCCATGAGGTCTCCACCGTTGTTGTGCTTCAATGGAACGCGAGGATAGCTTTCAGGACTCCAAGCACTCTGACCTCCGCACCGTTTCCCATGCTACCACACGGATCCCCCCCACGTCTCCTCTCTGCCTGCTGAGCAACAAGCAGCCGTGTAGGCCCTTCGGAACACTTCTTGCATGCAGAGCCCATGGCGGCACTCTGCTCTCTCTCTTCCTTTGGAAACCAAGGTGGTCGCAGCTTGCCCCAGCTCACGAAGACAGTCTGAGCCGGTCTCATGAGCTGGGGAACGTGGACTCAGTGAGGACCAGGGCCCTACCTGCACTCAGAAAAACACTCTGCTCAGCCTTCCATCCAGTTGCTCACACCGACTGGCTCGTTGGTTTAGCAGGACGTCGATGTGAGGTCCAAGCTGAGCAAAGAGCACAATTCCTCCTTTAGCCTGCTAGGCCCCCGGAAGAGGTAGAGCCAACTAGGCCTCGCTCAGGCCAGCCCTCCTTCAGGGATCTTGCCACACTTCGAAGCCTGCACAGTAAAAGATACTAGCGAAGTTGCCAGGGTTTCGCCATGCTCTCCCTCGGCAGCTCCACTACTGCAGGGACTCATGTTTGCTGTGAACGAGGATAGGTGGCCCTGCTTCCAAAAGCAGTCTTTTCCGCTTTGGAAATGTCGTTTCTTGTAGCCTCGGAGCTGTTTGCGAAACTCTAGGAAGGCCCAGCTTCTACACACTGCAGGCACGCCCGGGGAGGAAACGAGTATGTTCCCCCAGAGAAACAGGCTGCTTGCAAGTGTCGAGGGGAGCTTCTCAGGTGCCCAGTGTGTCCCGTTAGTTTCCCTGCGCAGCTCCCATCCTTCAGGTACTTATGCTGGGTGCTAACTAGGTTAGGTGGCTCTACCGACAAAAGCAGCCTTTTCCCTTTGGAAGCTTGGATTCTAGTGTCTCAGGGGCTGTTTGACAATCCTTGAAGCTGCCCAGATTACTGCCTCCGCAGGTACGCTTGCGTAGCAAACGAGCACTTTCTACCGATGAACAGGGTTCCTGTCACGCTGGAGGACAGTTAATCCCTCAGACCTCGTTCGTCCTGGGAAAGCGCAAGGCCACCCTGAGCCTCAGGGTAGTGCCTAAGTTTCCAACGGGCAAGCTCTGCGTGCCTCGGTTTCCATGAGGTCTCCATCGTTGTTGTGCTTCAATGGATCGCGAGGATAGCTTTCAGGACCCCAAGCACTCTGACCTCCGCACCGTTTCCCATGCTACCACACGGATCCCCCCCACGTCTCCTCTCTGCCTGCTGAGCAACAAGCAGCCGTGTAGGCCCTTCGGAACACTTCTTGCATGCAGAGTCGAAGGCGGCACACTGCTCTCTGTCTTCCTTTGGAAACCTAGGTTGCCGCAGCTTGCTCCAACTCACGAAGACAGTCTGAGCCGGTCTCATGAGCTGGGGAATGTGGACTCAGTGAGGACCAGGGCCCTACCTGCACTCAGAAAAACACTCTGCTCAGCCTTCCATCCAGGAGCTCACACCGACTGGCTCGTTGGTTTAGCAGGACGTCAATGTGAGGTCCAAGCTGAGCAAAGAGCACACTTCCTCCATTACCCTGCTAGGCCCACGGAAGAGGTAGAGCCAACTAGGCCACGCTAAGGCCAGCCCTCCTTCAGGGATCTTGCCCCACTTCGAAGCCTGCACAGTAAAAGATAGTTAGCGAAGTTGCCAGGGTTTTGCCATGCTCTCCCTCGGCATCTCCACTACTGCAGGGACTCATGTTTGCTTTGAACTTGGATAGTTGGCCCTGCTTCCAAAAGCAGTCTTTTCCCCTTTGAAAAGGTGGATTCTTGTAGCCTCGGAGCTGTTTGCGAAACCCTAGGAAGGCCCAGCTTCTACACACTGCAGGCACGCCCGGGGAGGAAACGAGTATGTTCCCCCAGAGAAACAGGCTGCTTGCAAGTGTCGAGGGGAGCTTCTCAGGTGCCCAGTTTGTCCCGTTAGTTTCCCTTCGCAGCTCCCATCCTGCAGGTACTTATGCTGGGTGCTAACAAGGTTAGGTGGCTCTACCGACAAAAGCAGCCTTTTCCCTTTGGAAGCTTGGATTCTAGTGTCTCAGGGGCTGTTTGACAATCCTTGAAGCCGCCCAGATTAAGCCTCCGCAGGTACGCTTGCGTAGCAAACGAGCACTTTCTACCGATGAACAGGGTTCCTGTCACGCTGGAGGAGAGTTAATCCCACAGACCTCGTTCCTCCTGGGAAAGCACAAGGCCACCCTGAGCCTCAGGGTAGTGCCTAAGTTTCCAACGGGCAAGCTCTGCGTGCCTCGGTTACCATGAGGTCTCCATCGTTGTTGTGATTCAGTGGAACGCGAGGATAGCTTTCAGGACCCCAAGCACTCTGAACTCCGCACCGTTTCCCATGCTACCACACGGATCCCCCCCACGTCTCCTCTCTGCCTGCTGAGCAACAAGCAGCTGTGTAGGCCCTTCGGAACACTTCTTGCATGCAGAGCCCAAGGCGGCACACTGCTCTCTGTCTTCCTTTGGAAACCTAGGTTGCCGCAGCTTGCCCCAGCTCACGAAGACAGTCTGAGCCGGTCTCATGTGCTGAGGAACGTGAACTCCGTGAGGACCAGGGCCCTACCTGCTCTCAGAAAATCATTCTGCTCAGTCTTCCATACAGGAGCTCACACCGACTGGCTCGTTGGTTTAGCAGGACGTCGATGTGAGGTCCATGCTAAGCAAAGATCACAGTACTTCCTTTACCCTGCTAGGCCCCCGGAAGAGGTAGAGCCAATTAGGCCTCGCTCAGGCCAGCCCTCCTTCAGGGATCTTGCCCCACTTCTAAGCCTCCACCGTAAAAGATACTTAGCGAAGTTGCCAGGGTTTCGCCATGCTCTCCCTCGGCAGCTCCACTACTGCAGGGACTCATGCTTGCTTTGAACTTGGATAGGTGGCCCTGCTTCCAAAAGCAGTCTTTTCCCCTTTGAAAATGTGGATTCTTGTAGCCTCGGAGCTGTTTGCGAAACCCTAGGAAGGCCCAGCTTCTACACACTGCAGGCACGCCCGGGGAGGAAACGAGAATATTCCCCAAGAGAAACAGGGGGCTTGCAAGTGTCGAGGGGAGCTTCTCAGGTGCCCAGTGTGTCCCATTTGTTTCCCTTCGCAGCTCCCATCTTGCAGGTACTTATACTGGGTACTAACAAGGGTAGGTGGCTTTGCCGAGAAAAGCAGCGTTTTCCCTTTGGAAGCTTGGATTCTAGTGTCTCAGGGGCTAATTGACAAACCTTGAAGCTGCCCAGATTAACCTCCGCAGGTACGCTTGCGTAGCAAACGAGCACTTTCTACCGATGAACAGGCTTCCTGTCACGCTGGAGGAGAGTTAATCCCGCAGACCTCGTTCCTACTGGGGAAGCGCAAGGCCACCCTGAGCCTCAGGGTAATGCCTAAATTTCCAACGGGCAAGCTCTGCGTGCCTCGGTTTCCATGAGGTCTCCACCGTTGTTGTGCTTCAATGGAACGCGAGGATACCTTTCAGGACTCCAAGCACTCTGACCTCCGCACCGTTTCCCATGCTACCACACGGATCCCCCCCACGTCTCCTCTCTGCTTGCTGAGCAACAAGCAGCCATGTAGGCCCTTCGGAACACTTCTTGCATGCAGAGCCCAAGGCGGCACTCTGCTCTCTCTCTTCCTTTGGAAACCAAGGTGGTCGCAGCTTGCACCAGCTCACGAAGACAGTCTGAGCCGGTCTCATGAGCTGGGGAACGTGGACTCAGTGAGGACCAGGGCCCTACCTGCACTCAGAAAAACACTCTGCTCAGCCTTCCATCCAGTTGCTCACACCGACTGGCTCGTTGGTTTAGCAGGACGTCGATGTGAGGTCCAAGCTGAGCAAAGAGCACAATTCCTCCTTTAGCCTGCTAGGCCCCCGGAAGAGGTAGAGCCAACTAGGCCTCGCTCAGGCCAGTCCTCTTTCAGGGATCTTGCCACACTTCGAAGCCTGCACAGTAAAAGATACGTAGCGAAGTTGCCAGGGTTTCGCCATGCTCTCCCTCGGCAGCTCCACTACTGCAGGGACTCATGTTTGCTGTGAACGAGGATAGGTGGCCCTGCTTCCAAAAGCAGTCTTTTCCGCTTTGGAAATGTCGTTTCTTGTAGCCTCGGAGCTGTTTGCGAAACTCTAAGAAGGCCCAGCTTCTTCACACTGCAGGCACGCCCGGGGAGGAAACGAGTATGTTCCCCCAGAGAAACAGGCTGCTTGCAAGTGTCGAGGGGAGTTTCTCAGGTGCCCAGTGTGTCCCGTTTGTTTCCCTTCGCAGCTCCCGTCCTGCAGGTACTTATGCTGGGTGCTAACAAGGGTAGGTGGCTCTGCCGACAAAAGCAGCCTTTTCCCTTTGGAAGCTTGGATTCTAGTGATTCACGGGCTGCTTTCCAAACCTTGGAGTTTCCCAGCTTATAGCCTTCGCAGGTACGCTTGAGTAGCAAACGAGCACTTTCACCCGAGGAAGAGTGTTCCTGTCCCGCTAGAGGAGAGTTAATCCTGCAGACCTCCTTCCTCCTGGGAAAGCGCAAGGCCACCCTGAGCCTCAGGGTAGTGCCTAATTTTCCACCGGGCAAGCTCTGCGTGCCTCGGTTTCCATGAGGTCTCCACCGTTGTTGTGCTTCAATGGAATGCGAGGATAGCTTTCAGGATTCCAAGCACTCTGGCCTCCGCACCTTTTCCCATGCTACCACACGGATCCCCCCCAAGTCTCCTCTCTGCCTGCTGAGCAACAAGCAGCTGTGTAGGCCCTTCGGAACACTTCTTGCATGCAGAGCCCAAGGCGGCACACTGCTCTCTGTCTTCCTTTGGAAACCTAGGTTGCCGCAGCTTGCCCCAGCTCACGAAGACAGTCTGAGCCGGTCTCATGTGCTGAGGAACGTGAACTCCGTGAGGACCAGGGCCCTACCTGCTCTCAGAAAATCATTCTGCTCAGCCTTCCATACAGGAGCTCACACCGACTGGCTCGTTGGTTTAGCAGGACGTCGATGTGAGGTCCATGCTAAGCAAAGAGCACAGTACTTCCTTTACCCTGCTAGGCCCCCGGAAGAGGTAGAGCCAATTAGGCCTCGCTCAGGCCAGCCCTCCTTCAGGGATCTTGCCCCACTTCTAAGCCTGCACAGTAAAAGATACTTAGCGAAATTGCCAGGGTTTCGCCATGCTCTCCCTCGGCAGCTCCACTACTGCAGGGACTCATGTTTGCTTTGAACTTGGATAGGTGGCCCTGCTTCCAAAAGCAGTCTTTTCCACTTTGGAAATGTGGATTCTTGTAGCCTCGGAGCTGTTTGCGAAATCCTAGGAAGGCCCAGCTTCTACACACTGCAGGCACACCCGGGGAGGAAACGAGAATATTCCCCAAGAGAAACAGGCTGCTTGCAAGTGTCGAGGGGAGCTTCTCAGGTGCCCAGTGTTTCCCGTTTGTTTCCCTTCGCAGCTCCCATCTTGCAGGTACTTATACTGGGTACTAACAAGGGTAGGTGGCTCTGCCGACAAAAGCAGCGTTTTCCCTTTGGAAGCTTGGATTCTAGTGTCTAAGGGGCTAATTGACAAACCTTGAAGCTGCCCAGATTAAGCCTCCGCAGGTACGTTTGCGTAGCAAACGAGCACTTTCACCCGAGGAACAGGGTTCCTGTCACGCTGGAGGAGAGTTAATCCCGCAGACCTCGTTCCTCCTGGGAAAGCGCAAGGCCACCCTGAGCCTCCGGGTAGATCCTAAGTTTCCACCGGGCAAGCTCTGCGTGCCTCGGTTTCCATGAGGTCTCCACCGTTGTTGTGCTTCAATGGAACGCGAGGATAGCTTTCAGGACTCCAAGCACTCTGACCTCCGCACCGTTTCCCATGCTACCACACGGATCCCCCCCACGTCTCCTCTCTGCCTGCTGAGCAACAAGCAGCCGTGTAGGCCCTTCGGAACACTTCTTGCATGCAGAGCCCATGGCGGCACTCTGCTCTCTCTCTTCCTTTGGAAACCAAGGTGGTCGCAGCTTGCCCCAGCTCACGAAGACAGTCTGAGCCGGTCTCATGAGCTGGGGAACGTGGACTCAGTGAGGACCAGGGCCCTACCTGCACTCAGAAAAACACTCTGCTCAGCCTTCCATCCAGTTGCTCACACCGACTGGCTCGTTGGTTTAGCAGGACGTCGATGTGAGGTCCAAGCTGAGCAAAGAGCACAATTCCTCCTTTAGCCTGCTAGGCCCCCGGAAGAGGTAGAGCCAACTAGGCCTCGCTCAGGCCAGCCCTCCTTCAGGGATCTTGCCACACTTCGAAGCCTGCACAGTAAAAGATACTAGCGAAGTTGCCAGGGTTTCGCCATGCTCTCCCTCGGCAGCTCCACTACTGCAGGGACTCATGTTTGCTGTGAACGAGGATAGGTGGCCCTGCTTCCAAAAGCAGTCTTTTCCGCTTTGGAAATGTCGTTTCTTGTAGCCTCGGAGCTGTTTGCGAAACTCTAGGAAGGCCCAGCTTCTACACACTGCAGGCACGCCCGGGGAGGAAACGAGTATGTTCCCCCAGAGAAACAGGCTGCTTGCAAGTGTCGAGGGGAGCTTCTCAGGTGCCCAGTGTGTCCCGTTAGTTTCCCTTCGCAGCTCCCATCCTTCAGGTACTTATGCTGGGTGCTAACTAGGTTAGGTGGCTCTACCGACAAAAGCAGCCTTTTCCCTTTGGAAGCTTGGATTCTAGTGTCTCAGGGGCTGTTTGACAATCCTTGAAGCTGCCCAGATTACTGCCTCCGCAGGTACGCTTGCGTAGCAAACGAGCACTTTCTACCGATGAACAGGGTTCCTGTCACGCTGGAGGACAGTTAATCCCTCAGACCTCGTTCCTCCTGGGAAAGCGCAAGGCCACCCTGAGCCTCAGGGTAGTGCCTAAGTTTCCAACGGGCAAGCTCTGCGTGCCTCGGTTTCCATGAGGTCTCCATCGTTGTTGTGCTTCAATGGATCGCGAGGATAGCTTTCAGGACCCCAAGCACTCTGACCTCTGCACCGTTTCCCATGCTACCACACGGATCCCCCCCACGTCTCCTCTCTGCCTGCTGAGCAACAAGCAGCCGTGTAGGCCCTTCGGAACACTTCTTGCATGCAGAGTCGAAGGCGGCACACTGCTCTCTGTCTTCCTTTGGAAACCTAGGTTGCCGCAGCTTGCTCCAACTCACGAAGACAGTCTGAGCCGGTCTCATGAGCTGGGGAATGTGGACTCAGTGAGGACCAGGGCCCTACCTGCACTCAGAAAAACACTCTGCTCAGCCTTCCATCCAGGAGCTCACACCGACTGGCTCGTTGGTTTAGCAGGACGTCAATGTGAGGTCCAAGCTGAGCAAAGAGCACACTTCCTCCATTACCCTGCTGGGCCCACGGAAGAGGTAGAGCCAACTAGGCCGCGCTAAGGCCAGCCCTCCTTCAGGGATCTTGCCCCACTTCGAAGCCTGCACAGTAAAAGATAGTTAGCGAAGTTGCCAGGGTTTTGCCATGCTCTCCCTCGGCAGCTCCACTACTGCAGGGACTCATGTTTGCTTTGAACTTGGATAGTTGGCCCTGCTTCCAAAAGCAGTCTTTTCCCCTTTGAAAAGGTGGATTCTTGTAGCCTCGGAGCTGTTTGCGAAACCCTAGGAAGGCCCAGCTTCTACACACTGCAGGCACGCCCGGGGAGGAAACGAGTATGTTCCCCCAGAGAAACAGGCTGCTTGCAAGTGTCGAGGGGAGCTTCTCAGGTGCCCAGTTTGTCCCGTTAGTTTCCCTTCGCAGCTCCCATCCTGCAGGTACTTATGCTGGGTGCTAACAAGGTTAGGTGGCTCTACCGACAAAAGCAGCCTTTTCCCTTTGGAAGCTTGGATTCTAGTGTCTCAGGGGCTGTTTGACAATCCTTGAAGCCGCCCAGATTAAGCCTCCGCAGGTACGCTTGCGTAGCAAACGAGCACTTTCTACCGATGAACAGGGTTCCTGTCACGCTGGAGGAGAGTTAATCCCACAGACCTCGTTCCTCCTGGGAAAGCACAAGGCAACCCTGAGCCTCAGGGTAGTGCCTAAGTTTCCAACGGGCAAGCTCTGCGTGCCTCGGTTTCCATGAGGTCTCCATCGTTGTTGTGCTTCAATGGATCGCGAGGATAGCTTTCAGGACCCCAAGCACTCTGACCTCTGCACCGTTTCCCATGCTACCACACGGATCCCCCCCACGTCTCCTCTCTGCCTGCTGAGCAACAAGCAGCCGTGTAGGCCCTTCGGAACACTTCTTGCATGCAGAGTCGAAGGCGGCACACTGCTCTCTGTCTTCCTTTGGAAACCTAGGTTGCCGCAGCTTGCCCCAGCTCACGAAGACAGTCTGAGCCGGTCTCATGTGCTGAGGAACGTGAACTCCGTGAGGACCAGGGCCCTACCTGCTCTCAGAAAATCATTCTGCTCAGTCTTCCATACAGGAGCTCACACCGACTGGCTCGTTGGTTTAGCAGGACGTCGATGTGAGGTCCATGCTAAGCAAAGATCACAGTACTTCCTTTACCCTGCTAGGCCCCCGGAAGAGGTAGAGCCAATTAGGCCTCGCTCAGCCCAGCCCTCCTTCAGGGATCTTGCCCCACTTCTAAGCCTCCACCGTAAAAGATACTTAGCGAAGTTGCCAGGGTTTCGCCATGCTCTCCCTCGGCAGCTCCACTACTGCAGGGACTCATGCTTGCTTTGAACTTGGATAGGTGGCCCTGCTTCCAAAAGCAGTCTTTTCCCCTTTGAAAATGTGGATTCTTGTAGCCTCGGAGCTGTTTGCGAAACCCTAGGAAGGCCCAGCTTCTACACACTGCAGGCACGCCCGGGGAGGAAACGAGAATATTCCCCAAGAGAAACAGGGGGCTTGCAAGTGTCGAGGGGAGCTTCTCAGGTGCCCAGTGTGTCCCATTTGTTTCCCTTCGCAGCTCCCATCTTGCAGGTACTTATACTGGGTACTAACAAGGGTAGGTGGCTCTGCCGAGAAAAGCAGCGTTTTCCCTTTGGAAGCTTGGATTCTAGTGTCTCAGGGGCTAATTGACAAACCTTGAAGCTGCCCAGATTAACCTCCGCAGGTACGCTTGCGTAGCAAACGAGCACTTTCTACCGATGAACAGGCTTCCTGTCACGCTGGAGGAGAGTTAATCCCGCAGACCTCGTTCCTCCTGGGGAAGCGCAAGGCCACCCTGAGCCTCAGGGTAGTGCCTAAATTTCCAACGGGCAAGCTCTGCGTGCCTCGGTTTCCATGAGGTCTCCACCGTTGTTGTGCTTCAATGGAACGCGAGGATACCTTTCAGGACTCCAAGCACTCTGACCTCCGCACCGTTTCCCATGCTACCACACGGATCCCCCCCACGTCTCCTCTCTGCTTGCTGAGCAACAAGCAGCCATGTAGGCCCTTCGGAACACTTCTTGCATGCAGAGCCCAAGGCGGCACTCTGCTCTCTCTCTTCCTTTGGAAACCAAGGTGGTCGCAGCTTGCACTAGCTCACGAAGACAGTCTGAGCCGGTCTCATGAGCTGGGGAACGTGGACTCAGTGAGGACCAGGGCCCTACCTGCACTCAGAAAAACACTCTGCTCAGCCTTCCATCCAGTTGCTCACACCGACTGGCTCGTTGGTTTAGCAGGACGTCGATGTGAGGTCCAAGCTGAGCAAAGAGCACAATTCCTCCTTTAGCCTGCTAGGCCCCCGGAAGAGGTAGAGCCAACTAGGCCTCGCTCAGGCCAGTCCTCTTTCAGGGATCTTGCCACACTTCGAAGCCTGCACAGTAAAAGATACGTAGCGAAGTTGCCAGGGTTTCGCCATGCTCTCCCTCGGCAGCTCCACTACTGCAGGGACTCATGTTTGCTGTGAACGAGGATAGGTGGCCCTGCTTCCAAAAGCAGTCTTTTCCGCTTTGGAAATGTCGTTTCTTGTAGCCTCGGAGCTGTTTGCGAAACTCTAAGAAGGCCCAGCTTCTTCACACTGCAGGCACGCCCGGGGAGGAAACGAGTATGTTCCCCCAGAGAAACAGGCTGCTTGCAAGTGTCGAGGGGAGTTTCTCAGGTGCCCAGTGTGTCCCGTTTGTTTCCCTTCGCAGCTCCCGTCCTGCAGGTACTTATGCTGGGTGCTAACAAGGGTAGGTGGCTCTGCCGACAAAAGCAGCCTTTTCCCTTTGGAAGCTTGGATTCTAGTGATTCACGGGCTGCTTTCCAAACCTTGGAGTTTCCCAGCTTATAGCCTTCGCAGGTACGCTTGAGTAGCAAACGAGCACTTTCACCCGAGGAAGAGTGTTCCTGTCCCGCTAGAGGAGAGTTAATCCTGCAGACCTCGTTCCTCCTGGGAAAGCGCAAGGCCACCCTGAGCCTCAGGGTAGTGCCTAATTTTCCACCGGGCAAGCTCTGCGTGCCTCGGTTTCCATGAGGTCTCCACCGTTGTTGTGCTTCAATGGAATGCGAGGATAGCTTTCAGGATTCCAAGCACTCTGGCCTCCGCACCTTTTCCCATGCTACCACACGGATCCCCCCCAAGTCTCCTCTCTGCCTGCTGAGCAACAAGCAGCTGTGTAGGCCCTTCGGAACACTTCTTGCATGCAGAGCCCAATGCGGCACACTGCTCTCTGTCTTCCTTTGGAAACCTAGGTTGCCGCAGCTTGCCCCAGCTCACGAAGACAGTCTGAGCCGGTCTCATGTGCTGAGGAACGTGAACTCCGTGAGGACCAGGGCCCTACCTGCTCTCAGAAAATCATTCTGCTCAGCCTTCCATACAGGAGCTCACACCGACTGGCTCGTTGGTTTAGCAGGACGTCGATGTGAGGTCCATGCTAAGCAAAGAGCACAGTACTTCCTTTACCCTGCTAGGCCCCCGGAAGAGGTAGAGCCAATTAGGCCTCGCTCAGGCCAGCCCTCCTTCAGGGATCTTGCCCCACTTCTAAGCCTGCACAGTAAAAGATACTTAGCGAAATTGCCAGGGTTTCGCCATGCTCTCCCTCGGCAGCTCCACTACTGCAGGGACTCATGTTTGCTTTGAACTTGGATAGGTGGCCCTGCTTCCAAAAGCAGTCTTTTCCACTTTGGAAATGTGGATTCTTGTAGCCTTGGAGCTGTTTGCGAAACCCTAGGAAGGCCCAGCTTCTACACACTGCAGGCACACCCGGGGAGGAAACGAGAATATTCCCCAAGAGAAACAGGCTGCTTGCAAGTGTCGAGGGGAGCTTCTCAGGTGCCCAGTGTGTCCCGTTTGTTTCCCTTCGCAGCTCCCATCCTGCAGGTACTTATGCTGGGTGCTAACAAGGGTAGGTGGCTCTGCCGACAAAATCAGCGTTTTCCCTTTGGAAGCTTGGATTCTAGTGTCTCAGGGGCTAATTGACAAACCTTGAAGCTGCCCAGATTAAGCCTCCGCAGGTACGCTTGCGTAGCAAACGAGCACTTTCTACCGATGAACAGGGTTCCTGTCACGCTGGAGGAGAGTTAATCCCGCAGACCTCGTTCCTCCTGGGAAAGCGCAAGGCCACCCTGAGCCTCAGGGTAGTTCCTAAGTTTCCAACGGGCAAGCTCTGCGTGCCTCGGTTTCCATGAGGTCTCCATCGTTGTTGTGCTTCAGTGGAACGCGAGGATAGCTTTCAGGACCCCAAGCACTCTGACCTCCGCACCGTTTCCCATGCTACCACACGGATCCCCCCCACGTCTCCTCTCTGCCTGCTGAGCAACAAGCAGCCGTGTAGGCCCTTCGGAACACTTCTTGCATGCAGAGCCCATGGCGGCACTCTGCTCTCTCTCTTCCTTTGGAAACCAAGGTGGTCGCAGCTTGCCCCAGCTCACGAAGACAGTCTGAGCCGGTCTCATGAGCTGGGGAATGTGGACTCATTGAGGACCAGGGCCCTACCTGCTCTCAGAAAAACACTCTGCTCAGCCTTCCATCCAGGAGCTCACACCGACTGGCTCGTTGGTTTAGCAGGACGTCGATGTGAGGTCCATGCTAAGCAAAGAGCACAGTACTTCCTTTACCCTGCTAGGCCCCCGGAAGAGGTAGAGCCAATTTGGCCTCGCTCAGGCCAGCCCTCCTTCAGGGATCTTGCCCCACTTCGAAGCCTGCACAGTAAAAGATACTTAGCGAAGTTGCCAGGGTTTCCCCATGCTCTCCCTCGGCAGCTCCACTACTGCAGGGACTCATGTTTGCTTTGAACTTGGATAGTTGGCCCTGCTTCCAAAAGCAGTCTTTTCCACTTTGGAAATGTGGATTCTTGTAGCCTCGGAGCTGTTTGCGAAACCCTAGGAAGGCCCAGCTTCTACACACTGCAGGCACGCCCGGGGAGGAAACGAGTATGTTCCCCCAGAGAAACAGGCTGCTTGCAAGTGTCGAGGGGAGCTTCTCAGGTGCCCAGTGTGTCCCATTTGTTTCCCTTCGCAGCTCCCATCCTGCAGGTACGTATGCTGGGTGCTAACAAGGGTAGGTGGCTCTGCCGAAATAAGCAGCCTTTTCCCTTTGGAAGCTTGGATTCTAGTGTCTCAGGGGCTGCTTGCCAAACATTGAAGTTGCCCACGTTATAGCCTCCGCTGGTACGCTTGCGTAGCAAACGAGCACTTTCACCCGAGGAACAGGGTTCCTGTCACGCTGGAGGAGAGTTAATCCCGCAGACCTCGTTCCTCCTGGGAAAGCGCAAGGCCACCCTGAGCCTCCGGGTAGATCCTAAGTTTCCAACGGGCAAGCTCTGCGTGCCTCGGTTTCCATGAGGTCTCCACCATTGTTGTGCTTCAAAGGAACGCGAGGATAGCTTTCAGGACTCCAAGCACTCTGGCCTCCGCACCGTTTCCCATGCTACTACACGGAATCCCCGAACGTCTCCTCTCTGCCTGCTGAGCAACAAGCAGCCATGTAGGCCCTTCGGAACACTTCTTGCATGCAGAGCCCAAGGCGGCACTCTGCTCTCTCTCTTCCTTTGGAAACCAAGGTGGTCGCAGCTTGCTCCAACTCACGAAGACAGTCTGAGCCGGTCTCATGAGCTGGGGAATGTGGACTCAGTGAGGACCAGGGCCCTACCTGCACTCAGAAATACACTCTGCTCAGCCTTCCATCCAGGAGCTCACACCGACTGGCTCGTTGGTTTAGCAGGACGTCAATGTGAGGTCCAAGCTGAGCAAAGAGCACACTTCCTCCATTACCCTGCTAGGCCCACGGAAGAGGTAGAGCCAATTAGGCCTCGCTCAGGCCAGCCCTCCTTCAGGGATCTTGCCCCACTTCGAAGCCTGCACAGTAAAAGATACTTAGCGAAGTTGCCAGGGTTTCGCCATGCTCTCCCTCGGCAGCTCCACTACTGCAGGGACTCATGCTTGCTTTGAACTTGGATAGGTGGCCCTCCTTCCAAAAGCAGTCTTTTCCACTTTGGAAATGTGGATTCTTGTAGCCTCGGAGCTGTTTGCGAAACCCTAGGAAGGCCCAGCTTTTACACACTGCAGGCACGCCCGGGGAGGAAACGAGAATGTTCCCCAAGAGAAACAGGCTGCTTGCAAGTGTCGAGGGGAGCTTCTCAGGTGCCCAGTGTTTCCCGTTTGTTTCCCTTCGCAGCTCCCATCTTGCAGGTACTTATACTGGGTACTAACAAGGGTAGGTGGCTCTGCCGACAAAAGCAGCGTTTTCCCTTTGGAAGCTTGGATTCTAGTGTCTCAGGGGCTAATTGACAAACCTTGAAGCTGCCCAGATTAAGCCTCCGCAGGTACGCTTGCGTAGCAAACGAGCACTTTCTACCGATGAACAGGGTTCCTGTCACGCTGGAGGAGAGTTAATCCCGCAGACCTCGTTCCTCCTGGGAAAGCGCAAGGACACCCTGAGCCTCAGGGTAGTGCTTAAGTTTCCACCGGGCAAGCTCTGCGTGCCTCGGTTTCCATAAGGTCTCCACCGTTGTTGTGCTTCAATGGAACGCGAGGATAGCTTTCAGGACTCCAAGCACTCTGACCTCCGCACCGTTTCCCATGCTACCACACGGATCCCCCCGATGTCTCCTCTCTGCCTGCTGAGCAACAAGCAGCCGTGTAGGCCCTTCGGAACACTTCTTGCATGCAGAGCCCATGGCGGCACTCTGCTCTCTCTCTTCCTTTGGAAACCAAGGTGGTCGCAGCTTGCCCCAGCTCACGAAGACAGTCTGAGCCGGTCTCATGAGCTGGGGAACGTGGACTCAGTGAGGACCAGGGCCCTACCTGCACTCAGAAAAACACTCTGCTCAGCCTTCCATCCAGTTGCTCACACCGACTGGCTCGTTGGTTTAGCAGGACGTCGATGTGAGGTCCAAGCTGAGCAAAGAGCACAATTCCTCCTTTACCCTGCTAGGCCCCCGGAAGAGGTAGAGCCAACTAGGCCTCGCTCAGGCCAGCCCTCCTTCAGGGATCTTGCCCCACTTCGAAGCCTGCACAGTAAAAGATACTTAGCGAAGTTGCCAGGGTTTCGCCATGCTTTCCCTCGGCAGCTCCACTACTGCAGGGACTCATGTTTGCTGTGAACGAGGATAGGTGGCCCTGCTTCCAAAAGCAGTCTTTTCCGCTTTGGAAATGTCGTTTCTTGTAGCCTCGGAGCTGTTTGCAAAACTCTAGGAAGGCCCAGCTTCTACACACTGCAGGCACACCCGGGGAGGAAACGAGTATGTTCCCCCAGAGAAACAGGCTGCTTGCAAGTGTCGAGGGGAGCTTCTCAGGTGCCCAGTGTGTCCCGTTAGTTTCCCTTCGCAGCTCCCATCCTTCAGGTACTTATGCTGGGTGCTAACTAGGTTAGGTGGCTCTACCGACAAAAGCAGCCTTTTCCCTTTGGAAGCTTGGATTCTAGTGTCTCAGGGGCTGTTTGACTATCCTTGAAGCTGCCCAGATTACAGCCTCCGCAGGTACGCTTGCGTAGCAAACGAGCACTTTCTACCGATGAACAGGGTTCCTGTCACGCTGGAGGAGAGTTAATCCCGCAGACCTCGTTCCTCCTGGGAAAGCGCAAGGCCACCCTGAGCCTCAGGGTAGTGCCTAAGTTTCCAACGGGCAAGCTCTGCGTGCCTCGGTTTCCATGAGGTCTCCATCGTTGTTGTGCTTCAGTGGAACGCGAGGATAGCTTTCAGGACCCCAAGCACTCTGACCTCCGCACCGTTTCCCATGCTACCACACGGATTCCCCCCCACGTATCCTCTCTGCCAGCTGAGCAACAAGCAGCCGTGTAGGCCCTTCGGAACACTTCTTGCATGCAGAGCCCAAGGCGGCACACTGCTCTCTGTCTTCCTTTGGAAAGCTAGGTTATCGCAGCTTGCTCCAACTCACGAAGACAGTCTGAGCCGGTCTCATGAGCTGGGGAATGTGGACTCAGTGAGGACCAGGGCCCTACCTGCACTCAGAAAAACACTCTGCTCAGCCTTCCATCCAGTTGCTCACACCGACTGGCTCGTTGGTTTAGCAGGACGTCAATGTGAGGTCCAAGCTGAGCAAAGAGCACTCTTCCTCCATTACCCTGCTAGGCCCACGGAAGAGGTAGAGCCACCTAGGCCTCGCTCAGGCCAGCCCTCCTTCAGGGATCTTGCCACACTTCGAAGCCTGCACAGTAAAAGATACTTAGCGAAGTTGCCAGGGTTTCCCCATGCTCTCCCTCGGCAGCTCCACTACTGCAGGGACTCATGTTTGCTTTGAACTTGGATAGTTGGCCCTGCTTCCAAAAGCAGTCTTTTCCACTTTGGAAATGTGGATTCTTGTAGCCTCGGAGCTGTTTGCGAAACCCTAGGAAGGCCCAGCTTCTACACACTGCAGGCACACCCGGGGAGGAAACGAGTATGTTCCCCCAGAGAAACAGGCTGCTTGCAAGTGTCGAGGGGAGCTTCTCAGGTGCCCAGTGTGTCCCGTTTGTTTCCCTTCGCAGCTCCCATCCTGCAGGTACTTATGCTGTGTGCTAACAAGGGTAGGTGGCTCTGCCGACATAAGCAGCCTTTTCCCTTTGGAAGCTTGGATTCAAGTGTCTCAGGGGCTGCTTGCCAAACATTGAAGTTGCCCACGTTATAGCCTCCGCTGGTACGCTTGCGTAGCAAACGAGCACTTTCACCCGAGGAACAGGGTTCCTGTCACGCTGGAGGAGAGTTAATCCCGCAGACCTCGTTCCTCCTGGGAAAGCGCAAGGCCACCCTGAGCCTCAGGGTAGTGCCTAAGTTTCCACCGGGCAAGCTCTGCGTGCCTCGGTTTCCATGAGGTCTCCACCATTGTTGTGCTTCAATGGAACGCGAGGATAGCTTTCAGGACTCCAAGCACTCTGGCCTCCGCACCGTTTCCCATGCTACTACACGGAATCCCCGAACGTCTCCTCTCTGCCTGCTGAGCAACAAGCAGCCATGTAGGCCCTTCGGAACACTTCTTGCATGCAGAGCCCAAGGCGGCACTCTGCTCTCTCTCTTCCTTTGGAAACCAAGGTGGTCGCAGCTTGCTCCAACTCAAGAAGACAGTCTGAGCCGGTCTCATGAGCTGGGGAATGTGGACTCAGTGAGGACCAGGGCCCTACCTGCACTCAGAAATACACTCTGCTCAGCCTTCCATCCAGGAGCTCACACCGACTGGCTCGTTGGTTTAGCAGGACGTCAATGTGAGGTCCAAGCTGAGCAAAGAGCACACTTCCTCCATTACCCTGCTAGGCCCACGGAAGAGGTAGAGCCAATTAGGCCTCGCTCAGGCCAGCCCTCCTTCAGGGATCTTGCCCCACTTCGAAGCCTGCACAGTAAAAGATACTTAGCGAAGTTGCCAGGGTTTCGCCATGCTCTCCCTCGGCAGCTCCACTACTGCAGGGACTCATGCTTGCTTTGAACTTGGATAGGTGGCCCTGCTTCCAAAAGCAGTCTTTTCCACTTTGGAAATGTGGATTCTTGTAGCCTCGGAGCTGTTTGCGAAACCCTAGGAAAGCCCAGCTTCTACACACTGCAGGCACGCCCGGGGAGGAAACGAGAATGTTCCCCAAGAGAAACAGGCTGCTTGCAAGTGTCGAGGGGAGCTTCTCAGGTGCCCAGTGTTTCCCGTTTGTTTCCCTTCGCAGCTCCCATCTTGCAGGTACTTATACTGGGTACTAACAAGGGTAGGTGGCTCTGCCGACAAAAGCAGCGTTTTCCCTTTGGAAGCTTGGATTCTAGTGTCTCAGGGGCTAATTGACAAACCTTGAAGCTGCCCAGATTAAGCCTCCGCAGTTACGCTTGCGTAGCAAACGAGCACTTTCTACCGATGAACAGGGTTCCTGTCACGCTGGAGGAGAGTTAATCCCGCAGACCTCGTTCCTCCTGGGAAAGCGCAAGGCCACCCTGAGCCTCAGGGTAGTGCCTAAGTTTCCACCGGGCAAGCTCTGCGTGCCTCGGTTTCCATGAGGTCTCCACCGTTGTTGTGCTTCAATGGAACGCGAGGATAGCTTTCAGGACTCCAAGCACTCTGACCTCCGCACCGTTTCCCATGCTACCACACGGATCCCCCCGACGTCTCCTCTCTGCCTGCTGAGCAACAAGCAGCCGTGTAGGCCCTTCGGAACACTTCTTGCATGCAGAGCCCATGGCGGCACTCTGCTCTCTCTCTTCCTTTGGAAACCAAGGTGGTCGCAGCTTGCCCCAGCTCACGAAGACAGTCTGAGCCGGTCTCATGAGCTGGGGAACGTGGACTCAGTGAGGACCAGGGCCCTACCTGCACTCAGAAAAACACTCTGCTCAGCATTCCATCCAGTTGCTCACACCGACTGGCTCGTTGGTTTAGCAGGACGTCGATGTGAGGTCCAAGCTGAGCAAAGAGCACAATTCCTCCTTTACCCTGCTAGGCCCCCGGAAGAGGTAGAGCCAACTAGGCCTCGCTCAGGCCAGCCCTCCTTCAGGGATCTTGCCACACTTCGAAGCCTGCACAGTAAAAGATACTTAGCGAAGTTGCCAGGGTTTCGCCATGCTTTCCCTCGGCAGCTCCACTACTGCAGGGACTCATGTTTGCTGTGAACGAGGATAGGTGGCCCTGCTTCCAAAAGCAGTCTTTTCCGCTTTGGAAATGTCGTTTCTTGTAGCCTCGGAGCTGTTTGCGAAACTCTAGGAAGGCCCAGCTTGTACACACTGCAGGCACGCCCGGGGAGGAAACGAGTATGTTCCCCCAGAGAAACAGGCTGCTTGCAAGTGTCGAGGGGAGCTTCTCAGGTGCCCAGTGTGTCCCGTTAGTTTCCCTTCGCAGCTCCCATCCTTCAGGTACTTATGCTGGGTGCTAACTAGGTTAGGTGGCTCTACCGACAAAAGCAGCCTTTTCCCTTTGGAAGCTTGGATTCTAGTGTCTCAGGGGCTGTTTGACTATCCTTGAAGCTGCCCAGATTACAGCCTCCGCAGGTACGCTTGCGTAGCAAACGAGCACTTTCTACCGATGAACAGGGTTCCTGTCACGCTGGAGGAGAGTTAATCCCGCAGACCTCGTTCCTCCTGGGAAAGCGCAAGGCCACCCTGAGCCTCAGGGTAGTGCCTAAGTTTCCAACGGGCAAGCTCTGCGTGCCTCGGTTTCCATGAGGTCTCCATCGTTGTTGTGCTTCAGTGGAACGCGAGGATAGCTTTCAGGACCCCAAGCACTCTGACCTCCGCACCGTTTCCCATGCTACCACACGGATCCCCCCCCCACGTCTCCTATCTGCCAGCTGAGCAACAAGCAGCCGTGTAGGCCCTTCGGAACACTTCTTGCATGCAGAGCCCAAGGCGGCACACTGCTCTCTGTCTTCCTTTGGAAAGCTAGGTTATCGCAGCTTGCTCCAACTCGCGAAGACAGTCTGAGCCGGTCTCATGAGCTGGGGAATGTGGACTCAGTGAGGACCAGGGCCCTACCTGCACTCAGAAAAACACTCTGCTCAGCCTTCCATCCAGTTGCTCACACCGACTGGCTCGTTGGTTTAGCAGGACGTCGATGTGAGGTCCAAGCTGAGCAAAGAGCACACGTCTTCCTTTACCCTGCTAGGCCCCCGGAAGAGGTAGAGCCAAATAGGACTCGCTCAGGCCAGTCCACCTTCAGGGATCTTGCCACCCTTCGAATCCTGCAGAGTAAAAGATACTTAGCGAAGTTGTCAGGGTTTCCCAATGCTCTCCCTCGGACGCTCCACTACTGCAGGGACTTATGTTTGCTTTGAACTAGGATAGGTGGCCCTGCTTCCAAAAGCAGTCTTTTCCACTTTGGAAATGTGGATTCTTGTAGCTTCGGAGCTGTTTGCGAAACCCTAGGAAGGCCCAGCTTCTACACACTGCAGGCACGCCCGGGGAGGAAACGAGAATGTTCCCCAAGAGAAACTGGCTGCTTGCAAGTGTCGAGGGGAGCTTCTCAGGAGCCCAGTGTTACCCGTTTGTTTCCCTTCGCGGCTCCCATCCTGCAGGTACTTATACTGGGTACTAACAAGGGTAGGTGGCTCTGCCGACAAAAGCAGCGTTTTCCCTTTGGAAGCTTGGATTCTAGTGTCTCAGGGGCTAATTGACAAACCTTGAAGCTGCCCAGATTAAGCCTCCGCAGGTACGCTTGCGTAGCAAACGAGCACTTTCTACCGATGATCAGGCTTCCTGTCACGCTGGAGGAGAGTTAATCCCGCAGACCTCGTTCCTCCTGGGAAAGCGCAAGGCCACCCTGAGCCTCAGGGTAGTGCCTAAGTTTCCACCGGGCAAGCTCTGCGTGCCTCGGTTTCCATGAGGTCTCCACCGTTGTTGTGCTTCAATGGAACGCGAGGATAGCTTTCAGGACTCCAAGCACTCTGACCTCCGCACCGTTTCCCATGCTACCACACGGATCCCCCCGACGTCTCCTCTCTGCCTGCTGAGCAACAAGCAGCCGTGTAGGCCCTTCGGAACACTTCTTGCATGCAGAGCCCAAGGCGGCACTCTGCTCTCTCTCTTCCTTTGGAAACCAAGGTGGTCGCAGCTTGCCCCAGCTCACGAAGACAGTCTGAGCCGGTCTCATGAGCTGGGGAATGTGGACTCAGTGAGGACCAGGGCCCTACCTGCACTCAGAAAAACACTCTGCTCAGCCTTCCATCCAGGAGCTCACACCGACTGGCTCGTTGGTTTAGCAGGACGTCAATGTGAGGTCCAAGATGAGCAAAGAGCACACTTCCTCCATTACCCTGCTAGGCCCACGGAAGAGGTAGAGCCAACTAGGCCTCGCTCAGGCCAGCCCTCCTTCAGGGATCTTGCCCCACTTCGAAGCCTGCACAGTAAAAGATACTTAGCGAAGTTGCCAGGGTTTCGCCATGCTCTCCCTCGGCAGCTCCACTACTGCAGGGAGTCATGTTTGCTGTGAATGAAGATAGGTGGCCCTGCTTCCAAAAGCAGTCTTTTCCCCTTTGAAAATGTGGATTCTTGTAGCCTCGGAGCTGTTTGCGAAACCCTAGGAAGGCCCAGCTTCTACACACTGCAGGCACGCCCGGGGAGGAAACGAGTATGTTCCCCCAGAGAAACAGGCTGCTTGCAAGTGTCGAGGGGAGCTTCTCAGGTGCCCAGTGTGTCCCGTTTGTTTCCCTTCGCAGCTCCCATCATGCAGGTACTTATGCTGGGTGCTAACAAGGGTAGGTGGCTCTGCCGAAAAAAGCAGCCTTTTCCCTTTGGAAGCTTGGATTCTAGTGATTCACGGGCTGCTTTCCAAACCTTGAAGTTTCCCAGCTTATAGCCTTCGCAGCTACGCTTGAGTAGCAAACGAGCACTTTCACCCGAGGAAGAGTGTTCCTGTCCCGCTGGAGGAGAGTTAATCCTGCAGACCTTGTTCCTCCTGGGAAAGCGCAAGGCCACCCTGAGCGTCAGGGTAGTGCCTAATTTTCCACCGGGCAAGCTCTGCGTGCCTCGGTTTCCATGAGGTCTCCACCGTTGTTGTGCTTCAATGGAATGCGAGGATAGCTTTCAGGATTCCAAGCACTCTGGCCTCCGTACCTTTTCCCATGCTACCACACGGATCCCCCCCAAGTCTCCTCTCTGCCTGCTGAGCAACAAGCAGCTGTGTAGGCCCTTCGGAACATTTCTTGCATGCAGAGCCCAAGGCGGCACACTGCTCTCTGTCTTCCTGTGGAAACCTAGGTTGCCGCAGCTTGCCCCAGCTCACGAAGACAGTCTTAGCCGGTCTCATGTGCTGAGGTACGTGAACTCCGTGAGGACCAGGGCCCTACCTGCTCTCAGAAAAACACTCTGCTCAGCATTCCATCCAGTTGCTCACACCGACTGGCTCGTTGGTTTAGCAGGACGTCGATGTGAGGTCCAAGCTGAGCAAAGAGCACAATTCCTCCTTTACCCTGCTAGGCCCCCGGAAGAGGTAGAGCCAACTAGGCCTCGCTCAGGCCAGCCCTCCTTCAGGGATCTTGCCACACTTCGAAGCCTGCACAGTAAAAGATACTTAGCGAAGTTGCCAGGGTTTCGCCATGCTTTCCCTCGGCCGCTCCACTACTGCAGGGACTCATGTTTGCTTTGAACTTGGATAGTTGGCCCTGCTTCCAAAAGCAGTCTTTTCCACTTTGGAAATGTGGATTCTTGTAGCCTCGGAGCTGTTTGCGAAACCCTAGGAAGGCCCAGCTTCTACACACTGCAGGCACGCCCCGGGGAGGAAACGAGTATGTTCCCCCAGAGAAACAGGCTGCTTGCAAGTGTCGAGGGGAGCTTCTCAGGTGCCCAGTGTGTCCCGTTTGTTTCCCTTCGCAGCTCCCATCCTGCAGGTACTTATGCTGGGTGCTAACAAGGGTAGGTGGCTCTGCCGACATAAGCAGCCTTTTCCCTTTGGAAGCTTGGATTCTAGTGTCTCAGGGGCTGCTTGCCAAACATTGAAGTTGCCCACGTTATAGCCTCCGCTGGTACGCTTGCGTAGCAAACGAGCACTTTCACCCGAGGAACAGGGTTCCTGTTCACGCTGGAGGAGAGTTAATCCCGCAGACCTCGTTCCTCCTGGGAAAGCGCAAGGCCACCCTGAGCCTCAGGGTAGTGCCTAAGTTTCCACCGGGCAAGCTCTGCGTGCCTCGGTTTCCATCAGGTCTCCACCATTGTTGTGCTTCAATGGAACGCGAGGATAGCTTTCAGGACTCCAAGCACTCTGGCCTCCGTACCGTTTCCCATGCTACTACACGGAATCCCCGAACGTCTCCTCTCTGCCTGCTGAGCAACAAGCAGCCATGTAGGCCCTTCGGAACACTTCTTGCATGCAGAGCCCAAGGCGGCACTCTGCTCTCTCTCTTCCTTTGGAAACCAAGGTGGTCGCAGCTTGCTCCAACTCACGAAGACAGTCTGAGCCGGTCTCATGAGCTGGGGAATGTGGGCTCAGTGAGGACCAGGGCCCTACCTGCACTCAGAAATACACTCTGCTCAGCCTTCCATCCAGGAGCTCACACCGACTGGCTCGTTGGTTTAGCAGGACGTCAATGTGATGTCCAAGCTGAGCAAAGAGCACACTTCCTCCATTACCCTGCTAGGCCCACGGAAGAGGTAGAGCCAATTAGGCCTCGCTCAGGCCAGCCCTCCTTCAGGGATCTTGCCCCACTTCGAAGCCTGCACATTAAAAGATACTTAGCGAAGTTGCCAGGGTTTCGCCATGCTCTCCCTCGGCAGCTCCACTACTGCAGGGACTCATGCTTGCTTTGAACTTGGATAGGTGGCCCTGCTTCCAAAAGCAGTCTTTTCCACTTTGGAAATGTGGATTCTTGTAGCCTCGGAGCTGTTTGCGAAACCCTAGGAAGGCCCAGCTTTTACACACTGCAGGCACGCCCGGGGAGGAAACGAGAATGTTCCCCCAGAGAAACAGGCTGCTTGCAAGTGTCGAGGGGAGCTTCTCAGGTGCCCAGTGTTTCCCGTTAGTTTCCCTTCGCAGCTCCCATCCTTCAGGTACTTATGCTGGGTGCTAACTAGGTTAGGTGGCTCTACCGACAAAAGCAGCCTTTTCCCTTTGGAAGCTTGGATTCTAGTGTCTCAGGGGCTGTTTGACTATCCTTGAAGCTGCCCAGATTACAGCCTCCGCAGGTACGCTTGCGTAGCAAACGAGCACTTTCTACCGATGAACAGGGTTCCTGTCACGCTGGAGGAGAGTTAATCCCGCAGACCTCGTTCCTCCTGGGAAAGCTCAAGGCCACCCTGAGCCTCAGGGTAGTGCCTAAGTTTCCAACGGGCAAGCTCTGCGTGCCTCGGTTTCCATGAGGTCTCCATCGTTGTTGTGCTTCAATGGATCGCGAGGATAGCTTTCAGGACCCCAAGCACTCTGACCTCCGCACCGTTTCCCATGCTACCACACGGATCCCCCCCCACGTCTCCTCTCTGCCAGCTGAGCAACAAGCAGCCGTGTAGGCCCTTCGGAACACTTCTTGCATGCAGAGCCCAAGGCGGCACACTGCTCTCTGTCTTCCTTTGGAAAGCTAGGTTATCGCATCTTGCTCCAACTCACGAAGACAGTCTGAGCCGGTCTCATGAGCTGGGGAATGTGGACTCAGTGAGGACCAGGGCCCTACCTGCACTCAGAAAAACACTCTGCTCAGCCTTCCATCCAGTTGCTCACACCGACTGGCTCGTTGGTTTAGCAGGACGTCAATGTGAGGTCCAAGCTGAGCAAAGAGCACACGTCTTCCTTTACCCTGCTAGGCCCCCAGAAGAGGTAGAGCCAAATAGGACTCACTCAGGCCAGTCCACCTTCAGGGATCTTGCCACACTTCGAAGCCTGCAGAGTAAAAGATACTTAGCGAAGTTGTCAGGGTTTCCCAATGCTCTCCCTCGGCCGCTCCACTACTGCAGGGACTCATGTTTGCTTTGAACTAGGATAGGTGGTCCTGCTTCCAAAAGCAGACTTTTCCACTTTGGAAATGTGGATTCTTGTAGCCTCGGAACTGTTTGCGAAACCCTAGGAAGGCCCAGCTTCTACACACTGCAGGCACGCCCGGGGAGGAAACGAGAATGTTCCCCAAGAGAAACAGGCTGCTTGCAAGTGTCGAGGGGAGCTTCTCAGGTGCCCAGTGTTTCCCGTTTGTTTCCCTTCGCAGCTCCCATCCTGCAGGTACATATACTGGGTACTAACAAGGGTAGGTGGCTCTGCCGACAAAAGCAGCGTTTTCCCTTTGGAAGCTTGGATTCTAGTGTCTCAGGGGCTAATTGACAAACCTTGAAGCTGCCCAGATTAAGCCTCCGCAGGTACGCTTGCGTAGCAAACGAGCACATTCTACCGATGAACAGGGTTCCTGTCACGCTGGAGGAGAGTTAATCCCGCAGACCTCGTTCCTCCTGGGAAAGCGCAAGGCCACCCTGAGCCTCAGGGTAGTGCCTAAGTTTCCACCGGGCAAGCTCTGCGTGCCTCGTTTTCCATGAGGTCTCCACCGTTGTTGTGCTTCAATGGAACGCGAGGATAGCTTTCAGGACTCCAAGCACTCTGACCTCCGCACCGTTTCCCATGCTACCACACGGATCCCCCCCACGTCTCCTCTCTGCCTGCTGAGCAACAAGCAGCCGTGTAGGCCCTTCGGAACACTTCTTGCATGCAGAGCCCAAGGCGGCACTCTGCTCTCTCTCTTCCTTTGGAAACCACGGTGGTCGCAGCTTGCCCCAGCTCACGAAGACCGTCTGAGCCGGTCTCATGAGCTGGGGAACGTGGACTCAGTGAGGACCAGGGCCCTACCTGCACTCAGAAAAACACTCTGCTCAGCCTTCCATCCAGTTGCTCACACCGACTGGCTCGTTGCTTTAGCAGGACGTCGATGTGAGGTCCAAGCTGAGCAAAGAGCACAATTCCTCCTTTACCCTGCTAGGCCCCCGGAAGAGGTAGAGCCAACTAGGCCTCGCTCAGGCCAGCCCTCCTTCAGTGATCTTGCCACAGTTCGAAGCCTGTACAGTAAAAGATACTTAGCGAAGTTGCCAGGGTTTCGCCATGCTCTCCCTCGGCAGCTCCACTACTGCAGGGACTCATGTTTGCTGTGAACGAGGATAGGTGGCCCTGCTTCCAAAAGCAGTCTTTTCCGCTTTGGAAATGTCGTTTCTTGTAGCCTCGGAGCTGTTTGCGAAACTCTAGGAAGGCCCAGCTTCTACACACTGCAGGCACGCCCGGGGAGGAAACGAGAATGTTCCCCAAGAGAAACAGGCTGCTTGCAAGTGTCGAGGGGAGCTTCTCAGGTGCCCAGTGTGTCCCGTTTGTTTCCCTTCGCAGCTCCCATCTTGCAGGTACTTATACTGGGTACTAACAAGGGTAGGTGGCTCTGCCGACAAAAGCAGCCTTTTCCCTTTGGAAGCTTGGATTCTAGTGTCTCACGGGCTGTTTGACAATCCTTGAAGATGCCCAGAATATAACCTCCGCAGGTACGGTTGCGTAGCAAACGTGCACTTTCATCCGAGGAACAGGGTTCCTGTCACCCTGGAGGAGAGTTAATCCCGCAGACCTCGTTCCTCCTGGGAAAGCGCAAGGCCACCCTGAGCCTCAGGGTAGTGCCTAAGTTTCCAACGGGCATGCTCTGCGTGCCTCGGTTTCCATGAAGTCTCCATCGTTGTTGTGCTTCAATGGAACGCGAGGATAGCTTTCAGGACCCCAAGCACTCTGACCTCCGCACCGTTTCCCATGCTACCACACGGATCCCCCCCACGTCTCCTCTCTGCCTGCTGAGCAACAAGCAGCCGTGTAGGCCCTTCGGAACACTTCTTGCATGCAGAGCCCATGGCGGCACTCTGCTCTCTCTCTTCCTTTGGAAACCAAGGTGGTCGCAGCTTGCCCCAGCTCACGAAGACCGTCTGAGCCGGTCTCATGTGCTGAGGAACGTGAACTCAGTGAGGACCAGGGCCCTATCTGCACTCAGAAAATCACTCTGCTCAGCCTTCCATCCAGGAGCTCACACCGACTGGCTCGTTGGTTTAGCAGGACGTCGATGTGAGATCCAAGCTGAGCAAAGAGCACAATTCCTCCTTTACCCTGCTAGGCCCCCGGAAGAGGTAGAGCCAACTAGGCCTCGCTCAGGCCAGCCCTCCTTCAGGGATCTTGCCCCACTTCGAAGCCTGCACAGTAAAAGATACTTAGCGAAGTTGCCAGGGTTTCGCCATGCTCTCCCTCGGCAGCTCCACTACTGCAGGGAGTCATGTTTGCTGTGAATGAAGATAGGTGGCCCTGCTTCCAAAAGCAGTTTTTTCCACTTTGGAAATGTGGTTTCTTGTAGCTTCGGAGCTGTTTGCGAAATCGTAGGAAGGCCCAGCTTCTGCTCACTGCAGGCACGCCCCGGGGAGGAAACGAGTATGTTCCCCCAGAGAAACAGGCTGCTTGCAAGTGTGGATGGGAGCTTCTCAGGTGCCCAGAGTGTCCCCTTTGTTTCCCTTCGCAGCTCCCATCCTGCAGGTACTTATGCTGGGTGCTAACAAGGTTAGGTGGCTCTGCCGACAAAAGCAGCCTTTTCCCTTAGGAAGCTTGGATTCTAGTGATTCACGGGCTGCTTTCCAAACATTGAAGTTTCCCAGCTTATAGCCTCCGCAGGTACGCTTGAGTAGCAAACGAGCACTTTCACCCGAGGAAGAGTGTTCCTGTCCCGCTGGAGGAGAGTTAATCCTGCAGACCTCGTTCCTCCTGGGAAAGCGCAAGGCCACCCTGAGCCTCAGGGTAGTGCCTAATTTTCCACCGGGCAAGCTCTGCGTGCCTCGGTTTCCATGAGGTCTCCACCGTTGTTGTGATTCAATGGAACGCGAGGATAGCTTTCAGGATTCCAAGCACTCTGGCCTCCGCACCGTTTCCCATGCTACCACACAGATCCCCCCCACGTCTCCTCTCTGCCTGATGAGAAACAAGCAGCCGTGTAGGCCCTTCGGAACACTTCTTGCATGCAGAGCCCAAGGAGGCACACTGCTCTCTGTCTTCCTTTGGAAACCTAGGTTCCCGCAGCTTGCCCCAGCTTACGAAGACAGTCTGAGCCGGTCTCATGTGCTGAGGAACGTGAACTCAGTGAGGACCAGGGCCCTACATGCACTCAGAAAATCACTCTGCTCAGCCTTCCATCCAGGAGCTCACTCCGACTGGCTCATTGGTTTTGCAGGACGTCGATGTGAGGTCCAAGCTGAGCAAAGAGCACACGTCTTCCTTTACCCTGCTAGGCCCCCGGAAGAGGTAGAGACAAATAGGACTAGCTCAGGCCCGTCCACCTTCAGGGATCTTGCCACCCTTCGAAGCCTGCAGAGTAAAAGATACTTAGCGAAGTTGTCAGGGTTTCGCAATGCTCTCCCTCGGCCGCTCCACTACTGCAGGGACTCATGTTTGCTTTGAACTAGATAGGTGGCCCTGCTTCCAAAAGCAGTCTTTTCCACTTTGGAAATGTGGATTCTTGTAGCTTCGGAGCTGTTTGCGAAACCGTAGGAAGGCCCAGCTTCTACACACTGCAGGCACGCCCGGGGAGGAAACGAGAATGTTCCCCAAGAGAAACAGGCTGCTTGCAAGTGTCGAGGGGAGCTTCTCAGGAGCCCAGTGTTACCCGTTTGTTTCCCTTCGCGGCTCCCATCCTGCAGGTACTTATACTGGGTACTAACAAGGGTAGGTGGCTCTGCCGACAAAAGCAGCGTTTTCCCTTTGGAAGCTTGGATTCTAGTGTCTCAGGGGCTAATTGACAAACCTTGAAGCTGCCCAGATTAAGCCTCCACAGGTACGCTTGCGTAGCAAACGAGCACTTTCTACCGATGAACAGGCTTCCTGTCACGCTGGAGGAGAGTTAATCCCGCAGACCTCGTTCTTCCTGAGAAAGCGCAAGGCCACCCTGAGCCTCAGGCTAGTGCCTAATTTTCCACCGGGCAAACTCTGCGTGCCTCGGTTTCCATGATGTCTCCATCGTTGTTGTGCTTCAATGGAATGCGAGGATAGCTTTCAGGATTCCAAGCACTCTGGCCTCTGCACCTTTTCCCATGCTACCACACGGATCCCCCCCAAGTCTCCTCTCTGCCTGCTGAGCAACAAGCAGCTCTGTAGGCCCTTCGGAACACTTCTTGCATGCAGAGCCCAAGGCGGCACACTACTCTCTGTCTTCCTTTGGAAACCTAGGTTGCCGCAGCTTGCCCCAGCTCACGAAGACAGTCTGAGCCGGTCTCATGTGCTGAGGAACGTGAACTCCGTGAGGACCAGGGCCCTACCTGCTCTCAGAAAATCACTCTGCTCAGCCTTCCATACAGGAGCTCACACCGACTGGCTCGTTGGTTTAGCAGGACGTCGATGTGAGGTCGATGCTAAGCAAAGAGCACAGTACTTCCTTTACCCTGCTAGGCCCCCGGAAGAGGTAGAGCCAATTTGGCCTCGCTCAGGCCAGCCCTCCTTCAGGGATCTTGCCCCACTTCGAAGCCTGCACAGTAAAAGATACTTAGCGAAGTTGCCAGGATTTCGCCATGCTCTCCCTCGGCAGCTCCACTACTGCAGGGACTCATGTTTGCTTTGAACTTGGATAGTTGGCCCTGCTTCCAAAAGCAGTCTTTTCCACTTTGGAAATGTGGATTCTTGTAGCCTCGGAGCTGTTTGCAAAACCCTAGGAAGGCCCAGCTTCTACACACTGCAGGCACGCCCGGGGAGGATACGAGTATGTTCCCCCAGAGAAACAGGCTGCTTGCAAGTGTCGAGGGGAGCTTCTCAGGTGCCCAGTGTGTCCCGTTTGTTTCCCTTCGCAGCTCCCATCCTGCAGGTACTTATGCTGGGTGCTAACAAGGGTAGGTGGCTCTGCCGACATAAGCAGCCTTTTCCCTTTGGAAGCTTGGATTCTAGTGTCTCAGGGGCTGCTTGCCAAACATTGAAGTTGCCCACGTTATAGCCTCCGCTGGTACGCTTGCGTAGCAAACGAGCACTTTCACCCGAGGAACAGGGTTCCTGTCACGCTGGAGGAGAGTTTTTCCCGTAGACCTCGTTCTTCCTGGGAAAGCGCAAGGGCACCCTGAGCCTCAGGGTAGTGACTAAGTTTCCACCGGGCAAGCTCTGCCTGCCTCGCTTTCCATGAGGTCTCCACCATTGTTGTGCTTCAATGGAACGTGAGGATAGCTTTCAGGTCTCCAAGCACTCTGGCCTCCGTACCGTTTCCCATGCTACTACACGGATTCCCCGAACGTCTCCTCTCTGCCTGCTGAGCAACAAGCAGCCATGTAGGCCCTTCGGAACACTTCTTGCATGCAGAGCCCAAGGCGGCACTCTGCTCTCTCTCTTCCTTTGGAAACCAAGGTGGTCGCAGCTTGCTCCAACTCACGAAGACAGTCTGAGCCGGTCTCATGAGCTGGGGAATGTGGACTCAGTGAGGACCAGGGCCCTACCTGCACTCAGAAAAACACTCTGCTCAGCCTTCCATCCAGGAGCTCACACCGACTGGCTCGTTGGTTTAGCAGGACGTCAATGTGAGGTCCAAGATGAGCAAAGAGCACACTTCCTCCATTACCCTGCTAGGCCCACGGAAGAGGTAGAGCCAACTAGGCCTCGCTCAGGCCAGCCCTCCTTCAGGGATCTTGCCCCACTTCGAAGCCTGCACAGTAAAATATACTTAGCGAAGTTGCCAGGGTTTCGCCATGCTCTCCCTCGGCAGCTCCACTACTGCAGGGACTCATGTTTGCTGTGAACGAGGATAGGTGGCCCTGCTTCCAAAAGCAGTCTTTTCCCCTTTGAAAATGTGGATTCTTGTAGCCTCGGAGCTGTTTGCGAAACCCTAGGAAGGCCCAGCTTCTACACACTGCAGGCACGCCCGGGGAGGAAACGAGTATGTTCCCCCAGAGAAACAGGCTGCTTGCAAGTGTCGAGGGGAGCTTCTCAGGTGCCCAGTGTGTCCCGTTTGTTTCCCTTCGCAGCTCCCATCATGCAGGTACTTATGCTGGGTGCTAACAAGGGTAGGTGGCTCTGCCGAAAAAAGCAGCCTTTTCCCTTAGGAAGCTTGGATTCTAGTGATTCACGGGCTGCTTTCCAAACCTTGAAGTTTCCCAGCTTATAGCCTTCGCAGGTACGCTTGAGTAGCAAACGAGCACTTTCACCCGAGGAAGAGTGTTCCTGTCCCGCTGGAGGAGAGTTAATCCTGCAGACCTTGTTCCTCCTGGGAAAGCGCAAGGCCACCCTGAGCCTCAGGGTAGTGCCTAATTTTCCACCGGGCAAGCTCTGCGTGCCTCGGTTTCCATGAGGTCTCCACCGTTGTTGTGCTTCAATGGAATGCGAGGATAGCTTTCAGGATTCCAAGCACTCTGGCCTCCGTACCTTTTCCCATGCTACCACACGGATCCCCCCCAAGTCTCCTCTCTGCCTGCTGAGCAACAAGCAGCTGTGTAGGCCCTTCGGAACATTTCTTGCATGCAGAGCCCAAGGCGGCACACTGCTCTCTGTCTTCCTGTGGAAACCTAGGTTGCCGCAGCTTGCCCCAGCTCACGAAGACAGTCTTAGCCGGTCTCATGTGCTGAGGAACGTGAACTCCGTGAGGACCAGGGCCCTACCTGCTCTCAGAAAATCACTCTGCTCAGCCTTCCATACAGGAGCTCACACCGACTGGCTCGTTGGTTTAGCAGGACGTCGAAGTGAGGTCCATGCTAAGCAAAGAGCACAGTACTTCCTTTACCCTGGTATGCCCCCGGAAGAGGTAGAGCCAATTAGGCCTCGCTCAGGCCAGCCCTCCTTCAGGGATCTTGCCCCACTTCTAAGCCTGCACAGTAAAAGATACTTAGCGAAGTTGCCAGGGTTTCGCCATGCTCTCCCTCGGCAGCTCCACTACTGCAGGGACTCATGTTTGCTGTGAACGAGGATAGGTGGCCCTGCTTCCAAAAGCAGTCTTTTCGGCTTTGGAAATGTGGTTTCTTGTAGCCTCGGAGCTGTTTGCGAAACTCTAGGAAGGCCCAGCTTCTACACACTGCAGGCACACCCGGGGAGGAAACGAGTATGTTCCCCCAGAGAAACAGGCTGCTTGCAAGTGTCGAGGGGAGCTTCTCAGGTGCCCAGTGTGTCCCGTTAGTTTCCCTTCGCAGCTCCCATCCTTCAGGTACTTATGCTGGGTGCTAACTAGGTTAGGTGGCTCTACCGACAAAAGCAGCCTTTTCCCTTTGGAAGCTTGGATTCTAGTGTCTCAGGGGCTGTTTGACAATCCTTGAAGATGCCCAGAATATAACCTCCGCAGGTACGGTTGCGTAGCAAACGAGCACTTTCATCCGAGGAACAGGGTTCCTGTCACCCTGGAGGAGAGTTAATCCCGCAGACCTCGTTCCTCCTGGGAAAGCGCAAGGCCACCCTGAGCCTCAGGGTAGTGCCTAAGTTTCCAACGGGCATGCTCTGCGTGCCTCGGTTTCCATGAAGTCTCCATCGTTGTTGTGCTTCAATGGAACGCGAGGATAGCTTTCAGGACCCCAAGCACTCTGACCTCCGCACCGTTTCCCATGCTACCACACGGATCCCCCCCACGTCTCCTCTCTGCCTGCTGAGCAACAAGCAGCCGTGTAGGCCCTTCGGAACACTTCTTGCATGCAGAGCCCAAGGCGGCACTCTGCTCTCTCTCTTCCTTTGGAAACCAAGGTGGTCGCAGCTTGCCCCAGCTCACGAAGACCGTCTGAGCCGGTCTCATGTGCTGAGGAACGTGAACTCAGTGAGGACCAGGGCCCTATCTGCACTCAGAAAATCACTCTGCTCAGCCTTCCATCCAGGAGCTCACACCGACTGGCTCGTTGGTTTAGCAGGACGTCTATGTGAGGTCCAAGCTGAGCAAAGAGCACAATTCCTCCTTTAGCCTGCTAGGCCCCCGGAAGAGGTAGAGCCAACTAGGCCTCGCTCAGGCCAGCCCTCCTTCAGGGATCTTGCCACACTTCGAAGCCTGCACAGTAAAAGATACTTAGCGAAGTTGCCAGGGTTTTGCCATGCTCTCCCTCGGCAGCTCCACTACTGCAGGGAGTCATGTTTGCTGTGAATGAAGATAGGTGGCCCTGCTTCCAAAAGCAGTTTTTTCCACTTTGGAAATGTGGTTTCTTGTAGCTTCGGAGCTGTTTGCGAAATCGTAGGAAGGCCCAGCTTCTGCTCACTGCAGGCACGCCCCGGGGAGGAAACGAGTATGTTCCCCCAGAGAAACAGGCTGCTTGCAAGTGTGGAGGGGAGCTTCTCAGGTGCCCAGAGTGTCCCCTTTGTTTCCCTTCGCAGCTCCCATCCTGCAGGTACTTATGCTGGGTGCTAACAAGGTTAGGTGGCTCTGCCGACAAAAGCAGCCTTTTCCCTTAGGAAGCTTGGATTCTAGTGATTCACGGGCTGCTTTCCAAACATTGAAGTTTCCCATCTTATAGCCTCCGCAGGTACGCTTGAGTAGCAAACGAGCACTTTCACCCGAGGAAGAGTGTTCCTGTCCCGCTGGAGGAGAGTTAATCCTGCAGACCTCGTTCCTCCTGGGAAAGCGCAAGGCCACCCTGAGCCTCAGGGTAGTGCCTAATTTTCCACCGGGCAAGCTCTGCGTGCCTCGGTTTCCATGAGGTCTCCACCGTTGTTGTGCTTCAATGGAATGCGAGGATAGCTTTCAGGATTCCAAGCACTCTGGCCTCTGCACCTTTTCCCATGCTACCACACGGATCCCCCCCAAGTCTCCTCTCTGCCTGCTGAGCAACAAGCAGCTCTGTAGGCCCTTCGGAACACTTCTTGCATGCAGAGCCCAAGGCGGCACACTACTCTCTGTCTTCCTTTGGAAACCTAGGTTGCCGCAGCTTGCCCCAGCTCACGAAGACAGTCTGAGCCGGTCTCATGTGCTGAGGAACGTGAACTCCGTGAGGACCAGGGCCCTACCTGCTCTCAGAAAATCACTCTGCTCAGCCTTCCATACAGGAGCTCACACCGACTGGCTCGTTGGTTTAGCAGGACGTCGATGTGAGGTCGATGCTAAGCAAAGAGCACAGTACTTCCTTTACCCTGCTAGGCCCCCGGAAGAGGTAGAGCCAATTTGGCCTCGCTCAGGCCAGCCCTCCTTCAGGGATCTTGCCCCACTTCGAAGCCTGCACAGTAAAAGATACTTAGCGAAGTTGCCAGGATTTCGCCATGCTCTCCCTCGGCAGCTCCACTACTGCAGGGACTCATGTTTGCTTTGAACTTGGATAGTTGGCCCTGCTTCCAAAAGCAGTATTTTCCACTTTGGAAATGTGGATTCTTGTAGCCTCGGAGCTGTTTGCGAAACCCTAGGAAGGCCCAGCTTCTACACACTGCAGGCACGCCCCGGGGAGGAAACGAGTATGTTCCCCCAGAGAAACAGGCTGCTTGCAAGTGTCGAGGGGAGCTTCTCAGGTGCCCAGTGTGTCCCGTTTTTTTCCCTTCGCAGCTCCCATCCTGCAGGTACTTATGCTGGGTGCTAACAAGGGTAGGTGGCTCTGCCGAAATAAGCAGCCTTTTCCCTTTGGAAGCTTGGATTCTAGTGTCTCAGGGGCTGCTTGCCAAACATTGAAGTTGCCCACGTTATAGCCTCCGCTGGTACGCTTGCGTAGCAAACGAGCACTTTCACCCGAGGAACAGGGTTCCTGTCACGCTGGAGGAGAGTTTTTCCCGCAGACCTCGTTCCTCCTGGGAAAGCGCAAGGGCACCCTGAGCCTCAGGGTAGTGACTAAGTTTCCACCGGGCAAGCTCTGCCTGCCTCGCTTTCCATGAGGTCTCCACCATTGTTGTGCTTCAATGGAACGTGAGGATAGCTTTCAGGTCTCCAAGCACTCTGGCCTCCGCACCGTTTCCCATGCTACTACACGGATTCCCCGAACGTCTCCTCTCTGCCTGCTGAGCAACAAGCAGCCATGTAGGCCCTTCGGAACACTTCTTGCATGCAGAGCCCAAGGCGGCACTCTGCTCTCTCTCTTCCTTTGGAAACCAAGGTGGTCGCAGCTTGCCCCAGCTCACGAAGACAGTCTGAGCCGGTCTCATGAGCTGGGGAATGTGGACTCAGTGAGGACCAGGGCCCTACCTGCACTCAGAAAAACACTCTGCTCAGCCTTCCATCCAGGAGCTCACACCGACTGGCTCGTTGGTTTAGCAGGACGTCAATGTGAGGTCCAAGATGAGCAAAGAGCACACTTCCTCCATTACCCTGCTAGGCCCACGGAAGAGGTAGAGCCAACTAGGCCTCGCTCAGGCCAGCCCTCCTTCAGGGATCTTGCCCCACTTCGAAGCCTGCACAGTAAAAGATACTTAGCGAAGTTGCCAGGGTTTCGCCATGCTCTCCCTCGGCAGCTCCACTACTGCAGGGAGTCATGTTTGCTGTGAATGAAGATAGGTGGCCCTGCTTCCAAAAGCAGTCTTTTCCCCTTTGAAAATGTGGATTCTTGTAGCCTCGGAGCTGTTTGCGAAACCCTAGGAAGGCCCAGCTTCTACACACTGCAGGCACGCCCGGGGAGGAAACGAGTATGTTCCCCCAGAGAAACAGGCTGCTTGCAAGTGTCGAGGGGAGCTTCTCAGGTGCCCAGTGTGTCCCGTTTGTTTCCCTTCGCAGCTCCCATCATGCAGGTACTTATGCTGGGTGCTAACAAGGGTAGGTGGCTCTGCCGAAAAAAGCAGCCTTTTCCCTTTGGAAGCTTGGATTCTAGTGATTCACGGGCTGCTTTCCAAACCTTGAAGTTTCCCAGCTTATAGCCTTCGCAGGTACGCTTGAGTAGCAAACGAGCACTTTCACCCGAGGAAGAGTGTTCCTGTCCCGCTGGAGGAGAGTTAATCCTGCAGACCTTGTTCCTCCTGGGAAAGCGCAAGGCCACCCTGAGCGTCAGGGTAGTGCCTAATTTTCCACCGGGCAAGCTCTGCGTGCCTCGGTTTCCATGAGGTCTCCACCGTTGTTGTGCTTCAATGGAATGCGAGGATAGCTTTCAGGATTCCAAGCACTCTGGCCTCCGCACCGTTTCCCATGCTACCACACGGATCCCCCCCACGTCTCCTCTCTGCCTGATGAGCAACAAGCAGCCGTGTAGGCCCTTCGGAACACTTCTTGCATGCAGAGCCCAAGGCAGCACACTGCTCTCTGTCTTCCTGTGGAAACCTAGGTTGCCGCAGCTTGCCCCAGCTCACGAAGACAGTCTTAGCCGGTCTCATGTGCTGAGGTACGTGAACTCCGTGAGGACCAGGGCCCTACCTGCTCTCAGAAAAACACTCTGCTCAGCATTCCATCCAGTTGCTCACACCGACTGGCTCGTTGGTTTAGCAGGACGTCGATGTGAGGTCCAAGCTGAGCAAAGAGCACAATTCCTCCTTTACCCTGCTAGGCCCCCGGAAGAGGTAGAGCCAACTAGGCCTCGCTCAGGCCAGCCCTCCTTCAGGGATCTTGCCACACTTCGAAGCCTGCACAGTAAAAGATACTTAGCGAAGTTGCCAGGGTTTCGCCATGCTTTCCCTCGGCCGCTCCACTACTGCAGGGACTCATGTTTGCTTTGAACTTGGATAGTTGGCCCTGCTTCCAAAAGCAGTCTTTTCCACTTTGGAAATGTGGATTCTTGTAGCCTCGGAGCTGTTTGCGAAACCCTAGGAAGGCCCAGCTTCTACACACTGCAGGCACGCCCCGGGGAGGAAACGAGTATGTTCCCCCAGAGAAACAGGCTGCTTGCAAGTGTCGAGGGGAGCTTCTCAGGTGCCCAGTGTGTCCCGTTTGTTTCCCTTCGCAGCTCCCATCCTGCAGGTACTTATGCTGGGTGCTAACAAGGGTAGGTGGCTCTGCCGACATAAGCAGCCTTTTCCCTTTGGAAGCTTGGATTCTAGTGTCTCAGGGGCTGCTTGCCAAACATTGAAGTTGCCCACGTTATAGCCTCCGCTGGTACGCTTGCGTAGCAAACGAGCACTTTCACCCGAGGAACAGGGTTCCTGTTCACGCTGGAGGAGAGTTAATCCCGCAGACCTCGTTCCTCCTGGGAAAGCGCAAGGCCACCCTGAGCCTCAGGGTAGTGCCTAAGTTTCCACCGGGCAAGCTCTGCGTGCCTCGGTTTCCATGAGGTCTCCACCATTGTTGTGCTTCAATGGAACGCGAGGATAGCTTTCAGGACTCCAAGCACTCTGGCCTCCGTACCGTTTCCCATGCTACTACACGGAATCCCCGAACGTCTCCTCTCTGCCTGCTGAGCAACAAGCAGCCATGTAGGCCCTTCGGAACACTTCTTGCATGCAGAGCCCGAGGCGGCACTCTGCTCTCTCTCTTCCTTTGGAAACCAAGGTGGTCGCAGCTTGCTCCAACTCACGAAGACAGTCTGAGCCGGTCTCATGAGCTGGGGAATGTGGGCTCAGTGAGGACCAGGGCCCTACCTGCACTCAGAAATACACTCTGCTCAGCCTTCCATCCAGGAGCTCACACCGACTGGCTCGTTGGTTTAGCAGGACGTCAATGTGATGTCCAAGCTGAGCAAAGAGCACACTTCCTCCATTACCCTGCTAGGCCCACGGAAGAGGTAGAGCCAATTAGGCCTCGCTCAGGCCAGCCCTCCTTCAGGGATCTTGCCCCACTTCGAAGCCTGCACATTAAAAGATACTTAGCGAAGTTGCCAGGGTTTCGCCATGCTCTCCCTCGGCAGCTCCACTACTGCAGGGACTCATGCTTGCTTTGAACTTGGATAGGTGGCCCTGCTTCCAAAAGCAGTCTTTTCCACTTTGGAAATGTGGATTCTTGTAGCCTCGGAGCTGTTTGCGAAACCCTAGGAAGGCCCAGCTTTTACACACTGCAGGCACGCCCGGGGAGGAAACGAGAATGTTCCCCCAGAGAAACAGGCTGCTTGCAAGTGTCGAGGGGAGCTTCTCAGGTGCCCAGTGTTTCCCGTTAGTTTCCCTTCGCAGCTCCCATCCTTCAGGTACTTATGCTGGGTGCTAACTAGGTTAGGTGGCTCTACCGACAAAAGCAGCCTTTTCCCTTTGGAAGCTTGGATTCTAGTGTCTCAGGGGCTGTTTGACTATCCTTGAAGCTGCCCAGATTACAGCCTCCGCAGGTACGCTTGCGTAGCAAACGAGCACTTTCTACCGATGAACAGGGTTCCTGTCACGCTGGAGGAGAGTTAATCCCGCAGACCTCGTTCCTCCTGGGAAAGCTCAAGGCCACCCTGAGCCTCAGGGTAGTGCCTAAGTTTCCAACGGGCAAGCTCTGCGTGCCTCGGTTTCCATGAGGTCTCCATCGTTGTTGTGCTTCAATGGATCGCGAGGATAGCTTTCAGGACCCCAAGCACTCTGACCTCCGCACCGTTTCCCATGCTACCACACGGATCCCCCCCCACGTCTCCTCTCTGCCAGCTGAGCAACAAGCAGCCGTGTAGGCCCTTCGGAACACTTCTTGCATGCAGAGCCCAAGGCGGCACACTGCTCTCTGTCTTCCTTTGGAAAGCTAGGTTATCGCATCTTGCTCCAACTCACGAAGACAGTCTGAGCCGGTCTCATGAGCTGGGGAATGTGGACTCAGTGAGGACCAGGGCCCTACCTGCACTCAGAAAAACACTCTGCTCAGCCTTCCATCCAGTTGCTCACACCGACTGGCTCGTTGGTTTAGCAGGACGTCGATGTGAGGTCGATGCTAAGCAAAGAGCACAGTACTTCCTTTACCCTGCTAGGCCCCCGGAAGAGGTAGAGCCAATTTGGCCTCGCTCAGGCCAGCCCTCCTTCAGGGATCTTGCCCCACTTCGAAGCCTGCACAGTAAAAGATACTTAGCGAAGTTGCCAGGATTTCGCCATGCTCTCCCTCGGCAGCTCCACTACTGCAGGGACTCATGTTTGCTTTGAACTTGGATAGTTGGCCCTGCTTCCAAAAGCAGTATTTTCCACTTTGGAAATGTGGATTCTTGTAGCCTCGGAGCTGTTTGCGAAACCCTAGGAAGGCCCAGCTTCTACACACTGCAGGCACGCCCCGGGGAGGAAACGAGTATGTTCCCCCAGAGAAACAGGCTGCTTGCAAGTGTCGAGGGGAGCTTCTCAGGTGCCCAGTGTGTCCCGTTTGTTTCCCTTCGCAGCTCCCATCCTGCAGGTACTTATGCTGGGTGCTAACAAGGGTAGGTGGCTCTGCCGAAATAAGCAGCCTTTTCCCTTTGGAAGCTTGGATTCTAGTGTCTCAGGGGCTGCTTGCCAAACATTGAAGTTGCCCACGTTATAGCCTCCGCTGGTACGCTTGCGTAGCAAACGAGCACTTTCACCCGAGGAACAGGGTTCCTGTCACGCTGGAGGAGAGTTTTTCCCGCAGACCTCGTTCCTCCTGGGAAAGCGCAAGGGCACCCTGAGCCTCAGGGTAGTGACTAAGTTTCCACCGGGCAAGCTCTGCCTGCCTCGCTTTCCATGAGGTCTCCACCATTGTTGTGCTTCAATGGAACGTGAGGATAGCTTTCAGGTCTCCAAGCACTCTGGCCTCCGCACCGTTTCCCATGCTACTACACGGATTCCCCGAACGTCTCCTCTCTGCCTGCTGAGCAACAAGCAGCCATGTAGGCCCTTCGGAACACTTCTTGCATGCAGAGCCCAAGGCGGCACTCTGCTCTCTCTCTTCCTTTGGAAACCAAGGTGGTCGCAGCTTGCCCCAGCTCACGAAGACAGTCTGAGCCGGTCTCATGAGCTGGGGAATGTGGACTCAGTGAGGACCAGGGCCCTACCTGCACTCAGAAAAACACTCTGCTCAGCCTTCCATCCAGGAGCTCACACCGACTGGCTCGTTGGTTTAGCAGGACGTCAATGTGAGGTCCAAGATGAGCAAAGAGCACACTTCCTCCATTACCCTGCTAGGCCCACGGAAGAGGTAGAGTCAACTAGGCCTCGCTCAGGCCAGCCCTCCTTCAGGGATCTTGCCCCACTTCGAAGCCTGCACAGTAAAAGATACTTAGCGAAGTTGCCAGGGTTTCGCCATGCTCTCCCTCGGCAGCTCCACTACTGCAGGGAGTCATGTTTGCTGTGAATGAAGATAGGTGGCCCTGCTTCCAAAAGCAGTCTTTTCCCCTTTGAAAATGTGGATTCTTGTAGCCTCGGAGCTGTTTGCGAAACCCTAGGAAGGCCCAGCTTCTACACACTGCAGGCACGCCCGGGGAGGAAACGAGTATGTTCCCCCAGAGAAACAGGCTGCTTGCAAGTGTCGAGGGGAGCTTCTCAGGTGCCCAGTGTGTCCCGTTTGTTTCCCTTCGCAGCTCCCATCATGCAGGTACTTATGCTGGGTGCTAACAAGGGTAGGTGGCTCTGCCGAAAAAAGCAGCCTTTTCCCTTTGGAAGCTTGGATTCTAGTGATTCACGGGCTGCTTTCCAAACCTTGAAGTTTCCCAGCTTATAGCCTTCGCAGGTACGCTTGAGTAGCAAACGAGCACTTTCACCCGAGGAAGAGTGTTCCTGTCCCGCTGGAGGAGAGTTAATCCTGCAGACCTTGTTCCTCCTGGGAAAGCGCAAGGCCACCCTGAGCGTCAGGGTAGTGCCTAATTTTCCACCGGGCAAGCTCTGCGTGCCTCGGTTTCCATGAGGTCTCCACCGTTGTTGTGCTTCAATGGAATGCGAGGATAGCTTTCAGGATTCCAAGCACTCTGGCCTCCGCACCGTTTCCCATGCTACCACACGGATCCCCCCCACGTCTCCTCTCTGCCTGATGAGCAACAAGCAGCCGTGTAGGCCCTTCGGAACACTTCTTGCATGCAGAGCCCAAGGCAGCACACTGCTCTCTGTCTTCCTGTGGAAACCTAGGTTGCCGCAGCTTGCCCCAGCTCACGAAGACAGTCTTAGCCGGTCTCATGTGCTGAGGTACGTGAACTCCGTGAGGACCAGGGCCCTACCTGCTCTCAGAAAAACACTCTGCTCAGCATTCCATCCAGTTGCTCACACCGACTGGCTCGTTGGTTTAGCAGGACGTCGATGTGAGGTCCAAGCTGAGCAAAGAGCACAATTCCTCCTTTACCCTGCTAGGCCCCCGGAAGAGGTAGAGCCAACTAGGCCTCGCTCAGGCCAGCCCTCCTTCAGGGATCTTGCCACACTTCGAAGCCTGCACAGTAAAAGATACTTAGCGAAGTTGCCAGGGTTTCGCCATGCTTTCCCTCGGCCGCTCCACTACTGCAGGGACTCATGTTTGCTTTGAACTTGGATAGTTGGCCCTGCTTCCAAAAGCAGTCTTTTCCACTTTGGAAATGTGGATTCTTGTAGCCTCGGAGCTGTTTGCGAAACCCTAGGAAGGCCCAGCTTCTACACACTGCAGGCACGCCCCGGGGAGGAAACGAGTATGTTCCCCCAGAGAAACAGGCTGCTTGCAAGTGTCGAGGGGAGCTTCTCAGGTGCCCAGTGTGTCCCGTTTGTTTCCCTTCGCAGCTCCCATCCTGCAGGTACTTATGCTGGGTGCTAACAAGGGTAGGTGGCTCTGCCGACATAAGCAGCCTTTTCCCTTTGGAAGCTTGGATTCTAGTGTCTCAGGGGCTGCTTGCCAAACATTGAAGTTGCCCACGTTATAGCCTCCGCTGGTACGCTTGCGTAGCAAACGAGCACTTTCACCCGAGGAACAGGGTTCCTGTTCACGCTGGAGGAGAGTTAATCCCGCAGACCTCGTTCCTCCTGGGAAAGCGCAAGGCCACCCTGAGCCTCAGGGTAGTGCCTAAGTTTCCACCGGGCAAGCTCTGCGTGCCTCGGTTTCCATGAGGTCTCCACCATTGTTGTGCTTCAATGGAACGCGAGGATAGCTTTCAGGACTCCAAGCACTCTGGCCTCCGTACCGTTTCCCATGCTACTACACGGAATCCCCGAACGTCTCCTCTCTGCCTGCTGAGCAACAAGCAGCCATGTAGGCCCTTCGGAACACTTCTTGCATGCAGAGCCCAAGGCGGCACTCTGCTCTCTCTCTTCCTTTGGAAACCAAGGTGGTCGCAGCTTGCTCCAACTCACGAAGACAGTCTGAGCCGGTCTCATGAGCTGGGGAATGTGGGCTCAGTGAGGACCAGGGCCCTACCTGCACTCAGAAATACACTCTGCTCAGCCTTCCATCCAGGAGCTCACACCGACTGGCTCGTTGGTTTAGCAGGACGTCAATGTGATGTCCAAGCTGAGCAAAGAGCACACTTCCTCCATTACCCTGCTAGGCCCACGGAAGAGGTAGAGCCAATTAGGCCTCGCTCAGGCCAGCCCTCCTTCAGGGATCTTGCCCCACTTCGAAGCCTGCACATTAAAAGATACTTAGCGAAGTTGCCAGGGTTTCGCCATGCTCTCCCTCGGCAGCTCCACTACTGCAGGGACTCATGCTTGCTTTGAACTTGGATAGGTGGCCCTGCTTCCAAAAGCAGTCTTTTCCACTTTGGAAATGTGGATTCTTGTAGCCTCGGAGCTGTTTGCGAAACCCTAGGAAGGCCCAGCTTTTACACACTGCAGGCACGCCCGGGGAGGAAACGAGAATGTTCCCCCAGAGAAACAGGCTGCTTGCAAGTGTCGAGGGGAGCTTCTCAGGTGCCCAGTGTTTCCCGTTAGTTTCCCTTCGCAGCTCCCATCCTTCAGGTACTTATGCTGGGTGCTAACTAGGTTAGGTGGCTCTACCGACAAAAGCAGCCTTTTCCCTTTGGAAGCTTGGATTCTAGTGTCTCAGGGGCTGTTTGACTATCCTTGAAGCTGCCCAGATTACAGCCTCCGCAGGTACGCTTGCGTAGCAAACGAGCACTTTCTACCGATGAACAGGGTTCCTGTCACGCTGGAGGAGAGTTAATCCCGCAGACCTCGTTCCTCCTGGGAAAGCTCAAGGCCACCCTGAGCCTCAGGGTAGTGCCTAAGTTTCCAACGGGCAAGCTCTGCGTGCCTCGGTTTCCATGAGGTCTCCATCGTTGTTGTGCTTCAATGGATCGCGAGGATAGCTTTCAGGACCCCAAGCACTCTGACCTCCGCACCGTTTCCCATGCTACCACACGGATCCCCCCCCACGTCTCCTCTCTGCCAGCTGAGCAACAAGCAGCCGTGTAGGCCCTTCGGAACACTTCTTGCATGCAGAGCCCAAGGCGGCACACTGCTCTCTGTCTTCCTTTGGAAAGCTAGGTTATCGCATCTTGCTCCAACTCACGAAGACAGTCTGAGCCGGTCTCATGAGCTGGGGAATGTGGACTCAGTGAGGACCAGGGCCCTACCTGCACTCAGAAAAACACTCTGCTCAGCCTTCCATCCAGTTGCTCACACCGACTGGCTCGTTGGTTTAGCAGGACGTCGATGTGAGGTCGATGCTAAGCAAAGAGCACAGTACTTCCTTTACCCTGCTAGGCCCCCGGAAGAGGTAGAGCCAATTTGGCCTCGCTCAGGCCAGCCCTCCTTCAGGGATCTTGCCCCACTTCGAAGCCTGCACAGTAAAAGATACTTAGCGAAGTTGCCAGGATTTCGCCATGCTCTCCCTCGGCAGCTCCACTACTGCAGGGACTCATGTTTGCTTTGAACTTGGATAGTTGGCCCTGCTTCCAAAAGCAGTATTTTCCACTTTGGAAATGTGGATTCTTGTAGCCTCGGAGCTGTTTGCGAAACCCTAGGAAGGCCCAGCTTCTACACACTGCAGGCACGCCCCGGGGAGGAAACGAGTATGTTCCCCCAGAGAAACAGGCTGCTTGCAAGTGTCGAGGGGAGCTTCTCAGGTGCCCAGTGTGTCCCGTTTGTTTCCCTTCGCAGCTCCCATCCTGCAGGTACTTATGCTGGGTGCTAACAAGGGTAGGTGGCTCTGCCGAAATAAGCAGCCTTTTCCCTTTGGAAGCTTGGATTCTAGTGTCTCAGGGGCTGCTTGCCAAACATTGAAGTTGCCCACGTTATAGCCTCCGCTGGTACGCTTGCGTAGCAAACGAGCACTTTCACCCGAGGAACAGGGTTCCTGTCACGCTGGAGGAGAGTTTTTCCCGCAGACCTCGTTCCTCCTGGGAAAGCGCAAGGGCACCCTGAGCCTCAGGGTAGTGACTAAGTTTCCACCGGGCAAGCTCTGCCTGCCTCGCTTTCCATGAGGTCTCCACCATTGTTGTGCTTCAATGGAACGTGAGGATAGCTTTCAGGTCTCCAAGCACTCTGGCCTCCGCACCGTTTCCCATGCTACTACACGGATTCCCCGAACGTCTCCTCTCTGCCTGCTGAGCAACAAGCAGCCATGTAGGCCCTTCGGAACACTTCTTGCATGCAGAGCCCAAGGCGGCACTCTGCTCTCTCTCTTCCTTTGGAAACCAAGGTGGTCGCAGCTTGCCCCAGCTCACGAAGACAGTCTGAGCCGGTCTCATGAGCTGGGGAATGTGGACTCAGTGAGGACCAGGGCCCTACCTGCACTCAGAAAAACACTCTGCTCAGCCTTCCATCCAGGAGCTCACACCGACTGGCTCGTTGGTTTAGCAGGACGTCAATGTGAGGTCCAAGATGAGCAAAGAGCACACTTCCTCCATTACCCTGCTAGGCCCACGGAAGAGGTAGAGTCAACTAGGCCTCGCTCAGGCCAGCCCTCCTTCAGGGATCTTGCCCCACTTCGAAGCCTGCACAGTAAAAGATACTTAGCGAAGTTGCCAGGGTTTCGCCATGCTCTCCCTCGGCAGCTCCACTACTGCAGGGAGTCATGTTTGCTGTGAATGAAGATAGGTGGCCCTGCTTCCAAAAGCAGTCTTTTCCCCTTTGAAAATGTGGATTCTTGTAGCCTCGGAGCTGTTTGCGAAACCCTAGGAAGGCCCAGCTTCTACACACTGCAGGCACGCCCGGGGAGGAAACGAGTATGTTCCCCCAGAGAAACAGGCTGCTTGCAAGTGTCGAGGGGAGCTTCTCAGGTGCCCAGTGTGTCCCGTTTGTTTCCCTTCGCAGCTCCCATCATGCAGGTACTTATGCTGGGTGCTAACAAGGGTAGGTGGCTCTGCCGAAAAAAGCAGCCTTTTCCCTTTGGAAGCTTGGATTCTAGTGATTCACGGGCTGCTTTCCAAACCTTGAAGTTTCCCAGCTTATAGCCTTCGCAGGTACGCTTGAGTAGCAAACGAGCACTTTCACCCGAGGAAGAGTGTTCCTGTCCCGCTGGAGGAGAGTTAATCCTGCAGACCTTGTTCCTCCTGGGAAAGCGCAAGGCCACCCTGAGCGTCAGGGTAGTGCCTAATTTTCCACCGGGCAAGCTCTGCGTGCCTCGGTTTCCATGAGGTCTCCACCGTTGTTGTGCTTCAATGGAATGCGAGGATAGCTTTCAGGATTCCAAGCACTCTGGCCTCCGCACCGTTTCCCATGCTACCACACGGATCCCCCCCACGTCTCCTCTCTGCCTGATGAGCAACAAGCAGCCGTGTAGGCCCTTCGGAACACTTCTTGCATGCAGAGCCCAAGGCAGCACACTGCTCTCTGTCTTCCTGTGGAAACCTAGGTTGCCGCAGCTTGCCCCAGCTCACGAAGACAGTCTTAGCCGGTCTCATGTGCTGAGGTACGTGAACTCCGTGAGGACCAGGGCCCTACCTGCTCTCAGAAAAACACTCTGCTCAGCATTCCATCCAGTTGCTCACACCGACTGGCTCGTTGGTTTAGCAGGACGTCGATGTGAGGTCCAAGCTGAGCAAAGAGCACAATTCCTCCTTTACCCTGCTAGGCCCCCGGAAGAGGTAGAGCCAACTAGGCCTCGCTCAGGCCAGCCCTCCTTCAGGGATCTTGCCACACTTCGAAGCCTGCACAGTAAAAGATACTTAGCGAAGTTGCCAGGGTTTCGCCATGCTTTCCCTCGGCCGCTCCACTACTGCAGGGACTCATGTTTGCTTTGAACTTGGATAGTTGGCCCTGCTTCCAAAAGCAGTCTTTTCCACTTTGGAAATGTGGATTCTTGTAGCCTCGGAGCTGTTTGCGAAACCCTAGGAAGGCCCAGCTTCTACACACTGCAGGCACGCCCCGGGGAGGAAACGAGTATGTTCCCCCAGAGAAACAGGCTGCTTGCAAGTGTCGAGGGGAGCTTCTCAGGTGCCCAGTGTGTCCCGTTTGTTTCCCTTCGCAGCTCCCATCCTGCAGGTACTTATGCTGGGTGCTAACAAGGGTAGGTGGCTCTGCCGACATAAGCAGCCTTTTCCCTTTGGAAGCTTGGATTCTAGTGTCTCAGGGGCTGCTTGCCAAACATTGAAGTTGCCCACGTTATAGCCTCCGCTGGTACGCTTGCGTAGCAAACGAGCACTTTCACCCGAGGAACAGGGTTCCTGTTCACGCTGGAGGAGAGTTAATCCCGCAGACCTCGTTCCTCCTGGGAAAGCGCAAGGCCACCCTGAGCCTCAGGGTAGTGCCTAAGTTTCCACCGGGCAAGCTCTGCGTGCCTCGGTTTCCATGAGGTCTCCACCATTGTTGTGCTTCAATGGAACGCGAGGATAGCTTTCAGGACTCCAAGCACTCTGGCCTCCGTACCGTCTCCCATGCTACTACACGGAATCCCCGAACGTCTCCTCTCTGCCTGCTGAGCAACAAGCAGCCATGTAGGCCCTTCGGAACACTTCTTGCATGCAGAGCCCAAGGCGGCACTCTGCTCTCTCTCTTCCTTTGGAAACCAAGGTGGTCGCAGCTTGCTCCAACTCACGAAGACAGTCTGAGCCGGTCTCATGAGCTGGGGAATGTGGGCTCAGTGAGGACCAGGGCCCTACCTGCACTCAGAAATACACTCTGCTCAGCCTTCCATCCAGGAGCTCACACCGACTGGCTCGTTGGTTTAGCAGGACGTCAATGTGATGTCCAAGCTGAGCAAAGAGCACACTTCCTCCATTACCCTGCTAGGCCCACGGAAGAGGTAGAGCCAATTAGGCCTCGCTCAGGCCAGCCCTCCTTCAGGGATCTTGCCCCACTTCGAAGCCTGCACATTAAAAGATACTTAGCGAAGTTGCCAGGGTTTCGCCATGCTCTCCCTCGGCAGCTCCACTACTGCAGGGACTCATGCTTGCTTTGAACTTGGATAGGTGGCCCTGCTTCCAAAAGCAGTCTTTTCCACTTTGGAAATGTGGATTCTTGTAGCCTCAGAGCTGTTTGCGAAACCCTAGGAAGGCCCAGCTTTTACACACTGCAGGCACGCCCGGGGAGGAAACGAGAATGTTCCCCCAGAGAAACAGGCTGCTTGCAAGTGTCGAGGGGAGCTTCTCAGGTGCCCAGTGTTTCCCGTTAGTTTCCCTTCGCAGCTCCCATCCTTCAGGTACTTATGCTGGGTGCTAACTAGGTTAGGTGGCTCTACCGACAAAAGCAGCCTTTTCCCTTTGGAAGCTTGGATTCTAGTGTCTCAGGGGCTGTTTGACTATCCTTGAAGCTGCCCAGATTACAGCCTCCGCAGGTACGCTTGCGTAGCAAACGAGCACTTTCTACCGATGAACAGGGTTCCTGTCACGCTGGAGGAGAGTTAATCCCGCAGACCTCGTTCCTCCTGGGAAAGCTCAAGGCCACCCTGAGCCTCAGGGTAGTGCCTAAGTTTCCAACGGGCAAGCTCTGCGTGCCTCGGTTTCCATGAGGTCTCCATCGTTGTTGTGCTTCAATGGATCGCGAGGATAGCTTTCAGGACCCCAAGCACTCTGACCTCCGCACCGTTTCCCATGCTACCACACGGATCCCCCCCCACGTCTCCTCTCTGCCAGCTGAGCAACAAGCAGCCGTGTAGGCCCTTCGGAACACTTCTTGCATGCAGAGCCCAAGGCGGCACACTGCTCTCTGTCTTCCTTTGGAAAGCTAGGTTATCGCATCTTGCTCCAACTCACGAAGACAGTCTGAGCCGGTCTCATGAGCTGGGGAATGTGGACTCAGTGAGGACCAGGGCCCTACCTGCACTCAGAAAAACACTCTGCTCAGCCTTCCATCCAGTTGCTCACACCGACTGGCTCGTTGGTTTAGCAGGACGTCGATGTGAGGTCGATGCTAAGCAAAGAGCACAGTACTTCCTTTACCCTGCTAGGCCCCCGGAAGAGGTAGAGCCAATTTGGCCTCGCTCAGGCCAGCCCTCCTTCAGGGATCTTGCCCCACTTCGAAGCCTGCACAGTAAAAGATACTTAGCGAAGTTGCCAGGATTTCGCCATGCTCTCCCTCGGCAGCTCCACTACTGCAGGGACTCATGTTTGCTTTGAACTTGGATAGTTGGCCCTGCTTCCAAAAGCAGTATTTTCCACTTTGGAAATGTGGATTCTTGTAGCCTCGGAGCTGTTTGCGAAACCCTAGGAAGGCCCAGCTTCTACACACTGCAGGCACGCCCCGGGGAGGAAACGAGTATGTTCCCCCAGAGAAACAGGCTGCTTGCAAGTGTCGAGGGGAGCTTCTCAGGTGCCCAGTGTGTCCCGTTTGTTTCCCTTCGCAGCTCCCATCCTGCAGGTACTTATGCTGGGTGCTAACAAGGGTAGGTGGCTCTGCCGAAATAAGCAGCCTTTTCCCTTTGGAAGCTTGGATTCTAGTGTCTCAGGGGCTGCTTGCCAAACATTGAAGTTGCCCACGTTATAGCCTCCGCTGGTACGCTTGCGTAGCAAACGAGCACTTTCACCCGAGGAACAGGGTTCCTGTCACGCTGGAGGAGAGTTTTTCCCGCAGACCTCGTTCCTCCTGGGAAAGCGCAAGGGCACCCTGAGCCTCAGGGTAGTGACTAAGTTTCCACCGGGCAAGCTCTGCCTGCCTCGCTTTCCATGAGGTCTCCACCATTGTTGTGCTTCAATGGAACGTGAGGATAGCTTTCAGGTCTCCAAGCACTCTGGCCTCCGCACCGTTTCCCATGCTACTACACGGATTCCCCGAACGTCTCCTCTCTGCCTGCTGAGCAACAAGCAGCCATGTAGGCCCTTCGGAACACTTCTTGCATGCAGAGCCCAAGGCGGCACTCTGCTCTCTCTCTTCCTTTGGAAACCAAGGTGGTCGCAGCTTGCCCCAGCTCACGAAGACAGTCTGAGCCGGTCTCATGAGCTGGGGAATGTGGACTCAGTGAGGACCAGGGCCCTACCTGCACTCAGAAAAACACTCTGCTCAGCCTTCCATCCAGGAGCTCACACCGACTGGCTCGTTGGTTTAGCAGGACGTCAATGTGAGGTCCAAGATGAGCAAAGAGCACACTTCCTCCATTACCCTGCTAGGCCCACGGAAGAGGTAGAGTCAACTAGGCCTCGCTCAGGCCAGCCCTCCTTCAGGGATCTTGCCCCACTTCGAAGCCTGCACA